>NC_135004.1:14308010-14614554 GCF_051020985.1 Nomia melanderi | reverse complement strand
TTTTTTCGGGCGCGAACTCGAAAAACAAACGGGTCGGTGTTTCGGCTATTAGATCGAACAACAGGATAAAGGGACCTCCGGGTGGATCGAGTGTGATCGATCGATCGCCGGACTGTCCATGGACGCGCCGGTATGCTGATGGCGCGTTGCGGATTTTGGAAGGACGCAGCCCGATGGCATCGATGCTCGTGTGGCACAGATACCGAGAGCTTTTCTGGAAGAGCAGGGGTCCATTAGCCGACTCGCCTGTCTTCTGAGTCCATTACAAGATGAGCCACCATCCCCCCGAGCCTCCTGCCCTCCGTTTCCAAGTTACTCAACGATACGGTGCGATCTATACCCGCCGTATAGATACGTTTCTTCATCCCTCTCGCCTTCCGCCGCCTCCCCTCGCGCTCTGTCCTTCCAACCCTCTTTCCCGCCGCGCGCCCCCACCGACGCCAACGTTTCTCCTACCTTTGATATCACTACCACCTACTCGGCTCCTCAATCCTCCTTGTCCGGCCTCTTAATCCTTTTCCCCGCGAATAGGTTGTAACGTAAAAGACACCGGGCAATGCCTTATACAGACTCGCAATTACGGGACCTTTCCCCCTGGTCGAATCGTCGTAATCGATATGAACCCGGTTCGTGCCTGTGGAACACGTTGGTCTCGAGCTTAACCTACGCTAATATATATACCTTAACCGACACTAGTATATTTCAATGCTAGAATCATTTCAAATAGAATTATCTATTTATTCTTACCACCGGATTCGATGAAATTAAGGATTCCGACAGTATAGAATAATTCGGTGACAGGTTCCAAAGACTCCCGTAAAAATCTAGCAACGTAAAACACTCCAATTGTTGCAATAAAACCCAGAGTATCGATAAGAGATTCAAATGTGCCCGAAACGACCGCTTCCATCGAAGTATCCAAAGAGAATTGCCGAAATCGCCGTTACCCTCGAGCCAGCAGCTTTCGAGACGATCCGACGAGACTCGACGTCGCACAATAGGCTGCACGCAGCATCTACGTACGGATTCCGGTATCGAGACGAAAATCCCAGCTTGGTTAATCGTATTTCTCGGTCGGCTTGACGCGTTCAGGAACGGGTGGGTCGGGTCGGAGCGGACCCGTCGCGGTGACAACTGTCGCCGCGGAAAGAAAGAGCCACCGAGGAACGCGGACCACTTTGAATACCGGAACTCGACACCTCGGATTCTAATGCACGAGCGTCGCCGTGGTTAATCGTGCTTTCTCTCTTCCCGTCCCCCTCCCCCCGTGGCCGGAGGACGGGGTCGCCCTAAATCATCGCGCGACTGAAAACGGATCAGGCGGATTATGCCTCGAACTCGCACGGTGCGCGCACACGCGCGCGTGTATACGTGGGAATGCGCCGGGCGAAACGAGACGCGCGAGGCCGCCTCTCGTCCTGTCCCTTTTCACGCATTATTCGCCATAAAGTATGTACAAAAGAAGAGGAGTCGGACGAGCGGGATCGTGCCACATCGGCCGTACTTATACCGAGAGCGCCGCGGCCGCTGCTGCGACGTTCCTTGATTTATTCACCCTCTGAATTTTTTACCGTGCCAACCTTTACCGGGCCTCTGCGGACTTCGCTGCCCCAAACGAACACGTATATCCTTCCAGTTGCTTCGGACACGATGTATTACCGCGTGCTCTGCCCCGGGTGGCTCTCCATCTCTCTATCTCTATCTCTCTATCTGTCGCTTTCTCTTTTGCACTTTTTGAGCCGGCATTTCCGGTCCGGTGGAAGTCTCCTCGGACACGATCGGCTTCCAGCACACTCAGGATAATTGAGCCTACATGTACCTTCGCCTTCTGAAAGATTGACGAATATATCGTGGCGCACTTGCCGGCTGCATAACGAGGAAACGAAACTACAGATGTCGAAAAAAATGTTTCCATCCCGCCGCCTGGGGAGTAACCGTGGAATTTTATATGGTGGTCCCGATCGTTTCGCCGGAGGTACTGGGCTAGCTCGCGAGCGTGCGACACGGATAAGTGTTTCTGTTTGACGATATTCTGTGTGAAACTTTGATTAGATGATGATGAATTCTATGTTGGTTTAGAGTCTTTCGACGTTGGTGTATTTCTAAACATTTCACGAAACTGTTCCAGGACCCAGTTTTCAAAGGAATACCCAAGACTAGAAGAATAATCATCCATTTCACCGATCATCGGCATCACGGTGCAACGCGAAGTGTCTCGGCCATCGATAAACGGCCCCCAGTTGTCCGCCGGTACGTATATACGCGGCCGAGTTATCGGGTCGAAAAGGAATCGATAAAATCGATGCGGCGGCGGGCACGCATTCCGCGATAAAGGCGCAGCCTGTCAATCAAGATGGTAGCGCGATGTCGATGCCGGCGAGCAATAATTTCAAAAAATGCAATAATAGTGCGCGCGCGACTGGGACCGTAATGGATAAATTGCTGAGAGCCCGTCTGTACACACCGATAATACGAACAGGCAGACAGGCAGGCAGGCAGCAGGCAGGCAGGCAGGCAGGCAGGCATGTGGGGTGGATGGATATTGCTTAGCGGAGACTGGAGAAACCCCTCTTTCCTATATTATTCTCCCCAACCCCCGGTATATTTCGTTCAGCGAGTGCGCCGAGTAACGCGCAAACGTTCAAGGAGCCGGGCAGAAAAGAAATTAGTTTTAAAGCGGTTACCGTGAATAATTTTCAATAAGCCCGGCGTGGGAGTGTTCCACGGATCGCGGGATACTCGCGCGAGGGGAGGAATCGCGGGGCGGTTCGACGAATTTTACATCGGCAGAGGAAAAAGGGACGGAAAGAGGAACCCGTTCCCTCAGAATCGAAACCGTTACCGGCGCTCTCCTGTCCTCCCGTTTTTATTTGTGTTGCCCGATGGGGCCCCGTTTACCGCGTTCCACGAAATTATCCGATGAAGCGTCCGGCAACTATTTGGACACCCGGCGGCGATCCGGCGATACGTTCGTTCGAGAGCCGAGCGGACCGGTCGCGAGAGGCCGAGCCGCGATAAGCTTGTTCCATTCGGGCGCGATTAAAAACACGTTCGTAGCCATCGATACCGGCCGCGGGTAACCCGCCGCGACAGCGGTATGAGCCAGATACCCGCCCACGCCATTCATCGACGATAATTGCCTTATTGACATTAATAAAACGTGCCCAGATACCGACGGGCGCGTCATCGGTGGCCTATGCGCGGGCACACCGGCACGTAACAGACGATCGTGTAGACGGCGTCGATCCGCGCCGGATTAAGAGGACGGGAGAGCCGGCTCGGTATTTAGGAGAGGACGAACGCCTCTCGCCAATGTCCCTTGATAAGATAAAGTATGCACCGTTATGAGCCAACGCCGCGCCGTGCCTTCTACTTTCCGCTACCCTCGTCGCGCTGGAAATTGAATCAATCGCACGCCTCCGTTCGACGATCTTGATTGTCTGCGGATTATTCGATTGCGCCCTTGCCGCGAGCGGTACGATTCGAAGGGAGAGATGGGTAATGCTCGGAGAATTCGGGAATTCGAGTGTTCCGGTTGATCGGCTGCGGAAGAATGTGGCGTTTATTGGAGAGACGGGCGATATCTTTCGCGTAGTCGCTGGTTTGTTCTGAGGTCTGGCGAAGATTGCGTTTCGGAGACTTTAGATTTATAATTACGATACAATACAATGTAATTACGATGCGATAATTACTCGAAATTATCAGCCTCTCCGAGATCGGAATTTCCAGATGGAATCTGAACCTCGTTCGATGTAAGTACGCTCTCGCCGGACGGATCGCGGTGAAACAAACGTAACAAAACCGACTACTAATTAGCGACGAAGCCATTGAGCGTCCCGTATCGCGATTGCGCTTCCGTTCGCACGGGAACCGCGGCATCCCGCGACAAGACACCGCGACGGGACGATCTTAATACATAAGCGAGCCGCCGACACCGGCGCGGACCGAGTAATACAGATAAAAGCATGGAATCATAAATAATCCATTCCGCGACGTTGCTCGAGCACGATCCGGCGACGGGTTCCGGAGAGAGAGAGAGAGAGAGAGCGGAGCGCCTGGAAAAAAAGAGCGCCGGAGAAGCAAAGAAAATCGAAACCGGCCGGTCCGGGATCCCGCGACGAGTTTGCACCGCCGGGTACACGCAGCCGGACCGTATTTACATCGCGGCTTACACCGCGATTATTTTCGCTTCTGGGAGGAGCCCGCCGCCACCGTCTCGAGTATAAGCTAGAGGCAGATAATAAAAGCTCGCGGTAAGAGGCAGCGAGACCCGAGAGGGAGAGGAACGGACAGAAGGACCGAGAAAGAGAGAGAGTGAGCGAGAGAGAGGGACAGAGAAGGTATATATGTGTGCGCGCACGGGAGGTGAAGGGTCTAAACGACGTCGGCGTGGCGAAGAGACGCGGCGCGGGGAAAGGGAGGCAGCGATATTTCACGGGTTTCGCGTGCGGGCGAACTTTAATAATATTCGTTCCATCAGGTATGGCCGGCCTCATATTAAGTCGGTCCGCGGTGGACGAGGCGCGCTGCAGGGGCGGCAGGATGTGACGAGAGCGGAACGGGGCGACGGCGGCCGGAGAGTTCGCGGCGAGGTGAGCGGCGGGGAACGCCGAGGCGGAGGAACGAGGAAAGGAGAGGAGAGGATCGTATAGACGGTTCAGAGCGGGGGCGAGGCCAAGGGGAAGCCGAGGCCGGGGAGCACAGAATGAGACGTGTAATAAAGTGAGTTTTTAATTTCCACCGGTGCCGGTGGTTGGCCCCACGGGTAGGGGTAGAAGGCACGGGTCTGCCCCCATGCCCGTGCCCCGGCCTCGTGGCCTGTCGGCTAGTATTACTAGATAAATCACCCAACAGGCAATAACCTCCCGCCTGCCCGCCCGTTCTTGCTTGCGAGCCACCGCCGCCTCCAGCCTCCACCACCCCTTGATCTCTGCCGCCGACAACACTGATACGCGCCGGTTCGCCGCCAGACGCACCGGAGGAATCCTCCGCTGCGATCACCGATTCCTCGCGCTCGGCTACCTCGAGGAGGGATCGCCGGGATGTTGCTATTTGTCGCGCGGAGTGTCGGCCACGACAGTTTAGCCCAGCGATCCTACTCGAAGCGAAGGATTTGGATTCTTGGAGGATCGGTAGTCGGGGGGTTCATCTTAGGGGATGCTCAGGTTCGAGTGGGGGCAATGTGTACAGTGACGCTGTAACAAGCGCGGAGGATAATTTGTCTGGGACTATCATTCTGTTTAGCTGTTTACGATGCGCCGCGTACAGTCGATCCATCTTCCGCGCTTGATGCGGCGTGTTCCGAAGACGCACTTCAGCGTCGCGTCGGGAGTATTTGACTTGAGCTCTCAGACAATGCTTCGCCGACAGTCCCGTTCCGGGAGGAACAGTTAGGACGCACGACGCTTTATCTCCGATGCATACGTGTTCATCTGCACGGCCGATTTTCCGAACGGGGACCCTGGGCGGCCGATCGCCGGCCCAAACACGTGGCGAAATCCGAAAGCTAATATTTGAAGGAAGGCGGACGGAGGCGCGGACAGGCCGCGCGGGGGCGAGGCTCTCCGATGTCGAGGAACACGACTGTAAAGAGAGAGAGAGAGAAAGAGAGATCGTAAAATTTGGCTGGGAGCGTCCCGGGCCGCTTCCTGGGTTCTTCTGAAGATAACCTGAGAAAATACAAGGAGTCTGGCCCCGGGGGAACGGTCGGCTCGACACTCTTAAGGCCGTCCTGCCAACAAATTAATGTCCTCGGATTACGGGAACGGGCCGTTGGGAGAGATTTTCTCCGGCGGAGACGGATACGTTTTTCAAAATTTACTTTAAACCTGGTGCGCGTCCGGAAATACACTCGCGCGACTCCAGCACCGAGAAATCTTTCGCTGCGAATGGTTTCTTAATCGGACGGGGAAAAAGCGGTCGACAGACGATCCGTCAGACTGATAACCATCGATATGCGTAGTGTCGCGGATCGTCAATCTAGCTGGATAATTCAAAAGTAGTTTTGTTAGATTCAGTAATTAATATACTCAGAAATATCAGTTATGAATGTATCTGTATATATGAATTAGAATTTAATTCTTATAAAAATTAATTTGATTTTGATAATTAAACATATGTAAAACTATTTATAATTACGTATAGATTGCAAATAAGTGCAATAATATGCAAACATGTGTATCGTTTATTACTATAAACTGTACTATCAACTGTTCTCTCGACTTAACATAATGTAGACCTTTGTCCAGCTAGATCGGCTGTTCGTGACACCGCGCGAGAGGCTCTCCCGCGTTGAATTTTCCCCGTGACCGTGCAACGGTGTCCCGACGCTGACAAAGCGTATCGATCGTTCGGCGGTTCGTTCGTTTCCTTAACTAACAGGCATAAACACGCGATTTACGAGCGAGAGACTCGCGGGGAGCCAAGGCGAAGCACAAAAGCGGGGGAAAGAGTGGAGCGCGGAGAGGACGACGACGAAGAGAGCTATGAAAGCGGGCAGATTAGCGGCTTTAATGCGGCACTTCCTGCCTGCGAGCCACGGCCGAGGGGACGAGGTCTGGCAACTTGACTCTGAACTTGCTCAGAAGCCGGGGAACACATCTGGAACGTTTCTTCCGCCGCGCCTCCTTCGCCGTCTCACGAGATCCAGCCGTCCTCTTTCCCCGCCGAACGTTAAGTGTAACGTCTCGCTCGCGCCGCAGCCGCTTTTTTTCCTCCTCGCTCGCCCTTTCCCCATAATCGGTGCATCGTGAGCGGTCCGAGTAATAGGCAAAAAGCCTGAAATTATGCTCGTTCGGTGCGCCACGCCGCGTCTACGCAGCGCGCGACGACGAGCTTCGGCTCGGGACATCGGGCGGATCGCGGCACGGAGAGGGTAATGAAGAATCTCGGATCCAGCGCGGCCTCGTGATTAACCTCTCCTCTTCGCGCCCGGATCCGTTTCCCGCGCGGACTCGCGCAACTGGTTGCTTGTACCGTTCTCCTCTGTCGATATAAACGCCGGAGAGTGCGGAGTTTTATTTTATTCGCGGCCGCGCGAAGAAACTTTGGAACCGGGACGTCGGCTATTCGCGATAGAAAACGGGCTGCCGAGCTGTTCGGAGTCTACAGACGGTTTCCATGGGAGGAAATTGTAGAAGAAATTTAATCGTTTATCGAGATCCTGCTTGTAACCTTGGAGAGTGGGAATCCTTCGTGGAATAGCGAAAGAAATCGACTCAGTTTCATCGAATCGGTTCCTAAGGATTCTTCGTTTTCGTGAACAAGTACCTACTCAAATATCCGAAGATCCAAGCGGAACGATCGAAGTTCGTGG
This sequence comes from Nomia melanderi, assembly GCF_051020985.1. Classification (NCBI taxonomy): domain Eukaryota; kingdom Metazoa; phylum Arthropoda; class Insecta; order Hymenoptera; family Halictidae; genus Nomia; species Nomia melanderi. The sequence goes on along the minus strand of NC_135004.1, from coordinate 14,607,239 downwards.
AAACTTTCACCTCCGGTGTCCCCCTCGGACGATATAATTCAAATCTCTACGCGCGCGGGGCATTAACGACTCGTTAAGTTAATTCAGAATAACAATGACTGCCGCGGGCGACGGAATCTAAGCGACCGATCCCGCAGCGAGGAAACAGGAGGGAGCCGACCACGGAACGATCAAAAATTACCCGGCGTTCCGTTATAATTCACCGACGAGCGAGGGGGGGATCCGGCGAACGAAGACTGCGAATAAACGTTTGATCAGCGCGCGATTTCGCGCGGCGGGCTCGGGCGGCGAGGGTTGGGGGAGCAGAGAATTTCTAGCCGGGCCGGGGAACGAGCGAGCGAAAGAAAGGAGGGAAGAAAGGCGTCCAATTTTCAGGATATTTTCATCCGAATCCCGGTAGCCGACAATCGTTCATTAACAAATTTTTTCTCGCGACACCGGGTTAAATTGCACGGGCTTCGCCGGGGCATTCAGGGTGTCGGCTCGCCGAGGGGGCGCATTTAAATAAAACGCGGCGGTGCGGCCCGGAGCGGTGATACGTCCGCCGTGGTCCGTGAGCGCGCGGTGTGCGCGCCTATGTACCCGGGGCGGAAGGTGCCTCGGAGCGTGGTGAGGTTTCGAGGGGTGCCGAGGGGTCAAATGGCGGGCAGAATGCGCGGTGATTGCTGGAGGGCCGCATAATTGCACCCTTTGTGGTGCAATCAGCGGCGCAACTTGGCCGGCGCCTACGTCTATCGGCTCTCGCCCCCTGCCCCCCGGCCGCCGTCGCAGCCCGTTTTCCATCTTCCTCCGTCCCTGCTCTATCCGCATCCCTCTCTTGCCCCCGTCGCTCCTTCCACGATCCCCTCGCGCCCCCGCTTCCGCCCCGTCGGCCTAAACCACCGACGACGACGCGCAGCCACCCGAATTGTCCCTTAAATTTCCGGCGAGTTACTTATATCGTTAAATCCGCCCATTGTCGGGACGACGATGGATTTTTCCGAAGGCGGTTCGACGGCATCGGAATCCGACGCGGGCCCCCGCGGGTCCGCGTCGCGGGGACACCCGGCCGGAATATTAACGGCGCGCGTCCCCGCCGTAAATCGACGACGAAATTACGATTACTCTTCGGAAAGCGCGGAGCCGGTGCCCGCGACGCAGCCGTCTCGGGTCGTTACCGGACGCCTCGGACCGAGTCGTCGGCGAAGAACGAGGATGCGAAGGGGCGAGAGGCGAACAATTAAACAGAGACGGCGTCCGTGACGACGGAGATCTCCTCGGCGAAAACATCTTCGCCGGGCACATGGCGGAACGCTCGGCCGCCCGCATGTGCGCGCGGATACCTCTCCCGCGCGCGTACTCCCCCGAGCATCCACCGGGAATGTTTATCTTTTCCTCGGAGTCCCAGTATTAATTCGGTGGGGCCTGCGCGGAGATTAGACGGAACCGCAGCTGGTCTCCTTCTGCGGCTCCTCCCGGGGCCCGTCCTCTTTTTCTCGTTTCCGCGCCGGTGCTCCTCTCTCTCTGGCGCTTGTTTCTTCCTCCTCCTCCCCTTCTGCCTGTACGGCGTCCATTATGCTCGCGTATACTTACAAGGTAGCCGCGGGCGAGGCGACGTCTCGCGAGCGAATTCAAATTCCTCGACGGCCGGAGCGGCGGACGTCGTGCCCGATCCCGTCGGCCGAGTTTATTTATTTGACAGTTGTCCGACAGCGGAAATCATCGCCATCGACCGAGCGGAAAGCGTCTGCGGCGCAGCCGCCGCGCCGATGTTCCGTCCGCGGACCAGCCGGCGGACGCGATGGACACGGAGAATGGATTCGCGTGATTGAGAATCACTGGAGCTTTAAGCTGGCGACACGACGATGCCATTACCGCGTCGACCTTCCTCCGCCCCCGCCCGCAAACTCGCTCTCTCGTTTCACCTCGTCCCCACCTCACCCTCTCGCTTAGCTATCTCTCAGTCGCTCTCCCGTTCACACCAATGAAACACACCGTCCCCTTGCCCCGTGGACCGTCTCTCTTTCCCTCTTACGAATTGATACCGGCAGGGTCTTCGCCACGCTGCCTCTCCTCCTCTCTCTCTCTCTATCTATCTATCCATCTATCTCTCCGTCTCCCTCTCTTTCGCTTCGTCTGTGCACCCCGAGTCTTGAATTATACAGACAGCGCCACTTAAAATAATACGCCCGGTATAAACTGTGCATCAACGCTAAAAGCTGTCATTTTCTGTAAGCCAGAATATTATGGAGATTCCATAGTGGCAACCACCGGCTTCAACCTTCCGCCATATGGTCCCGTCGTTACGTCGTGAAAAAGACGCCATAGGAAAAGGTGAAAGGTAGCGCGGGGGAAAATAAATGCCGCTACGAGGTGGAAGCTTGGCAACAGGGGGGCAGGGGGAATCCATTAATTTCGCGCCTTAAATGGACGATCGTTCGACGCCGATAATTAAAAGAGATTTCAACCGAGACCTTGAAGACCGAACAACTTCGTCCGCTCCTGTTTCGAGTTTAACCCTTTGCAATGCTTCCATTCGGCGTTCATAGAAACTAACGAGGAAACACGTGAATTCAAGAACGAACCTGTTCGATTTCAATACTTGAAGCGTTGTACGAAGCTTAACGTTAAGTATAAAACCTAATTTTCCAGCGTGTAATCGAACCGTGGCAGAGAGTCACCTCTCGAGTGCAAGGGTCAATGCCACGCTGACAGCAGTCGAACGTAATAAAACCAAGAATATTTGTTCGCCGCAAGGCCACGTTTTTAGTGTTTCCGTGCGACGCGAACGGGTTGGGTCGCATAACTTCTCGCACGGAATAGGAAGGTCGATCGACCGAAACGTTCCTCGTGGCTCGCACCTTCTTCGAAGGGCGGCGGCGGCGGCAGCGGCGCGAAAACCGAGGAAGTCCACAGAAAAGAAAGTATTTCTCGCATAGCAACTGCCGCCGCGTCCGCGTCGCCCCGCCGGCCGGGGTTCTTTAATCCCGGCATTTATTAATCACACGGTGCAAGCGAAGGACATTTATTACGTTGGATACAAACTTCAATTACGCTTGCCATATAAGAGACGGAGACGACGGGCTCTCTCCGGGGAGAGCGACCGGCGGAGTTCATAGACAGACGGGGGGATGGAAATAAAGAAGGACGGCTCATTATCCGCGGCGGTCTCGTTACTTTTAAATAAACTGTTGCCCACGGATAAAGAATAATCCATCGTGGTCCGGCTGTCAGAGACAGATTTTTAAAAGTCGCGCCGTAATGGGGTCTCATTATAACCATTGCTCTTAACTACTAACAGCTAGGCCACCATCGAGCTCGCGCGCCTAGACCTCCGGAGAGGAGGGAGCGAGGGGGAGAGAGCCGGCGCCGGAAACGGGAGAGAGAACCGCGGCGTGGAAAGGAAATAAAGAACAGATAAGAAAGAGACGAACAGAATAGGGGGATGGCCGGAGCGGGAGGGGCGGGACGAGGAGGGAAATTAAATTGATTGCTCGTCCTGTTTGCTCGTTATGCTCGTTACATTCCGGGATGTCGATGCGTAGACGCGCGAAAGAAACTTAAAACGCGACCGCCTCCCGATCCATCCGGGACGCGCCACGTGCCTCTCTTCATCCCGGCCTCACAATGGACTTTCGTACGGTGGAAAGTATCGACTCGCCGTTGACGCGGGGACTATCGACGAAAACGCGTTTATTCTTCGCGTAGTTCCTACCGGGAACGACGTTCGTTAGCGACCGAGACGTCGAGTTCAGCCTGCACCGTCGCAATCGCGGTCTTTCCGTGAATTTCTTCCCTTGTTTACGCTCGCTGCAATCGCAATCATCCCCCGCGTTATGATTCTTTTCGTCATTCCCCGTCTCATAGAAGAGAAACTGCGTATCCACGAGAGAGTGAATTCCTCGTAATTCGTTAATCTCTCTGAACGTCGGTTCCCTTTGATTAATTCGATAAACAACGTGAAACGAAAATCGGATAGAACAGGCTCGGTTAATTCTCCCGGTCGCGAAGATTACCGGGGATCATCGTTAGTCGCGCAGTCCTTTGCTCAAAGACCGAACGGATCGAATCCAATATTCGTGCTTTTATAGGAGCGAGCGCGGTGCAAAAGGTGTGCGGAAACCACGCACGTATCGCGTACCGTGTCTCCGGAAGTGCCGGAACCACGAGGGTCGGCGCGGCGGGGGGACGGGGGAGGACGGGCGAAACGGGCGGAGGACATAAATGGCATAGAATATAAAGGACGCGGCAATGCCATTAGCAAAATTACCGCTTGCCGTGTTATCGATACGCGTGCGAGGGGGCTAAAGAGTATTTGGTAAGTGGCGTTCCGTTCCGCTCGAGGCTGAAAATCAGAAAGCGCCGCGCGCGCCAGCGCGATCCCGTCCGCCACTTCTTCCGCCGTTGTCGATTCCGCGACGAATGTAATTGCGAAACGATATCGATCCGAATGAAAAAGGAACTTTCAATGCGCTCCGAGAGAATAGTTTTTTCGCGGCGGTACCGCGGAATCTAATTCCGTTCGATTCGCGATATTCCGGAAATTCGATCGCCGGAAACCGGCGAGCCGAGCGGCGCGCGCGGCGAGGTATAACCCGGAGCAGCAAAAATCCGTATTGACCAATAAACATCATTAAATTGCAGTAATATAATTACGCGCGGAAATCGAGGCGGCGCGCGCGGAGCGCAGAAATATTGATAACCGCGTTTAACGGGGCTACAAGTAAATAGAATGAAACGGTCGAAATAGATTAATAAGTTAATTATATAATTCGACCAAACAATCGCATTCGGTCATCGACAGCGCTAATTACCGACCAATTACCGCGCCGTTCCGCGTGCTCTTCGTTTCTGGGAAAAAAGAGAGGGACGAGATGATGGGGAACGACGAGGAAAGAAATTCTACTCGCTTATCGCAGCGCGATACCGAGAACAAAGACGGAGAGAGCCGTTCGAGCGATTCGACGCGGACCGTTCTCCGGAGGATTTCCATTCGGACGGGAAAACGTGTTTCCGAAAATAACAACGCCCGCGTCGCGCGGCGGCGATAAATGTTCTGGACGCGTCGCAAAACAAAGTGGACGATTTCTTTAATTGAAACGATACGCGTCGAGACGTCGCGCGGCGCAACGGCGGGACAAAGATTCCCACGAATAATCGGTGTTTTTCTATGCGCCGCGCCGGAAACTCCCGGCGGAAGCTCTTTTCAAGCTTCCGCGAATGTCGCGAAGGACTCGGCTTTCCGTGCGGCCGCTGCAGCCGAGTCATTTCAATGAGCTGTGTCGTAGGAGTAGCGGATGGATAGACGCAGAATGGAGAACTGGCAGGAGAGTGCAGTCACTGATTTAACGCGGGACAATTGAATCCAATTACAACCGCCGCAGCGGCCAGTGGATCTCAATCGGGGCCGTAATGCGGCTTGTTTCTTCCATTCGCGGACGCGCGCCGCGATATTCCCCCGTTCTACTAACTCGAATAAAAAAGCCGAAGGGAGAGAGAGAGGAGAGGGGGGGGGAGAGTGAACAAGGTAAGCGGAGAGGAGAAAATAGAAAGAACCGAAAAGTAAGAGAAAAAGAAACGTAAAGGATTCTTTCTCGCAGCCACCGATGTTCCCTCGTCCGTTTTAACAACCGACAGTGACGTCGCCCCATTTTACAACAGGTTTTCGTGAAATTAAAGTTTTAATTGCATTCGCGTTCGGCGGTACGCGGCACACCATTACGCGGACGTCGTAAACAACAAACAAACAACGGCCCCCGCTGTCCGTTATCTTTTATCCGCGCGACTAGGACCCATTTCTTCCCAATCCGCTTTTATGGAGCGGGCAGATTGCGACCGCCGGCCACCGAAGACGTTCAGAACCCGGCCAATATACCATGACGACGAGTTTACTCGTTAGGTGCGATGCGCTCGAGCCCGCGCGGCTTGCGCGTCTCGTTAACGTCGACTTCCAATGACGTTACCAAAAGTTACGCGCCGCGGAAGTTACGACTAATTCGCAGGAAGCTTCGGATCCGTTTTCATCACTCCGCCGTAAACTCGATTACGCTGCGGTCACGCCGGCTCCCGTTTTAAACCCGACCGAGATTTCTCCTCGCGTCCCTCTCGGCCGCGACACCGAGAATCTTTGATCTTCGATCGGTTGAACCGCCGATTCGTCGACTGGCTTCCTCTAACCGGGAAGACGATCCGAACGCGAGCAACGCTCGTCGCCGAGGTTCGAGCGTTTTCGCGCGTTGGGACATTGAACGGTACTTAGGAACGTCGATACGGTTTACTCGCGTCGTAAACGGCGAAACGGTCGGCCGTAATCGAAATTGCCACGCAATGCGAACCTCGAATGCAACAGCCGGGGGAGGATAACGCGGTATAACGCCACGCAACGTAATCTGTCTGTCTCAGACTAGATGGCGTGCTCCAGTAGCTGCTCTGCCGGCCGCCCCTGGCTGTTCATTAGGGGCCGCATTGTCCGCTAACTAAGTACAGCCCACCCCTTCCACGCGGCCCTCGAACCAACCTACTGATCCCCGTGCCCCTCTTCGAGTTCCGCAAATCCCTTCTTCACCCCCGCACTCGAACCGCCCGCCGTCGTCCAACGTTCACGCTACCCTCCATCAACGGCCGATCATCTTTCTCCCTACCCCCGTTCGGTTCTTCGCCGCCGTTCTTCGGCGTTGTTTGCCTCTTGCCTGCCCGCGTCTTAACACGTTGCTCGCCGAGTGGGGAGATTTCGTTTCCGAGCAGGTCCCTATTGGACTGATTAGAATGACCTTACACTGCGCTCGCGTTGCGTTCAACCGGTTGACACTAGAACTGCCGAGCATTTAATACGATTAATACGCAATTCCTGTAAAAATTGTAATAGATTATTTTCAGTTTCTTCAGGCATTCGTTATAGTACTCAAATGAAACTATTTATTTTCTTTCGAATATTCAATGCTCCGAAGATATCAATAATTGCTTAACAAAAACATCGAAACCAGTCATTTTGAATGAGGACTCTTCAGAGTTTAAGTAGAACTTATGGATAGTTCTCTCGTGCGAGTATTTTAGTTATATATGTAACTCATTAGGAAGATATGTTCATGGAAATTCTACCCGTTTTTCTATTATTAGAGATGCAAGCTTTTTTGTCTTTGGACTGCTAAGCTGATTGTCGCCTTTGATGAACCCTTTTTAACACTAGGACTACCGAGCATTACGATTAATACGCAATTCCTATAAAAATTGTAACGATAGATTATTTTCAGTTTCCTCAGACATTCATTATAGTACTCAAATGAAACTATTTATTTTCTTTCGAATATTCAATGCTCCGAAGATATCAATAATTGCTTAACAAAAAAATCGAAATCAGTCATTTTTACTGGTACGTAGTTCTAGTGTTAACTGTGGAATTTAGTTGGAAAAACCTCCGGTTCTGCGCGCAATAAAATCGAAAACTGGAGCGTGTACTCGTCGAACGCAGTTCACTTTTTAACACGTCAATGGAAATGACGGTTATAAGCGTCATATGTTTAGTTTCTACGTTGGCAAATTACACTGTAGGGATCGTGCTCGTAGAAAAAGAAAAGTGGAAGAAATGGTTGTCAGAAGTATTTCGTCAAACTTTTTGCGTCTGATTTTAGTGTCAGTATAGATTCAGCGTTCTATTTTTAGCAGAACCAAGTATTCTAAACGAAAAGAGAATTAACCGTATAAGCGTTTCATAACGAGAATTTAGTTCTAGCTGCATCGCGCTGCTTCGTTTTACTTCTAATTAATTATCGACTGTAATTAAATATGTATCAAAGACAATATAATTAATACCCGCCGATACTATAATTAGTTACTGCAATTTGTTTCCAATTGATCGCAAACGTACGATTGATTAATGCATGAATATGAATTCGAAATTTAATCTTTTGTGTCGTACTAATTGCGCTATGGAGTACTCGCAACGCATTGATACATCGTGTATTAAGATTTTTATCGTGTAACCCAGTTGAAAACTTCTATCGCCGACATTCGTCGCACATTCGTCCGCCAATTGTTATCGACAGCGGACCGATGCAAGCACAATGAAAATTAACAAATCGCAAGTGGCCGTTGTTCTTCCTCGGAATCGCGATGTTTCGCGATACAGTCGCGGGATCTAGTTCACAGAACGGTTTCAATTCGTGAGGATATTATTACGCGTTACGTTCGATCCTGCTCAGGATTCAATTGTTCATAGTATCTTCTCCTCGCGGCGCACGACGATCTTTAAACGAATCTGCGACGTTCGCGTTCCCGTCCTTGTCTCGCCCTCGCCCGTTCCTCCTCGCTGTGATTACTCCGCAGCTCGGTCTCGCTCCGACATCGCGTTCGATTCCCAGGAGGACGGAGCGAAGCTTCGCCGTGGTATCCGACCGAGAGACCGCCGCCGGTGCCTGTCCCAAGCTTTTTTCGTTCGGACTGGCGATTAAGTGGGATCCAGGCGAACGGTTTCGTCCGAGCGACGAGGTACGCCATCCGCTCGGTGAGCGCCGGATACCGGATTCATTCGAAAGAGGGGATTGAAATTGTTGAACGCTTAACCCTTGCGTCGGTTACTAAAATTCCGTACGGCGTTTAGGGTGTCCAAAGAGTTTCTGCTCGAATAAGTCACACGCGTATTCTTCTGACGTTTTCACAGTGAACCAAATATCGCGAGAAATGATTATACCGGTCGACAAAGAATCTGTAACAGAGTGATATTCTATTCTATTGAGCTACAATTTTAGCTGCATTGTTACAACGAACGCAGAATTTCTTCGTCGACGAAGTAATTGTTGCAAGCTTAATCAGGATAAATATTAGAAGACAAGAGGTTAAATGGGGCTTCCGTATACTGAACGCCTGCTAGGGGTGGTAACCACGGAGCGGACGTGGTTGCCCGGTCACGAGTCAGATCGCTAATCCTTCCGCCCGTGAACAAGCGTCAATCAGTATCAAACTGCTATGTGCGAGCTCGCCCTCAGGACGTGACCAATATACGACCGTCCCTCCTTTCATTTTCCTTGCTTCATTCCGCCTTATCGTTACACATCGCGCTCCAAGTTTTTCCTATTAAAATCCACGAGCCGTTACATATCAGTCCGTTAACATCTATCAACGTATAATTCCAAAACTACACTCTACGCGACGACTTATAATTCCCCGTCGTTCCACACGCTCCCCCTCCCGCCGCTCCTCCTTGCTCGTTAACGCGACTTGATCAAGTTTGAGCGTACAACGCACAGCTCATTGTGCGCGGGATAGAATCCAATCAAGGGGCTGGCAAGTGACTTTCAACCGTCGACGTCACGGCCAATCTAACATCGCTATTCAAATACACGTTCGAACAGCCGCAAGAATTCATAAGTCGGGCAATCGATCGTATCGATCTTTCAATCTATCCTATTATTCGATCAAGTAGAAACGAGGACAATATATCGAGAGTCCCTCGATTGACGAAATAAATTCCTTCATCGTCCACGCATCTCCATGATTTCCAAACCCGTTTCAAATCCCTAATCGAAAAACTCGGTTCAACGTTCCACGTCTGTCTCCGCCTCGCCAATTATACAGCGGCGTATAAATCTTCCCTGTCCCTACGCAGAAACTGAGATCGCGAAGCGGCGAGCGGCCGAGGAGTTAATCGCGTTTTCCGTATCGGAAACGTCCGAGCCCGACGGGGTCCGGGGGCAAACCGGCCGGAAGGAAGTCGATTCTCGAAATTAGAAAGTATAAGTGTAAACATGGGAACGAGCCGGGTACGGAACGCTAATTCGATCCATCGCCGTCGCCGGCCCGCTAAATGCGCATTACAATCGGCGAGATATGGAAATTTAGTTACGCCTACCCGCCGTCCTGGAAACACTGTGGGTATTACGGTAATACCCTCCTCGACCCGCTTCCTGCCAAGCTATCCTTCTACCGGTGGACAGCTAACCCCTCGCCGGTGCTCCCTCCGCCGGTCCGCAACCCCTGGGCGCCCCTCTTCGCCCTTTCCTCCGGCGAACGACCGACCCGACAGGGCCGTATTATCCAGGCCGTATACCTAACTATGTAAATAGAAGTCAGCGGAAATTGGTCTTTCGAGCTGGTACGTGACCCCGCGCCATCGGCGTCTTAACAGAAAAACCCACGTCGCGGGGACCGTGAATTTCCATTTACGTATTAGAAACGCGTCCACGCCGATCCAATATTGCATTTAGATAGCCAATCTCGACTCCTCCGGGTTTCGGGATCGAGCCGGCGCGGCGCGGCGCGCGTACCAGCCGGCGGGGAGAGATTGATGGACCGAAGAAGCGCGGGGAACTCCGTAACGAGGATAATCAGAGGTGGACGCCGATCGGTCACCGGGTTTAGGGGAATGTCCGGTGCGTAGTCGTTTAAGTAGCGCCACTTTGTTCTTCCAAATTGTATTCTCGCGCGATCCCATATTCTGATTGGACTTCGAAGGACTCCGGGTTCTCTCTGGTAAATTGGATAGGGTGGATCAAAACGAATCGGATCGGTTTGTGTTTGATGGGGAAGAAATGACATAGTTGAACACTAATGGGAAGAGACGATGAAGAATTTTGGAATCGTTCTTTTGCGGGTGATAAAGGGAAAGTAAGGAGTAGAATTCGGGATATGACGAGTGTAGAATGGATCTTTGCGTCGAGCTTATTTACTTTGTGATCGAATTCACTTCTACGCTAATTGTTCGCTCATAATGTGACAAAATAAAGAAGTTTGACTATAAGGAGCTGAAACATTTAGTCGACAGGAGGCGAACATCGATTCGTCGGATGCACGGATGTGCGCTTGAAACGGTCGAAGATGTAATGTTACTTATCCATTGACTAGCGCGCCACTGATTGGTCCGCGACTTTTTACTTTCAAGGTATCAGGATGCGCCTATTAATGCAATAACGAGAGATCCATTAACTTCCATCGGATTCGTCGAAAAATCCCGGTGACTCCGGCGATTCCGCGAAGCTCGTAAAGATGCTCGTTCATGTCGGCGCTCGGTAGCTCGGGGGCAGATAAAGGACGCCTAATTGCAAATATTTGCTGCGGACGCCGGGCAAATTGATAAATCGTGGATCACTTATTGGTCGCGCGTAATACGGAGCAGCCGGGTTTGCTCCCGGCAGAAAATTCGCGTGCATTAGCCGGGCTTATCGCCGGGCGAAACCGGTATTACTACTGGGTCGCAGTTTAATCGCTTATCGTGGGACCGCGTAAAGCACGTTCCCCGTTTGTACGTAACGCGACAGGATTCGCTATTTAACGCGCCCGCATGTGAGAGGCACACTTCCTCCTCCCTTAGCCTGAACCCGAACGCCGCCCCCCGTCGCCCCGCCGCCGCCGCCGCCGCCGCGGCTCTGTTTCATACATATTCGACGCGGATAATCTAATTCGCTTCCGCGCGGGCCCGTACACGGCCGATTACAATAATGCATTGAAAGTCGCTCGTTCGTTTTGCGAGGTGGCCGCGGGCGATTACCGGAGCGTCACGGTAAACCCGTGCACGGAATAGTTTTACAGCGGTAAAGAGAGAAGCGGCGGGTCGCGACGGGACGAGGACGAAGAGGAGGAGGAGGAGGAGGAGGAGGAGGAGAGGCCGGTACTCGCGAGCAGCGTTCGATACGTTTGTAAAACGCGGCGGGAACAAACAAGCGTTTCGCGTGTTGCCGGGGGATTCGAATGAACTCGGAGCGCGCCGCTCTGGGCGAACGATTCGGAGCAAGCGAATCCGCGAACAAAATTGATCTGTCCGACCCCCGAGGAACGACAGGTTGTATTATCTCGTGATGCGCGAATAATAGACATGATACCGAGGGAACAGGAATCGCGCATGAAACACGATACAGATTCGCCGGGAATATCGTTGATAACGGCTTCTAACCATGAGGTCGCGTCCAGGCGTCCTCTTTCGACGATTTTCAATCGACGCGTCTCGCCTCGCTTCTCCTCGTCGCGAACGTCCCGCGATTTCACCCCCGTTTTCCCTGTTCCCTCGGCCGACGCGGTTAAAGTTCGAAATAACCATGACGCCGGGTAGCAGCGTCTTCCCGTTTCCCGAGCGACGTTCCCGCAGTTGACCGATCGGCGTTCACCAACACAGGAACGGGGATCCCCGGATACCGCGTGCGCGCGGCGAAGAGCGACCGACCTTCTCGCAATCTCCTCTCGATCCAATATCCGAGTTTTTTGACAGCAATTTCGGTCACGTCCGATAATATATCTGGATCATTAATATAAAGCTCGGACCACACACCGCGCGTCCCTCGCGGGGAAATTGCTTTTCAATCCCCTATACCGACCTCCCTCTTCCTATCCCCGCGCGATAGGGAAGCGAGCTTCTCTCTCCTTGCCGCCCCCACTATCGCTGTTGCCGCCGCCGCCATCCGTCTCTGGCTCTGTCTCGGGCTCCGCCACTGTCTTTCCTTCCCGCTTCCACCTTTACTTTTCCACGTACTTCTGTCCCTCGCCGCCCCCCCGCGCCGTCTACGGAGCATCCGTGCCGCCAGCCCCTTCGCTCGCCCGATTTCGATCTCTACGGACGTTGTTTTGTCCCGCGTATAGATCGCCGTGAATTCGAACGGACCGCGAGCGACGCGACACGTGAACCGTTCCTCCGCGAACGACGTCAGTTCGCCGGGCGACCGAGCTAAATACCTTGAGCCCCCGTGTTCTGCTCGCGTTGCGTGTAGCGGTATCATACCGCTGCGAAACTATGGCGATACTGCCGCAGAACCGTAAAGGATTCGTTCGTTGAACGACTGTCTACGAATTCCCGTGAATTTCGCGAAACGAGCAGCGAAATTCTCGAAATGCGACTCGAAGTTGGGTAGCTGGGAAAGAAATGACGCAGCGAAACTGATAGAGAACGACGCGAGAACATTCGCCAGACGGTCACGGTCACCGTAGTTATAGGTTCGTCGTAATTACGTTATGCCGGCGCGCTAACCGCGAAAAACAGCCGTGCACAGGGAGAAAGTAGAAACACGAGTGCCGGGCAGGAATTCGCGAGGCACTCGGAGGGCAGCCGGGTAAATGGCGGCGCGCGTGTACATATGCGTCGATACAGAGCGACGGAGAAGCGTGCACGGACCACCCTCCATAAAGAAGATCCCCTCGATCAGATAAAAAATGTATTATAGCCGCCATGATACAGGTCTCGATACTTCGACGAGACTTTCCCGGGAACGGACAGCGTATCCTCCCGCAGGATTCAACCTGCCCCCTCCCCCTCCTACGTTCGCCCGCTCACCTATCCGCCCACTCACGACCGATGTTCCTCTCTCGCTCTCTCTTTCTCTTTCTGGGACACGCGACAGGTTCCCCCGCTCTCCCTCACCTGGAAATTGCTATCGGGCGATTCAACCTCGAATGCAGATCGCTGCACTCTCTCGAGTCTCGAGGATGACATTCGACGAAATTAGATTCCGAGGAAAGGAAGAGGAAACACGCATGTCGCTGTCCTCCTCCGCCCCGGCGCCCCCCGCGCGCACCCTGTCCGCCCCTATTTCTGCTTCGGATTCAGCTCCTGCTTCTCATTCGGATTTCCTACCCGCCACCGCCGCGACGGCGAGACGAAAAATCTACTCCTTGCAGTTACTAGCCAATCTATCGAATAGGACGCGCCGCGCCGAGACACGGAATTCGCATCGACCTAAACAATCCGGTGCCGAGCGCGCAGCTACCGCCGGGACGCTCTTGTTTTAATTTCGATTTCAGCGTTCGACGTATCGGATCCTTCAATTTGCATTCGGAAGATTTAGAATGTATCCTTGAAGTCGGAAATTAGGAACTTGCGGTATTAATGCTGTCGAGTAGAGAAGAAACAGTGATGACAGTCTGAACGAGTCTAGTTTATAAATAAACCGAGCAGCAAGGTCAACGATAAGCTCAAGACGATACAATGGCGACGAGGGCAACAATAACAAAGATCAAACTGAATTTCGCCACAAAAGGATTAAACCCGTCCAACGCGAACCTCGAGCGGTGCCGTCCAGCAGTCCGCCACGTTGAGCCCGCGGCGCGTCGTATTTTATCGAACGGCCCGGTTGGCCCGCTCCATCCCGCCGCGCCGCGCCGCGCCGCGCCGATTAAATCACGTATAGCGATCGACTTTCCCCGACGAACGAGGATCGATCGCAAAAATGAGCGTCAAGGATTACAGGAGAATTGACGGTTTATGGCGCGAGCTCGGCGGAGCTGCGGGACGGGGGGTGGCGGGCGTCGATACGAGCTTGCGTACCAGCGGAAGCGGAGTCCTGCGGTCGTCGGTGGAGCGCGTTAACAGGACGAAACGTCCTGGCGGCCGCGCGCGGGACACACGCGGTAAAAACAATCCTCTCCGGTCCACGGCATCAATAACATTAGTCTAAGTAATGTAATTGGCCGGCTTCCCCCGTGCGCTCGCACTCGCTCGCTCGCTCGCGCGCGCGCGAACACCCGCTAACCGTATCGCATCGCGCGGCCAGCCGCCCTCCGCCTGCTATTGCGACGACGTCCACGCCCGACGTCGTCAAATCCAATTCCGCGTAATAGAGGTCGAAAAAGGGGCGAAGCGAAAGAACGCGGATAAAATTAAATCTTAGAAGGCAAACGCTACCACCGCGCCGCCATTGCGTCCGATGCTTTTACCGGCTGGCCGAGAGGGATCGGTTCGCGCGTTCAACTGTCTTCTGGAGGTTGTTGATCCGAGAGAGAGAAAAAGAGAGAGAGGGAGAGAGATTCTTTAAGAGGAAGTAGAAGAATGATGAAACACTGGTTATTCTAATGAATTTGTCAGAGTAGCATTGAACAGTGTTTGCTGAAGGTTCTGTTAGAAGTAATATCTGTGATCGCGGTAGAATACTGTGACCATTGACTAATATTGGCGAAAAGAATTTCCGATTTTCGAAGTAAACAGCAGAGACTGAATAAGAATGTGTTCAGAAGGTTCAGATCGATTGCTTTGAAGAGATGTGTAGCTAGAACATTCGAGTGAGAATCGCGGTAGCACATCGTTGCCTCGGCGAAACCGAAAATCTCTTGATCCTTTCCATCGAACGCGCGATATGGATCGATCATTTTCTTGATACGTGTTCACGGTGTTCGCTTAACAGATTGAACGTCCTTGATTGGCAGCGATGCCGGGCCGGCGCGTCGTGCACAGAAGTAATCGCGTCACTTAATAATTTAACGAGTGTACAAATGGTAACGCGCACGCGGAGGTCGGGAACAAAACGGCCGAGGGCAAAGGGGCAAAAGCGGGCACGGACAATGGAGGAATATTGAGATAAAAATGGAGGTCGACGGGAGCGATGGGGGAGGAAGCGAGCGAGACGGGGCTGGTTGGTAATACCGGCGGGCGAAGGGCGCCCGGGGAACTGGGGGAGCGTTTAATTCATTACAGACATTAAAAAAGTAAATTGCCCCGTGTCTACGGGAAAAAAGGAGGCAAGATGATCACGGCGAAACGGACATTCGGCCACGAAAATATTTAATTAAATTCACGACCGCAAGATACGCCTGTTTCGTTTGCGCTCGCTGAAGCGTACGCCCGAAAACCGAAAGTAATTATCTCAGTCTTTCCGAACGAACGGCCACGTCTCATTTTCGCGGAAAGAACGGGGGATCGCTAGCGCGCCGTTGGATCGTTCCTCCGATATCGCGGAACGGAAAGAAAAAAAAAAAAAAGACGGGGAACGGCGAAGAAAAAGGAAAGGGTGAAAGAAAAGAAGGGAGCGGGAAAGGGAGGGAGGAAGAGTGACAGAGAGGAAGAAAGGGAACGGGCGGGGAGGGAAACAGGGACGAACGAAAAGAACCGGCCGTTTGACCCGGTAAACTCCACGGTTGATCTTCGGTTAATACTTTTTCTATCGCGTCGACGGGAACTCCGGCGTGCACGCTAGAGGAGCCGGAACGTTTCGAACGAATTAGGCGAGTGACTTGCGACTTTCATCTTTCACGTGTCCGGCCCAGTGCAGCTGACTCGGTCCACTTGTTTTTAACCCGGCCGAGCGAAAGTCGATCTTGCGGACCGGGGACCCGACAGCCATCACCTCCGACCCCCTCTCGCGCCGTAGTCGAAGGACGATCTCAATATTCGGCGCAGCCACCGTTAACCGTGAACCAACGAATTAATTATTGCATCGACGAGGATCGTCTGTTTGCGTTAGCCATATAGGCGACACAACAGGCCCACGCCCCGGCAAATACACGGCTGAGTGAACAATATGTTATTACGAACGAGCTTTGTAATCGACCCCTTATATCATCCCCCTCGCGCGGCGCAATCTCATTATCGGAGCTGCACTTTCTGTATTAATACCGAAAGGAATTAACTTTCGGGGACGTTGCGGGACAGAGGAACGTGGCGTCGGGGATGCGATCAATCCGCGCGGAGAAAGTATCAACGAATCGAGCTGGATCTCAATCGAATATCCGTTCGAATTGTTTTTTGATCGTTTGAAATTCAACGATAAATTCCGAAGCAACTACGGTTGAAAGATGCATCTAACAGCGTGGGAAAATATATAGTTCCATCGTGGGAATAAATAAAAGGATACCAGCCGATTTTCACGAATCTTTCAGTTACATTTTTTCCCCGTTCCGATGGCCGCCGCGAAAGTATCGATTCGGGATTGAACGGGGATACGAACGGAACAATAACATTTCGCAAATGTTTGCGATTTTTTCCCTATTCGTTTCCCGTATTTTCAATCGTTATCGCGCGAGTATCGATTCGGAATTGAACGGGAAACGAATAGAACAATCTGCGCCGCTCCACGGGAGATCGTTTCGAGCGTGTGCCCACCCCCGGACATAATCGCTAATTCTCCTTCCAACGATGAATAATTTCAACGTCACACTCCACGGCTAGGAATTTAATGGGTTCCATCGATTTGTTAGCGATCGGTGTGCGCAACTACGACGAATAGATTTAACCGATTAGCGTGCACCAACGCGACTGCGGGGTTGAAGGGGCGGCACGGAGAGGAGGAGGAGGAGGAGGAGGAGGAGGAGGAGGAAGAGGAGGAGGAGGAGGTGGTGGAGAACGAGGAGGTCGAAGGGGAGGGTACGTTCCAGGTTGTAACGCGTCGCTGAAAATGTTTGTCATACACGTTCGGATGCGTATTGGATGCAGAAAATACGCTGTACGCGACTCGCCAGACAGCACCGAAACGGATTTTTCCATGTAGCAATCCCGGCTGACACAGAGGAGGGAGGCGGAAGAAAAACAAGCAGCACGATCGCGCAATTTAGAGTAAACTTAATTGGGAAGTATCGTCCGATTGGACAGGGGACAAATCTGACTGCTAATCGAACGTGATGCAGAGAAAATTAAGGATTCCATACCGAAACGCCAATTTCATCAACATTGTCCGCAGTCACGGGCACGCTTCGAGAAATTCGAGCCCGAACATTTCGAAATGAACGGGCAACGGGTGTACGCGTATATATCTTGAAGAGTGCGATAGACGGATCAAACATGCTTCAATCGTTGCCCGTGAAAGCGTTTTATTTGGATCTCCGTAAAAATTGTAAAACAGTTTTGGCAGAAGAAGCTTCCCATCGAACGCTGTTCCATCAGCTATCACGGATGCAGAACCAGCGATCACAACGAAATTTTATTTGCTCCGTATTGGCGCCGTTATCGAAACGACGAAGGCCTTGAACAATTACAGAACTATTATCAGCCCCTGAGACACGGTTGAGCTTGCGATTATACCATGCGCAGTAGTCAATTGCGGATTAAGCACGATTGACAAACACGCATAATCATCTATTGACCACTTAACGCGTCCATGAGCGCGCCAAATGTTGACCTGGTCACTGAAATGTTTATTTGTTCATTAAGGTTAATCTCCGGAATAAATTAAGACGCGGCACAAACGTGGATGGCTCTCTCCTTCCTATGAATTGTTAACGGGAAAATGACTCCGATCGGGGCTGCGAAACTAATCGCAAACTAACAGATTAATATAACACGGCAATTTCGAGAACCACGACAGACCGTTCCTGGACACAAAAACGATATACATCGCAATCGCGTAACCGATCGCAATAAAATATTCCACGTACCAGCGGGTTCGAAATAATCGACGAAAACGCCTGAAATGTAGGTGACACCGTCGGGCGCACCGTAATCTCGTCAAAATTAATAAAATACAACGATCGCGGTAGAGAGCATCTCACGGTTCGATATCAAACGGATCCTCGGGTGGATCAATGCCACATATCCGGTAAGCCGTGGTCCCAGAAGGTGGCACGGAACCTCGCGATTGGTGTATCGGCTGCAGCATCGCATGGTGCTCCTTCGTGGGGCACGGGGATGCAGCGCGGGATCACCGGCTGACAGGTTCCTAATGGAACCCATAAACAGCGCGCGAAGCACGTTATGTTTTCCAAATGAAATCCCGAAAATTGGTTTTGAGAGTTGGGGTGGGTGTGCGGCATCGGTAAGGGGTGGAGGCGCGGCGCGGCTCGGCGCGGAGCGGCGAAGAGCGGCAAGGGGCGCGGGGGGAAGCGAAAAGGGGCGGCTCACCCCCGGCAATCCGCAGGGTGGTTTTGCCGCGTGTAACGCCGCCGTATCGGACGGTGGCCGTAATAAATAGTTTATCGGGGATCGACAGCGCCATTACTAATGTCTTTTATCAAACGGCCGATTCCATATTTCCGATTATCGGCGAAATTACTTCGGTCCCGCGGCAACGGCGTCGGCGTCGGCTGCGAGCGGAATCATTAAACGAGCCCTTCAAAATTCTCTCCCGTTTAAATACAGCTCTCACGTTATCAATGACAATAAAAGCCCGCTGATTTCGCGTAAGATTAATTAAACGTTCCCCGGCCGTGCGAACAGAGGCGTTTATAGCGCTTGGCGATAATTCCGCGCGCACACGGCCGACCAATGGCCGCGAGCGAATTCTCTGTCGCGCGCGCGCGCGCGAGCGCCACGGTTTCCGCGGCCACGCCGACCTCACGGTGAATTTTCGAAAAAGAGGTCGCTGAGCCGTTCTGCCGACCGACCGACCGACCGACCGACCGACCGACCGGCGTAATTACTCGGTTTTCTTCTAATTAGCGAGGCGAATGCGCGCCGCTTAGACAAAGACGCGCGATCGTTTGCGAGGACGTACGCCCGGCGCGACGCTAATTCCAAGATAATTGGCCGCCGGTCCGCGCGAAATTTATGGCCGGGTAATTGGTAAAAACGGTGTTTTCTGGCGCTGCGTCCGAGCTCCCGCTCCCGTCGCCGCTCGCTCGCTCGCGCGCGCGCCATCGGAAAATACGCCGGGACCGGATGCTCGCCATTAGCAGTTAATGCGAAGTCACCGGGAGTCATCGGCGCCGCGCCGGTATTAACTCATTGCAGGGGATCAAATTGAATTGTTCGTTGTTAACTGTAACGATTCGCGACTTTCCCATTTCGATCCATCGATTTATACAGATCTTTGTTCCGAGGCGAAAGTTTGTTCGATAGGGAACGTTGATTAGACTTTTTCGTTCCCGTTGGAAAAACGTATTGTTCGAACGGATTTCAGTTCCGCGGAGCGAGGGCGCATTCCGAAATAGAATTGTTTTGTTAAATAATCTTAAATTGGATCTAATTTCGCTGGTCTGAAGCGCGCGGAATTACGCGGAACGTCGACGGACAAGCGTCACCGCACAGCGCATAAAGGGACCGCGCGAAAGAAATCTCGCTTTGTCCGACGGAATGACATTGCGTAATTAGTCGGTTATCTCTCCGTTTAATTTAATTTTCCGTCCGATGACGCGTCTACTTTAATTACAAGCACCACTCGTACGTGCCCGATTAATATTCATCCTCCAATACTCTAATAACGTACTACTGTAATATCGCGCCACTGTAATGCCGTAAACGTAATAATAGCCCGATTATCGTCATTTACGCAGAAATAATTATTCCTCTCGTGGAGGCGCCCGGTATTGTGCAATAGCGCAAATGGTCGTTGCCGGCGGGGGCGGCGGGATGGAAAACCGGGAACGGGGAAAAGAAGTTTTCCGCGATCGGGGCTCGCGAATCTCATTAAGCTTCGATAAAACGTAGTCGATTCGATCGATCGCAAGTAAACAATGCGACTCGTTCGATAATCTTGTTACACGTTCATAGGGACAAATTATGCACCCGCGGATAATTGAACGGGCAATTCTCCGTTCCGTCTAACTTTACCTCGCGTCTGCACCGATTATTATATCCGGACGCTCGTTACGAAACAGCAAACGTTCCGGGCTTTTTCTAAAATTACATTTTCATCGCGTAATACTCTCGGCGGTACGGTGAAAGCGTGGAAACGTCGATGAAAAAGCAATGGAAACGCGGGAATCGCGTAACTCGCCCGGAAGAGGAACGAGGGACAAACGTTTACACGAACCTCCGTGACCCGGCCGGCCGGTCGCGGTGCTCGCGAAGGGCCGCAATTTATAAAAGGAGCCTGCATATTCCGGAAAATATACATCTTAAACGGAAGGAGGGAATGAAATTTAACTTCGCGGCCGGGGCGTACCCGCCGCTAAAGTGTGTACCCGTTTTTGATGAAAAATATTCCACGGGACTTTGTGCGATGCACGATAACCGGTTATGCATCGTCGATGTCAATTAAATTTCATTTTCCGTCTCGTGCCCGCTGCCTGCACAGAGGGTGGGCTGCGCGATATTAAAAACCGGCTGGCTTTTCCTTTGTACAAAATCATCTTAACAGGTCGAGGATTGGGCAGCACGCGGCGCGCGCGCCATCTTGTCGCCGTGTCGCGTCGCATCGACTGAAATTCAAAACGGAGGACCGACCGGCCGCCCGATCGAACCGTTGACGGTCGCCGAACCGGCTCGACGCTCGCGCGGCTCGGCGGCTGGGGAGTAAGTGAAAAAGATCGCAATTTTCGCGGGTACACGGATTCCATGGGGAAATTATCGCGAGAGATCGAGGCGGCGACGCCGCTTTGTCGCGTCAACGCCGCCTCGTAATTTTATTAATCGTTCAATTACGCCCGGCACCCGATAACCGGCGTGTCCGCGCGCGCTCGCGTTAAATATCACCTTACCGTAGCCGGACGCGGAACCCGCCGCCGTAAATTTCAATATTCCGCGTCGCGATGCGCGAGGCGCGCGAGCAAGCGAAACGCATTAAAGAATCGGCCCCGGGATAAAAGTTTCTCATCGAACTCGCGTAACTAACGCGTCGCGGAGATTGCCGGCGCGGAACGGTTCAACCGGACCGGCCAGGACCGGACTGGTCGGCTGGCTGGCCGTATTTACCGGGAAACGGGTAGCTCGGTTCAATCAGGATCCCGTGCATCGCGAAATTATATTTGATTCTAATCTAACAAATGGGATGGGAGCCGCAATCTATTTATTTACACTTGGCTTCAACGAACCGCGGTGATAGTATTGTCGCCGCGGCCGCGCGGCCACCTAGTCGAACCCCGTCGATTTCACCTGGCGGCGCGTCCGTCCGCGGGAAAATTTCTGTTCCGGTGTTGTCGTTTGCTTTCGGTGGTCGGAGGACACGGGCCGAAGGTGAACGATTCGGCGCGCCGGCGAAAGAAATGGGAAGAGAGGACTGTGACGAGCCCCATCCCGCCCACGATCGCGCGAACGAGCGGCAACGGCGCGATTCGCGGCCGTCGTTTTCGAGGTACGGCGCGGCTCGGTCTTCCCCGCCGTAGGTCGCTCGATAAACGAACGAAGGGACAATTGTTTGGCGGCGGAAAAGACAGCTGGTCTAGCCGCCCACAGACGCGACCCGCTGGGACGAAGTGGCTATTTTCCGGCGACTGCTCACCGATTAAAAATCGAATCCCCCGCCAAGGAGCGGGAGACAATTTGAATCTACGATCCATTCGGAGCGAACGCTTTCGCTTAGTTGTCCTGCGTTCCGCGATGCAACTCGCCTCGCTGTTTTTCATTCCGCGGCGTCTTTCCTCTGACCCTCGACCTCGCGGACTCTTCACCGGCGAGACAGTGAAGACAGTGAATTCTCCGTACAGATATTCGAGTTTCAACATGCAAATCGATGTAACATTGCTCCAGCGATAACGCGACCTGTCTTGTTCCTGGATAATTGTGATAACAAACTACATTCGTAATGAGAATAACGTTCGTTGAAGAATTCATTTGCACAATGAATTGTAAGAAGTATTTACCGTACGCTAATGGCACAGTTTGAATGCAATGTATCTAAAAATAGGAGCGCTCCGAGTTTTTCAATACTGACATTTCAAACGTTATATAATCGGTTTACGCTAGAATCACCGGGAACTTATTTCGAACGCATTCACCGGGCGAATGAATTTTTCTCCGCCGACTTCCTTGTATTTCCAGGCTGATGACTGTGAAATTGTCGCACAAAGGACTCGGTGGCGAAAGATTAAGAGGCGAGCATCGATATTTATTCCACGGTATTATGCGCGCCGGAAGCGGTCGAAGGGACAATCGAATCGAGTCGAATCGAGTCGGGTCGAGTCGGGCAGGCTGCGCTTAAGGAACCGAGGAACGTCGCCGTGATTATTAATGGGCATCGAATAATGAGAATAATACCCGGGACAAGCGTAGGGGCTTACTCTCTTGTCAGCTAATCCAGCATGGTTGCTCACTGTCCGATCTATTATTGGAGATCACGTTAATCTTGGTAATGCGATATTATTGCGGTCAACGCTCGTATCGTGACACCGGTATAATCGTCGAAGCCTCTCTATACGGTGGCGAGTCCATACAGAAATCCGAGACATCGGGGTGTGCAGGAAACGAGAACTGTCTGAGCATTAATTACCGAGAGATCAAGACGATCGGTTACCACGAGTAACGCTCTCTATCCCTTGTTTGCCGGCGAGATTTAGATTACTCCTCGATTCGATCGATCGGTTTTCGTGGCCCTCGATCCGCCGTCTACGTTCGACGGAAGTAGAACGGAGTGGGTGAAACGGAGAGGGACGACGAGACAGGAGGAACAGGGAGCGAGAGAGAGAGAGAGATGGAGAACGATTCGTTCAGGAGCAAAATCGGAAGTGCAGCCAGCCCGAAAACTAATACGTCCGGTGCGACGGGGACCGGAAGGAAATTAATAACCTTGAAATCCATCCATCCGCGAGACGGCGAGTCCGCGCGCGCGATAATAGAGAGCGGGGCGTGCGCGTTACGTTACGTAATTAATCGAGAAGCCGATACTCGATTGATAATTACGGCCTGGCGCTTTTGTCTCGTCAAGCGAGAGCGTCCGTTTCAGGCTGCCGATCCAATACTTTTATTGATAAATGAACCGGCGAGCGTGATTTCTGGAGTAGTCGGTTACCCCCGGGAGAGGAAAAAAAAAACAAGAGCGAGAGAAGGGAAGAGTGTATACGTGTAACGACGCGCGGGAGGAAGAAAGGGAGACCGAGAAGAGTGGACGCGGGAAGAGGACGAACGATAGCGGTGTAGTCGATAGACGCCGGCCAATCCACGATAGCCGTTGTGGATCTGGCCATCGAAGTTCGAGAGAGGGACAGCCGAGGGCACGGATGAAGGGTTGGAAGAAGCAAGGTTATAAACACGTATTACGGACTCATTAGTAGGTCCGCTAGGAACGAAGCTAAACACGAACGACGTCACGCCATTATCGCGACCCGCGGCTCTAATTAGACCGCTCATTATGTCGCGTTTAAATATTTCCTTACATCGATGCGCGTCCCGTATCAACCGTGAACAGTCGGCCCACTCGTTAATGCTCGTCCGTCTGCCCGGCGACGACTTATCGCTCGCCGCGCCGGGCCTCCGGCTCGTTACGCAATTAATTATACCAATTTGCTTTAAGTCTTATTATGCCCGCGCGACGCAGAGCCGCGACGCGCGGCCCTCGCCGGCTGACGTGGGGGATTAATCGCAAACTGCATCGGCGATCGGCCTCATAATCCGGATATTGTGCGTGATTCGAGCGTAATTTGCCATTGACAAATGTCACGGTGAGCGACAGCCTCGTTTAAATAATAGGAAATTAAAAGCGGGGAACACGAGGCGAGGCGAGGCGAGGCGAGACACGGCGAAGCGGCCCGAGTACGGCGCGTCCGATCGTTTCACGGCGGAAGGTTTCAATAGCGACCGCGATTATACGCGCGGTATCGAGCCAGAGAGAATAGTTTATTCGTGCCTCGGCCATGAACCAGCCTCGCGATACACGGGGACGTTCGATTAGCATATCGCACGGCTCGTCGAAATCAAGCGGGAAGCGCGAATCGAAAACGATCGTTTTCCTTCCTCCGGTGACCGTTCGTTCGTTCGTTCGTTCGTTCGTTCGAGCGAGCCGACGATTTGTTCGACCCAGGATCACGACCGATCGCGATCGCCGCGCGCGTGGCCACCCTCGGCCGAGGATTTAAGATAAAGAAAACGAGAGTTTTTCCGAGGGAGCGAGAAACCGGTGCGGCGGCGAGGGGCCAGGGTAAACGGTTATAGGAGGAGGGTTAGGGACCGGCCGTGAAGTAAATAGGAGTCCTGACCGTTCTGCCGTAAAATTGTATGTGAAATTGTGCGATGTGTCTTGCGAATTGAATCGCCGGAAACGACATTGATTTTATTGCTTGTTTTCAGTGCCTGTGTACCTCGTTCCGTTCCTCCTTCTTTCCGCCTCCGACCCGAGCTCGACACCACTCTCCCTCCGTCTCTCTCCTCTCTTAGTCGCTTCCTCCCTGCCGCCGTCGCGCCGTTGAACGCTCGTACCGACCGTCGAACACACTTTCTCTACCCGTTTCACTCCGCGCGCGCGTTATCCATCACGGCGAAACTTCCGCCGCGACTGTATTACGCCCGCCCACGAAGGATAGAGAGGAGCGACAGAGAGAAAGAGGGAAAGCGCGAGAGAGAGAGAGAGAGAGAGACACGGAGAGAGGAGAGGATCTTTCGCAAGAAATCGCGCTCGAATCGTCAACGCACGAGTGATCTTTAATGCGGTGAATCATCCTTCGGCCGGAAACTTTTTTGATCGGCAGTGTTCACCGCGAGATCGGCCGCGGTGCGATCGATGGGAGACCGCGCCGCGGAGGAACCTGTGCCACGGGGAATCGCGATCGAGCAAGATTAATTGGGGCTTATTAACGCGAACAAAAGAACCGTGGATCCTGCGTTGCCCGCTCGAATTCCGATGCCCGGTCGGGGCGAGTATTTTTCCGGATAGCGGGCAGAGGCCGGCCGGTCGACCGGGTTCCGCCCATAATTTGTTTTCAATGATTTACCACGGGCTAATTGCAGAATGCAGCGAACGGTAATATCGCTTTGCAGCGTTACGTCCGGGAGCTGGCTATACTTTAGTTTGCAATTTAAACTTTACTTCCTCCGGAATTGATTAGCTTTTAGTAATTAAGCAAGCAACGCCTTGGACCACCCCTACCACTTACCCTCCACGAACCAGTCTACCCCTCTTCCCCCTCGCCGCGCTCCGTCTCACCGTGGCACCCTCCTTCACCCTCCGCCCGCGTGTATATACACGCCACCTTCATCCTGCCTCTTCTCCTTCTTCGCCCGCTGGCCTCCTAGGTTTCCCGTGTCTGCACACACCGTCGCGGCCGTCGGCGGCGTTTCGGCGACGCTGCGCCTGCGTCCGAGCACGCGCGCGCTCGCTCGTACAATTGCACACACGCACCCATACAATAGCCTCACGCACCCACTCACCACGCGTACACGCGAGGCTAGCCCACCCGAACTTCCTCCTCGCCCCCCCGTCCGCCGTCGGTTCGCCTCTTTCGACCCCCCCTCCCGACTTCCATCTTGCTCTTTCACCCTTCGTTTCGTCTCCGTCTCAACTTGCGACTCCCTCGAGCCGTCTCTCTCGCTCTCGCCACGGCTCCCCCCGATCCGCCGCATCAGCGGGTGGGTTTTAATCAACGCTTTACGAGTGTGAGACAGAGGAAGTTAAGCCGTGGCACCGTGGCGAAGAGGGGCGAAGCAACGCGAACGCGAACACGAGCGCGAGCGCGAGCGCGCTTCGGGTGTGATTACACAATACGGCCCAGCGTGTACTCGAATGCCCGCGTACACCCGTGCCACCCGCACGTCCGCACGCCCTCGCATCGCACATTTTTCGACGCGCGAAAACGCAACCTCCCGCAGCCCACGGGGAAGACTCGCGTGTGTTTCCCGTTGAATCGAGTGCGAAGCAATTTCGGCAAGGAATGCGTTTCCCTCGATACCTCGGTATACACGGGTATAGCTTGCCCAGACGGGACAGGCTCAACCAATTTCAACTTCCATTATACACCCTTACCCCGATTCCGTGGACGTATTTCCAAAGTATGCAAAGCGACCGATCTGGATTTCCATGGTAATCTCGACGCTTTACGCCTCGCTCCTTCGACCGTGCCCGCCCCATCACCACTGTCATCCTCTTTCAACGTTCAATTCCTTCTCGCAGTAAACAATATTATCGATCCGCGTTCCTTCCCCCGGTTTTCGATTTCATTCTCCTTTTTTTTCTCTTGTCCCTCTCGATAGACGATCGATCCGACACCCAAGAAAAACACAAGAGGGTCGACGGATCGAAGCTCGTTCGGAACTAATCTCGGATCGAGGGGTAAGTTTCCGGATCCGTCGCGGCGAGCTGCCGAATTCCACGACCGCCGGCTGCCACCCTCCTCCGCTGGCAGGCTTCGGAAGCTCGCGCGCCCCGGCCACGTGCCCCAACGCCCGACGAATTTAAAAACGCAATTTACGGACAATAGAATAGCGGTCGGAGAGTTCGGTAACCTTGTCGGCGCGGCGGATAGGCGGGCTATGTAGAACAAGGACTACGTTAGCCCGCGATAGCATCGGGGAACGATGGGAAAGCGAATTTTCGCGGTGCCGCGAACCGATTTCCGTTCTTCGACGAACCTACGCCGACCTCGTCCCATTCAACCGCCGCCGCCCGTCGTCACCGACATCGTAAAAATGTTGTTTTTTAATTTAGGGGACGCCGCGAGGTTAATATACGACTTTAATTCCGAGATTTCATTTAGGGGTTAGCCGTCGCCGCGTTTCGAGGGGATCTCCGTGGATACAGAAAAATCGAAAGGAAAGATAGACAGCGAGGGGCGGCCGGGGGGGTGGTCGGAGGGGAAACGTACTCCGAAGACAAGGAGCACCGGCAATTCAGGCTGAACAAGAGACGGTTGACCACTCTCGGCTCGATTGCCTTTTCTACCACGTCGAGATCGAACTCTTTGGATAATGACCGGAGTGGATTGCAAACATTCGATGCAACAAGAGAACTCGCATCGATCGGAGAATGTAATCGTTTCGAGCGTACCGTTCGCTCACCCTGGAAACGAACGATGGACAACGGACGGAGAAATGTTTCGCGATGAGAATAAGCCCCGCGAATACGATTCAACCGATTTTCCTCGTGACTTCGACGGTAAGACCAACGGCCGTTGCTTACCAATCTCGATATTTCACGCGTGAAGGAATGATTTCCGTAAATGAATCTTTACGATTCCCGCACGAGTGAGCCGAGCAATCCGAAATAGATTATTTCGAACTTGCCCGATATCAATATTCGATATCAATATTCGGGGAACCTATCGCGCCGGGAATCTACGGCGAGAGTTTAAACGCGGATCGATCGATCGTTCCATTCGGAGTCACAATTTTCCCCCGGTTAATCGCGTAATTGCGAACGGCGAAGAAATTGGTCGCCGGTTGGCGGACGTTAACGCGACTTTCCAGCGGCGTTCTCGCCCTAACTTCGACGGGAACGGCGGTCGGCCGTGCCGAGGCAATTAAAGCTCCACCCAATTAATGCCTGAGCGGGTGGGTGGCGAGCGTGGCGAGGGCAACGCGCGGGGTTTCTCTCGCAAACAACGCCTCCTTGCTAGCCTAGACGCCGCTCCGCTCCGCTCCTCGTCCCGACTCCTCTCGTCTCCTCTCGTCTCCTCTCGTTTCGTCTGGTCTCGCCGCACGGAACTTTCATTCGGCCATTGAAACGTAAATGCGCGCCGCGCCACCGCGTACCATCCGTCCAGTGAATGCCGCGGATTGTCCGATAATGCTCGATTTATACCGCGGTCAGATTCAAAAGCACGGCGACGCTATATATTGCGTAATACGCCGGATACGCCGATCATAACCGGAGTTTCTCCTTTCTCCCTCGCTCCTCCACCCTTCCCACCCGTCCGTCCTCTCCCAGTCCTTCCGTGGAACTTGTTCCGCGAGTGTCGCCGAAAGCACGCGATTTCCGTGCTTCGTTCCGTAACCGTGCGCGCGAAGGAACAAAGCCAGGGAATTATCGAACGGGAAAAAAGAGGAGTATAAATCGATAATCGGCTCATGAAGAATGAACTGCTGCCGCGAATGTTCCACGCGAAACGCGCGGCGAGCAACAACGTCCCCGGAAACCGAGCATTCCGATTTTTCAACGGCGACCGGAAGCTGGACACGGCGGTGCCGCGTCGCGACGAAAACCGTGCGCGCTTCAAAGATAATTGAAACGTCCCGCGTCGGGACAACCGGCATCGTAGCGTATCGACACGCCACGTCCGCGTCGATCGCGGTGCATCCCCGCGCGCGATGGAATCGCGATCCGTTCGTCCATCGGAGAGGATCCGTTTACCCGCTGGACAACGCGCAGAGCTACTCACCGACGAAACAGCCGCAGGCAGCCTTGAAAATCCTTAAACCTCCGAGGACTGGCCGGATGGGTCTCGATCCTCCCGTCAGGCAGGTGGTGGTTGCAGCTTTCGACACTTATCAAACACACTCGACCAAGTTCTCTCTTAAACCGATCAGAATCGAGGAGGGTTGAGTGGCGGCGGAGATGGGGTTGAGGGCTGCGATAAGGCAGCAACAAGAGACACCGTGCCTCTCGGTGGAGCCAGCAACACTTCGGAGTCACTTGTCGCGCGATGTCGATCGATCGAGAGAGCGAACGCGTGCCGCGCGGAGTCGCGTGCGGTCGGATGCCGCGCCACGAAAATAATTCAATTCATTAGCGCTATCGGGGTTGCACGCGGCGGTGGCGGCGGCGGCGGCGGCGGTCGCTGGCCGGCGCGTCGTTTCCGCGTCCGGTGGCACACGCCGTGGCGCGATGCGTTATTGCCGGTGCGCGGTACACGGTCGCCGGCGAGGCGAGACCCGGAGAGAGGAGTACCTGGTCGGCGGGTAGCGGGCGAAAGAGCACGCGGAGGCTGCCGGTTAGTCCGCAACGGCAGCTCGCTCCGGAATGAAGAGGAACGGCGCGCGACGCGGGACCGCGAAACCGCTCTGTCGGCGCACTCTCGGCGCACTCTCGGCTAGTCCTCGCTCTCGACGCGACGTCTCCTCCGGTTCCCGTGGTCGTTCGGCCGCGGCGGCTCGTCGTTCCATACTGCGACGTCATTCGGCACGTCACGCGCGGCCGTTGCGCAGGCCCGGTTGCCCGACGGGCGCGTGCCGTGTGCACACTCTTCGGTCATCTTTATCAATCGTCCCCGCCACCGCCGCCGTCGCGACGGGAATCTTTGACCAGGTGGCTGTCGGTCGCCGTCGATAAAAATCATTTGTAAAACTGTACAATTGTATGGAATATCGATGGAAGGTTAATTATGGATGTTTACGTTGACGATTCGTAGAGAAAAGGTGGGGAATCTTTAATAGCAGTACAGTTGCTGTGGAACTTTCATAGTAAAGGAGTTTGTTTCGAAGCGTGAGAGGTAACGAAGAATGTGGGAGGAAGGTTTGTATAGATAATGGTGATAAATGATCTGGGAAAGGGTTAGGTAATGTCTGTGCTAGGGTGAGCCGAACAGCGTCGAGGGGAAAGAATTGGAAGGATGACCGATTGAGATCAAGGCGATAATTAATATTGAAGTTATTTAGAACGAAGGACCTGCGATGATCGTTTCACATCCACTTTCGAGCGGGCCGTCGTTCTTATCAGAACCGGGCGAAACTTCCACTCGAAAACACCTGGGGTACGCATGCGAAACGTTAACGGCGAAACAGATGAAACACCGATTACGCCGTGACGGGGGAAAATATTTCAATCGGGCGGCGGTTGCGCAGCGACTGCGATAATTACTGCTAATGTAAATGTTCGTTAATGGGCGTTATTAAATGCAACGCGGCAAAATAGTCACCGGGCGTCACGGCGTACAAGCTGCGCCCGCGTTCGCTAACCGGTCCAATTATATTAATTAAATGAACATTATAATTAGCTAATTAAATCAAAAGCATTTCGGTATACGCGGCCGTACGAGCCGGCCCGATGATCGCGCGGCTCGGTAATTTTCGGTGTGCGCGTGCTCCGTGTCGTAGAATGCGATAAAGGTTTCACAATGACACTGGTAAGCGGTATTGTCCGGCCGGATTTTCCATGATTTTACAGCGGGCCGAGCATTTCGGCCCGGCTGAGATTATACGATAATCAAATTCCCACACGGTAACAAAATGACAGAGTACCGGCGGGCGGGCGCGCGCGCGCGCGGGCGGACACGAACGCGCCGCGGCAGTGCCCGTATTTGTTAAACCGCGGGCTGCGCATCGCATTAGGAAAGTTGAATGTTCGCCGAACGATCGAACCGTCAGCCGTGGGCCAGCGGCGTGGCTACAAACGGGGTATACCGAATCCTGGAACGTTGTGATTGAAATTTTCCGCGGCGACCCGAATATTTCGCTGGCCGACTGCCGGAAAATTCCTTCGACGGATTTTTAATCGCATACCGTGGAAACTATCCGCGTTTCGGAAAGAAAAAACCGGGTCAATTAAAATTAATGGACGGCTTAATTAGGAAAGTCGTTACGGGGAGCTTGCGCGAGATACGTTTCAATCCAATCAAGGGAAACGAGTTCCTTTTCTCGTCTTTAAAAACTATTAAAATCTCCCACGTTTTTTCTCTCTTTCTCTCCATCCCTTCGCAACGAAGTACCGGCATCGCAGATGGAAACAATCTGCGCATACCTGCCGATGATTATATTCGCCCTGTTAAAAAACGTTAACGCGGCACCGTGCTGTTCGTTTAGTCGAATTCCCACTCGGACCGACACCGCGATTTCGAGAGTTCATTATACAGAGAACAGAATTACGAGCAGGCTGAACTACCGATGATCATTCTAAAGCGTCATTTGACGCGTTGAAATAATATAACACGGAGAATAGTGTCATTTCGTTTTTAAACAGCTACACATTGCAATATAGTTGGAAGCGGTACATAAATCATGAAGAAGATTCCAACGGAAACTAGTCCATACTATGGAGTCCAGGTGATAGATAGAGAAAATTAAAGACCCGAGAGCCTGGAGGCCCGCCAGGAGCACAAGTAGCTGCCAATCTAGCAGCGACGGTGTCCAGGGTCAAGGTCTCCTCGCTACTAAGCGTCCAGGAAGTCGACCAGTGTTCGAGGGAGGAATTCTTAATATCTAGTCGGGATTGATGTAGACTATCGAGTCCAGATGTCCGACGTGGAAAACCGGAGATATAGGGGTTGCTGTTCTGACAAGACTCGGGATAGCCGGTGCGTTCAGTACTCATGGCCTTCTAGGAGCAAGGCCTCCTCAGGACAAAGGCTTCTGTCGGTGAATGCTGATGGAGAACACTCGCGGATGCCATTGTTTCGGTGCGTGCAAGATACAATGATATTTGCCAACGAGATAATCGCAGTGTATAGCGTCTGGACGTGTATCTACCGACCTCAGCGTACGTCGGTACTGATGAATCGATAGACCTTGATTTTTGCTTGTTAGCAACATAAAATGGCAACATCTCCGAGTTATGTCGTTACGAAGAATTACCGTATAGAAGCATAACCACTCACAATGGAACAGTCCGAATGTAACTGAACGAAAGTCGCGTATCGATCCCGTGATCCCTAATCATATAACTGTATCCTAACGCTCGCGTACCTCTCCGTTACGTGTTTCCGCGCGTGCACGCGCGGCGTGTATCCACGGATCCGTGTGTACGTATACGCAGGAGGTTCTGCAGGCTAGCCGGTTACAGTGACTTTCGGAAAGCACCTCGTGTCATTAGTATGTTAATTGGTAACGCTCTGGCTGCCTACCCGGCTGGCTGCCACATCGAGTTTCGTACACATATACGTCGCCGGAGCTCGGCGTGTTTATACGTTAAGATGTTTAATCGCTTCTGTAATTATACTGTCCCTCAAAGGGTTAATTGTCCCATAAACCCATGAATACGTTAACGAGCGCGCCGTGCGCCTCGCGAACATCGCCAAAGAACAAGGAGCCACCGGTGGCGCCGAGGGGAACGAGCCGAGGCGACGTGCTAAACCCATCGACGAGACCCACACACGCGACCGGCTGGGGTGAACGAAGAAGAGGGTTAGACGGTAATACAGATTTCACCGACTCGCCGCCGACTGGTCTGCCTCGAAATGAACGAGCTCGCGCGCACACCTTCGCCCGCGACCGGTTGCGCCGGCCGGAAAAAACATCGGATCGCTCCGAACGCGTCGTAGATTCAAGATCAGGCTTTCGCTAACGCCTCTCGCCGCGGCGTCGAGTTACGCCGGGCGATTTGCAATCGATAAGTTTCAATCTCTCGTCATACCTGCTGCATCCTGGAAGGTCGCCCGGCGAGCCGGGGGTGTCGCGTGCGTATCGATTCGAGTTATTCTCGCGCGTCACGTTCGAAATGACTTTAATAATACATCGTATCCTCTCGTTTATTCGGGGAACGAAGTTCATCGGCGAGCCATGAAATCTTCGGTTAATGCAGACGGAACGAAGCGCCGCTCGAGATACCTTCGCTCGCTGATAACCGTTGAAAGTAATAACCTCGAGCACAACGAGCGAGAGGAACAGCGAAAACGAGCGTGAAACTAATGTTTGTCGTGCGAGATGATCCACAAGATGAATGCCGTCCGGCATCCAGTTGCCGTGGATACGGTCGAATCTTTCTTTTCCATTTAACGAACCCGACATCGGGGGACGATGCCCAGGATCCTCGGGAACTTCCCGGGGAAATGGAAGTGTTGAGGAAGGAAGCGACAGAGGAGAGAGTGCATTGTCACTCCGTTATAATTAAGAAGATAGACTTTAAATCCAGAATGCACGGCGAGGGTGGAGGACGGGGACGGGGCGCGGGGGGAGTCGTTGCGGGCTAAACGAGTGGTAAAAGGCCGGTCTGCGCGACGTGGACGGGGGCAACGACGGGACAACGGGTGGGGAGGGGCTCGGATGGAAATTAATTCATTACTCTAATGCGTTGAGCGAGAGAATGGGCCGGGAGTTGAAGCGTCGAGTGCCAAGTATTTCGCGAAAGATGGATGTCTCGTTTTCATTCCGAAAATTAACACTCTCCGTTACTTGCCAACCGCCGAAAAAAATTCTTTTTTCCGGCCCCCGTCCCCCGGCGGGCGATCCGCTTTTGTTGATTTCCACTCAGCCTGTCTGAGCTGTTCCCGTCGCGCGACCGATTCCACCCCTCTTTATTTACCGCTCGATCTGCCGGTGGTTGTCTGCTTTTGGACAGACACGGCTGTGAGAAAACCTAAGAATATAGAAACGTTGTTGAATAAATATCGGCTACCTATCTCTAGATTGTTGTGCAATCTTAATCCTTTGAACTCGAAAGGTGACTCCTAGTCACCGATTGATTTGATGCGGTAAAGCTAGAAAATCTGATTTCTCGTTAAGTCTCATTAAACAAATATCGTGTTCGTCTAGTTCGAAAATGTTAAGTGTTTCTAACGAAATACTTCCGAGTAAAGGGTTGATGAAATGTTCACGTCGAACGAATGTTTCCTTTTTTTCGAGGGGTAGTTGTTAGAAGAAAGAAATCAGTTCTGTTGATCCTCTAAGAGCAGGGTTAGCCAAGTTCTGTATATATAGGGTCGACTTTTGTTAAAAATGTGTCACGATCTACTTACTAAAATCTTGACACTGGACACGTTCGAACTTGTGTCTTGTTAGTTCAATGAGTCACGACTAACGAAAGTCGCACATTGAATCTACGTGAGAAATTCCTGTTTCAAAGCAAAGAAGCTATGGAAAACATCTTTCGAACGGTTCTGGTGATAATATTAATACGCTGTTGACTCAGCTGGTACAATCCGGTGGGAGATCAGAAGAAAATGGAAAATAGGTGAACGGACAGCTCCATGAATGAGGTTCAGCGACGAAAAAGACGAGCTCTAATTACAAATCGATCGACCGAACATCCCCGCGTCGGATGATACTTGATGTAAACTTTCTACAAGAAATCTAAACGGCTAAGAACGGGTTTGACAGTCGCCGATGTTTTATAAAAGACGCAAGCCTCGCCGCGCCGACCGGAAGCATGAATAGTTTATAAGCGGTCCCATTGGCGTTGCTTCCAAACTGGATAAGTTAATCATAGCATGCGAAACGATTTCAGAGAAATCGTCGTTAGACGGATAAGGAACGTCGCTCCGCGGAGACAGACAGCGATAATAATTCGGTTCCGGCGACGGACGGCCAATCTCCTGTTCCATTTAACCATACATCACTAATAATATCTAACTGGTGGAATCGAGAGCTCTATCCGGCCGCCGCTCTCTCCTTTTTCTGGGCGGCCGGGCGCGTCGAAACGTTTGCCCGGCGATCCGCCGCGCGCCGGTCACGACTGCAATCCGGATATCAAGCGGTCCGGCCGGACAGCCCGAGCCCGGGCCTGTCACAAAGTCGTCCTAAAGGGTACCATTGATACCAATTTAAACCGAATATCGGCCGCGTTTCCTCGGATATACGATTATCGACTGCGAATCGAAGCGGCCCGGACAAGCTTTGGCCAATCCGCAGCCTATATCGGCTCAAACGGCGCGTCACGGCCAATGTAATTAAATTTAACGCGGTACCCTTTGACTTTCGCCGTGACCCATATCTCCCCGCTGGTCCGGCCAATTCTTTCCCGCCTGCCACCGCGGGTTTCTCCCCGAAAACCGTCGCGACCGTTCCGCTTCCAGTTCACGCCGCAACACCGAACGTCCCGGAAGCAACCGTCCACCGCGCGTGACACGATCCCAGGATCGGACTGCAGCAGCTCGATACAGAGAACGAAGGAAAGGGAAACGATATTGAAATCGAGGGTCACCCGCCTATCAATGCGACCGGCAGGTTCGTCCGCGGATCCGCCTCGAATCGACGGCGCGGCGACGAATTTTCTGGAAAACGGTGCCGTTCCCAGAAACAGCCGCGAGCCACTAGATCCTGCGGTCCGCGGCGGTCACGGGTATCAGGCACGACTGTAAAGCGATTAAAGGCTGAATTGCTTATTCGTCGGAGTTTAAATGCCAGTGGCTCGGTTACGGCGGCGCGATTTATCCGCGCGAAAAAAGGGCGTAGAGGAGGGTCCGTTGCTCGTCCCGATTGGCCAGCCTCGGTCTCGCTGGTTCCGTTCAGGCGGATCGGCCGGAATGTAACAAAGAACCCGTCTCGATCGGCCGGACAATAGAGAGGCGATCGTGCGTCCCGTCGATCCGCGTATTTACTTTTTTAAAATCGTCGAGCTGCTCCGTCGGAAGGAAAGGGCACGCCGTGCCATCGTCGCCGCTCGTTGGTGATTGCGGATGCCTTCTTCACGGTCCCCGATGTAATTTTCTGAATGACTGCGTAATTAAAACTCTAATTTCCTGCGCTTAATTGACCGGAGTCTTGGCTCCCCCCTTCCTTTGGTTTCTCTCGCTCCTTACCTCGGCGGACTCGCGCGCGCAACCAGTCACCCTTCCCTCGCCCCACCTGCCGCGCGTTTCCTCCGCTGCCGCGTGTTTCCCGCTGTCGTCCCCCGCTCGATCTCGTAAATCGAGAGCAGCGAAGGAGGACAAGCCCCGACGCCGGTATCCTTCGCGCCTTTAACGCGAAAACTTTTTTGCTCGCGACACGCTTACCCGAGCGACGGTGATAATCGAAAGAAATTTACGGGGTTCCTCTCCGTGGGCTCGTATCCGTCT
Source organism: Nomia melanderi (assembly GCF_051020985.1). Classification (NCBI taxonomy): domain Eukaryota; kingdom Metazoa; phylum Arthropoda; class Insecta; order Hymenoptera; family Halictidae; genus Nomia; species Nomia melanderi. Next base: position 14,571,422 of record NC_135004.1, on the reverse strand, counting down.
CGATTACGCCCTCTGGTGCTATTTTTCTTTTTTTTTATAGATCCTACGGTGAATCGCCCGATCTGTGCGACTCGGCGTAACGAAAAGACTCGCTGATGGAAAAATACCATAATTAAGAGCTTTTGTACGCCGACACAGTCGGGAACGATAACGGAGCTGGAACGATTCCCCTTGGGTCGCGGTCGGACATGCGGGTACTTTCCGCGAGCAAACGACAGACACCGTCGAGCTGTCTAACCTAGATTCGCTAATTACGACACCACAGATTCTGGGCGTACGAATTTTTAAACGAGTATTCTACAGAGGACCTTCGTATTCGTTAGTGGTCTCCATTTGCCGAAGAATATTCGAGGGGAAATGTTTCTTCGAATAAACAACATTCCGTTCGAGTTCGTCGTTTCGACCTCGATGCGGTAATCGGTATATTCGTGACGGCCGTAACTTTTATTACGGATGATACACGCAGCGGGGCGGCTCCAACACCGCGTCACCGTGTATGCCCAATTTTCGAGGGGCTCGCGCCACGCAGCCGCGAGTGTTTGGATAATTACATCCGTTTCTGCTGGCCGGGGGCAATTATAATTGCCGACTCCTTTCGCAATTATAAGTTTCTGCGAGACTTGCCGCGGCGTAGCGTGCCAACGCTGAAACAGGGAGGAAGGCCGGCTGCTGAGGGTACGAATGTTGGTGGCGGGCGAGCCTCGGGTGAGAGTGGGACAGAGAAATCCAGAGGACGAAAGCGAGGGGTCGGAGCGAGCTGCACGTGAAAACGTTAATTGGGGTGACCTGCTCAGAAACTAGTTTCGGAAGGACTGTACTGACATTCCATGGTCCCTGCGCGACATCGAATACATGTATACAGGGGGGTGATGCACCGACTCGCATTTTATTCGAGAATTCGTCTCCGGGAACAACGACGGGGTTGTTCCTTGAAACCGTGTCCATGTTGTCCGCCGCTTCCTGTTATTTTTATACGAGGGTTGATCTCGTTAAAAGTGCCTCCCCGTTTGACCCACGGCGAACGGGCCATCCTTTTTGAACGGGGAAAGGTTCGTAACGAACAAATGGTATTGTGAGAACGGGCCATGAAATATGTAGTTGGCTAAGACGGTGCTCCGCGGAGAAACGCGGCGAGAAGGTGGCAGTCGTGGAGGAAAGTGGAATTGCAAATAAAAAGTCGCAGAAGTAGCGCGTAAAGTATAAGGTAAACCAAAGTAAAAGGAGCGACTAGATGGTAGGGGATAGAAATGGATGTTACTTACTTAGACTTCGGAGCATTTCTATCCCACCCAGCAAGCCTCTCCCGGCGCCGCGTCTCCGTCTCTCGCGCGCGTATCACCCGGCTTCATCCTCGCGCTTTCTTTTCGCCGTCGATGCCTCGCCATCGCACGCTCTCTTTTTCTTTCCCTAGACGCCCGAGCTTTCTCGATGGTACGACGCGTGTCCTCCCCGCGCTGAAAGAGCTTTTCTTCCCGTCGGTGTCGCGCGTCTTCTTCCGCGATGCGAGCTGCGCACACAACCGACGGTACACCGTGTCCCGTAAAATCCACCTCGAACTCTGACGCGCAAGCCACCGCGGAACGTTCTTTCCGACACGCTTAGACCCCCGTCTAAAGGTGTCGGCGAGCTCATTTCAAAGGTGTTCGCCGAGAAACTTGCGGGACTACCAGATTTTCTCAAAGCTAATGATCTTCTTCGTTAGAGTGGCGACGCGCGTACAAAAGGCTCCAATTACGGTGCCCAAGGAAAATTACGAAATAACGAGACCGCCGTTCGACGCTCCCGGGCACACGGAATTTCGATACCGACGCGCCGGCCTTCCACCGCCAGACGTCGCGAGAACTTGAAATTACGAATGAGAAATAAGAAGCGGCCGGGGGGCGGGGGGGGCGAAGCACCGCGGAACCGTGGCCGAAACTTCGACCAAGCGATCCGACGGATCGCGTCCCACCCCTATCGTCCGTTCCATTCTATTCGCACGCTTACCGAAGAACCCCGCGAGTTTTTCGACTTCAGACACCGTCCGAAAGCTACCCACTCTACCGCGCGCTTTTTAAACTCTCACCCCCCGCCCTGCTCTCCTCTTTTGTAGCCTACCACTCTTTCTCGCGGGCGCCGCGCGATGGAAACGGTGGCTTCGTGGCACGGAGAAGTTAATTATAAGCGATACCAATCTCTCGGGGTTGTTGGGCGGTTGGTAGAACTGGGAAGCCATGACAGCCAATTACCACCCCGTGCAGACCCTCGCGCGCGAGCCACCGGTCTCTTTCCGTCTCACGTTCACCTACCGCTATATATTTCGCTCTCTCTCACTCTCTCGCGTTCCCATCCCTACGTTCCGGCAACTCTCTCTCGTTCTCTCTCTCTCTCTCTCTCTCTCTCTCTCCCTTGTTCCTTTACTTGAAACTTTCTCTCCCATTCTCTCAGCCCTATCTTCCCTACATCCGTTTCAAACGAATGCACGCGTACACGCTCGCGCGTGCACACCGACGGGCACGGACGTGATCGCGCGCGTTCTACTCCTGCACGTACACTCGCACGTGCTCGCCCTCTTCCTCTCTTTCTTCCGTTCTCTCCCACGTCCCTCGGTCTCTCGCTTTCTCTCCCACCAGTATAGGAAATTAAAAGACTGTGCGATGATTGCGCGCAGCCCGGCCTGGCCTGGCCTTTCCACCCCCTGCCGCCCCGTCCGCGCGCCTCGCAGGAACCCTAGCGCCCGCTCTCTCACCCTCTCTCATCGAGTCCCGCAATCTACCGTGGCTCCGCCGTCGAGAAAAGGAAAAGAGAGAAAAGTGATTGGGATTGGCCCTTTTGCCGCGTTTGTCCGTGGCTCGTTTCGCCTCGTTAAAGCACCCGTAACGGACACCCTGCTTAGCAGCCTCCCTTTTCTGCCTGACCGCTGATCATCGGAAGAAGGATTTCACCGATACGTCTTCCGGCTCTGACCTCGACGGGCACGACCCCACGGAACACGCGTCGACCTGAGCTCGCCGCCGAGACTCTCCGCGTTCCAGCGTCACCGTCGGAATTACGACCGGCAGCGATTCCTGTTTGTCGTTTAATAAAATGTACACCCCGGCTTGTTTGCGTCACGTCTATCGTTTCGGGACCGACAAACACAAGTGAATCGAATTCGTCGCGCGTTCGCGCGGGCCGCGTCGCGCACCCCGGTGCGGATCGGTTCCATCCATTAGAGGCTTATGTCAGCCGACAATGGGGATTAACCTTCAGCAGAACGCAACGGGAAAGCGGGAACGGCCGCCATGACAGCGATCGTACCGGGTGTCGTTTTTAAGCCGCTTCCGAGCGACGGCTTGTTTACAGTTCCTACGAGAAACTCGAGACCATTCGCGCCCCGCCTTAAGGTACCTACTCGGCTCCGGGTCGAAATCGGTATTGTCCGATCGACCTTTCATTCGTCTTTCTTTCTTTGCGAAACGATTTATAGAGGCGCGAACGATTTATCGGACGTTGGAACGTTCGGAATGCGATTTTAGAAACAAGCCCGATAATTTTCTTCGATCCGGACCGATCTCGATCCGGTTGTAACACCGCTCCGCACGGCTAGCAGCGAACCACGTGAGGAATCTTGGCGCTGAGACCGCTGCTCGATACCCATAAAGTGAAACGCACAGTTGCGGCTTGGCGCAGTTAACAGGGTTAGCTTGTTCACCGTCTAGGTTGAGTTAATTATAACCGATGGTTATCAACCAGTTAACTCCAGCACGCCATTACCTCGGTTCGCCTCGCAGCGTCTGGTCCCTTGCGCGCCGTCTCAGCCCCGTCTCAGCGCCGTCCCTTCCCCGGGCGTCACTTTGACGCGTCCCGCATACGTCTGGCTACCTTTCACGCTCACGATGCTAATTTCTTAAACCGCCGCGGATTCGTGAAGCCGCTCGCACGCTGCCGAGAAAGTCTGATAATGAGAGCTTGTCCCCCGTAACTTCCGCCGGGACTGAAAACTTGCGAGCGGTTCGGCAACGAAAATGCCTCAAAGGGCGTTGTTCGACGAGATTGCCTGCACGCCACTTAAACCGGCGCGACGCATTCTTCTTCGTTGATTGCTCGTTGTTTGTATCCCGAGACTATTAACGATAAGGTTCGCCGGTATCTTTCCGCGCCTTTATTGCATACGAGACAAAAGAGTCGGGGATAGTAAAGGCTGAGTTCAAATGGGATATGAAAAAATTGAGTAACGTAGGAAAGATCGGAATCAACGTAAGAATAATGGGATCAGGACGATTGATTCGGACGCTTAGAAGAGAACCGAGCAACAATGTTTTTTACATTTCTTCTGTAACATTGTTACGTCCATGTCGGAGTGGTCGAGCAATCCGAGTGTTGTCAGCTCAGAAAGGTGTATCAGGGATCTGGCAAATCGAATAAGAACGATAACCACCGACGGCGGAGGAGCAACACTCAATTTAACGCAAGGCCAATCGAGAAACTTTTCTCATCCCGACAGAAACAATGAATCCGCAGGGTTACGAAGAAACGTGTTCCTATCGCGAGCGAATCTTGTGCGAAGGACCGCCCCTAATCTCGAGCAATCATCGGGACGTGGTCGATCCGCGTGCAATGTATTTGCTAAATTTCTATGGCAGCCGGAGATAAGCGTAACGATCGAGGGTATTCAAACAGCGGCGTTACGCAGGATCGCAAAGTTCCGTGGCAACGTACTTTCGTTTCAAGCTGCCTATTCGTACGTAAACAACTGTTTTCAATCCAGAAGAGGGAACGAAGCTTTCCTTATACGCCAATCACTGGCCAGGCCAGAATTCAGATTACACAATAAGCTAACGTTTCACCTCAAATGCAGCCTCGTCTCGGCGTGCATTTAAAGGAACGGACATTTATTCGAGCGTCACGTGTTGCTCGCCACCGAAGACCACGGAAGACGGTAAATTAGAATAGCCAACTCTCACGGGCATGACTCACTATTAAACAGTGATAGATAACCGTCGATTAAGCGCACTGGAGGTACCCGCGCTGCGGGTACTCCGATGATTAGCTTCGAAGGCACGGCTGGGATCGATTAAGTTAATCAATTGAAACAGCGAATGCCGGGGGGATTAAAAGATTGGCGAACTCTCCGGGCGTCGGTTCGAATGGTTTCATCGTGCAAAATAACCCGACGAATGGGGGGAACCCTCTATTCGCCGGCCACCGCGGCGCGGCGGTGCGAGAACGCAGGAAGGCCAGGCCAGAGACCGGAATCGTACGAAAAGTTACTTTACCTACCGGGGCACGGTATCGAAGTTAACGATCGAAGCGTTTCTCGAGAAATCAATCGGAGAATGGCCTCGTTAATCTGGCGGGGTGGTTTCTGGATGCTCGGCTGCTCTTACATCACGTAATAGTATCGGGCCATCCCCCGCCGACTCTTCGGACCGAACCACCCTCCCGGCCTCTCCGCCGTTTCCCAGCTAAGTCTGCGAGTGACTGAGTGGTTATTTAGGTAAGAGCCAGTCTCTCTCTCCGCGCGGAACCTGCCTCGCCCCTCTCCTACCTTCCCGCTCGCCATGCCTCTCGACGCCGCGCCTAAGTAATGGTCCCGCAACATATTGTGCAAAGAAAAACTCGCTCGCTTATTTACGCTACTCTACGGCCCGGTCGAAAGAGAGAGAGAATGGCAGACCAGTTTCTTCCGAGTCGTCCGACTGCGACTCGATCGCCGGGAATCCCATGACGACCGGATCGGATAAGATTAAACCGGAGAAGAACGCTCGCGTCGAACAAGATCGAAACGCGGCGAGGATTCGATCAGGTTGCTCGATGATAGGGTGGACGGGACGATGAACAATTTAGCCTTTAAATGAATCGTCGAATAAAGTATCCGGTCGATTTCTCTGCGTACTGTGTTGCTAAGTGGCGCTCGTTGCGATACGATTTAACATGAACACCGATCCTCCGATGGTAATATCGAATACATTTAACCGTCGTCTGTTTTTCCAATCTGAAAACGAACGTCGTCGACTTGAAGTGATAGGATTGGGAGGAGGACAGGTACTATTTCCAACGGAACGGGTCATGTCCGTTCCTCGGAGCAACGGACGACAATAACCTACGGTTTACATGTTCCTTCTCCGACTATCAAGTTCAACTATCGGCTACCGCAACACGAAAGGGGAAAGAAACTTGCGACGAGGAATATCATTCGCAGGCTTTCCCCACCAGCAGAGGGGACACCGGTCGACGCGTATCCGCGTCCCATCCCCGTCGCGATCATCGATCCCGGGAATCGGGAGCAGAACAACGGGGCTCCCGCAAATCACGGCGAGCGTAGCGAAATCATTAAGCGATTTACGCGTCATGGGAACCACCGTCGGCGCGGCGATAGACAAATTTGTGTGTCCCGGCTGAAAGGGGGGGCTTAAAGCGCGTTAAAATAATATACGAGGTGGCCGGCATTGCAGCCTGCACGGAAGAATATCGATTTTCGGTGTGCCCGAGTGGCGCACGTGTCTCAGCCATTCGACACGTGCCGGGCGCGGCGTTTCGCGGCGCGGTGCGCGAGAAGGTATCGGCGGGCCGTGCGTGATTCCATGGGGCACGCGTGTGCCTGCGGAAGGTCCGTGGCACGCCGATTGATCCCGGTCCCCGCCGGTTGACGGCGATCCCTTCGCACCGCCCGGTTAACGGCTATCTTCCGTTCATCTAATCCGTAATTATGCCGGTCGAGAAGCAGCTATTTGTACGGATAGAAGGGCATTAACTGAAGCAGCACGCATCAGCTGTCCAGACACCGGCGACGCCATTTTTGCCGCGTCAATTCCTGTCGTGGATTACGACGTCTGTTCGTGTTATTCGATCCACGTCGCGTTCGTCGGTCCGCTCTGTCGGGGAATTATATTACATCGACGATTCGATCTTTGTGAAACGAACTGGTAAGTATGAATTTTAGGAAATAACTGTGAAAGAGAACCGTTTAGGAGCATTTTACCCACGATCCTCCTCAACCCTGCTACTACTCCAGACTCGCGCCCGGTTGAACACGATTTCAATGCGACAATCTGCATTCTACGATCTCTCGTCGCGTGGCCGCGGTTCGAATGATTTTTCAACCGAGAAGCCAGTGTACCGCGCGAGCAGGTCGGACAATGGGTGCCACTTAAGCAATAAACAAAAACGGTGGCCATCGGCGGCACGGTCGACGGGCGATACGCCGGGAACGGCGGTGCAGGGAAAGATGATCTGATTACGGCCGCATCATGGGAAAGTCAACTCGCAAACCGAGGGTAGCAACCCGATTCATCCTATCCTGTCCCATTGTGCGCGGCACTGTCACCGATGCGTATAATTCGAAGGGATCCACGCGCGTCCGCACGCTTCGGCATTAATTTCGAGCACAAAAAGGTGCTCGGCGACAGAGTGCGAAGCGGGGAACGTCGTCGCGTCCCCCGCCGAGCCGGGCCGATCGAAATTTGAACACTGTACCATTAACAGTCCAGGGGTGTACGCGACCCGTCTCGAATTGCGTTCATAGAGAAAGGAATGAGGGTGAAAAAAAGGAAGAAAAACGCGCAGGCCGATAAAAATCTCGGAGAGACGAGGGAAGACGCGGGAGAAAGCCTCGCGGACCGCGTAGCGAGAAACGTCGCGAGGGGCGTCGGCTATCGGCGGTCGAACGAGAATCGGACGCGCGCCGTTGACGGGGAGGAAACGGGCGAAACGGTCGTTCGACAGCGAGAAACCGCAGCGAAGAAAAGACGGCCCACAATGGGCCGTTTATCAAAAGTCGTGATACCGCGGCGGTCGCGCCTTTTTACCGACGCGGCCCGGGTCCATCAATAAAACCGAGTGATTTAGCGAGTCCCTCGGCGGGTCTGGGGCGGGCGAGGCAAGGTGGCGGAGCACGAATTTCCAAGATAAAGGGGTCAACAATGGCCGGTAACCAATGGTTGGTATTCGGCCAGTGTCGAAACGCCGGCTTCCAATCACTCGCCGATAACAATGCCCTCGGTCTGGTTTATAAATCCGCGCATTGTTGCCAACTTAAAAGCTCTCGCGCAACGGCCACGGAGGTTGAAGCGGGGACCTGACAGAGAACAGGCTAAGGACCGGGGGGTAGAGGGAATCTACTCAAGATCTCGACCGTTGAAAGCACCGTTGGAAAGCTGGAGGAAAAGAGAGCCACCGGGAACGAAGAAGAGGCGACCGTGAGGAAGTATAGGGGGTTGGGAGTGCAGCGGCGAAGGGATGGGCGAGGAGCGCGGGGACCGTGGGTGTTTAAAGAGTGGGAGCGAGAAAATGGTGGCAGAGCTTGAGAGCCGTGTAAAAGCATTGAGAGCACTTTAATGAATACGATTAGGGGCGTTAACTGTGAAGGATTGCCAAGCCGAAGAAAGCGCCGCGCCACGGAAAGCTCTTTTCCGGCGCCTTCGATCGTGCCCGAGCCAGATATCCTCGGCGTCGGGGAAATTTTCGGGCGAGCGCAGCCTCGCGCGATCGCTTCTCTCTCGTCGGTGCGATTTAATTTTGATACGACCTGTCCTCGTCACCGTTAAATCTCCCCCGGTATTTCCAGGTAATTCCTCGTGCCTCCTCCTCTTCAGCCACGAGCGCCCGGTTTATGAAAAGCAGATACGCAACGGAAAAATTCGCTGGTCCCTCGAAGCGTCGCCGGTCTCACGTTATTTCTACGGTGCTCTCGGTTGAGCGCGACACGGCGACCTCGTCCGATTTATCGGATTTAACGACGTCTTCGTTTTGTCTTTTCAGCGGACCGCTCCGCTTGGCCCGACCGCCGGTGGCCCCGATGCAATTAAGCTTCGACGTTACTTAAATTAACCCGCGAATTTCAAGACCGCCTGGCATCCACGGCCGGCCGGCTCTCAGCTGGAAAACTTTAAATCCCGGGAACCGCCGCACCGCGCCGTATCGGCCGGCAGATGCACTTATCTCGCCCGTTGAACGCGATGTCGCGCTATCGGCTTGCGAACGACAAAACCACTTCCTATGCACATTCTTGTTCTTTCTTGTCAGTCCGGCCCGCCGGGAATAATCTGCCTCATTAGCGAACCGATAGAAGCCCCGGCTCCGGCACCCGGCCTCTGCCTACGCGGGAGCCGAATCTACACGCACTTACACACGCCGCGTCGCGGCGATGGAAAGCCGGCCACGTGTGCCCGACCGATAGGCGAACGCTCCTCGGCTGGTAATGACCGAAAACTTTTCGTCGTTCCAATTAGCGGCAACATTGTTACTCGGTCCATCGGCCGTGTCTCCGCTGTAACGATTCTACCTGCCCCCGCTCGCCTGTATATACCCGCCGCTCGTTAAATTATCGCCAAAGGCGACGAATCGAGGACACTGTTCCAAGGTGCGCGTAATGTATACAGTGATTAATGTAATACCGTTTAGGGAGAAAAATGTGGCCGCTGGCTGACCGGCCTTCCCTCCGCCATGAGTCATCGTATTATTTTACAAACGTATTATTCATCGACGATGAATAATGAATGAAGATATTGTATAATATAGAAAACTTCCCGACGACGGAATCGAGATTTTCGACCTTAGTCTAGTATTTTCCACGGGAAACGATGATGCGAGAGGATATTCCATACAATTGCAGATATCGCCTGCAACGACGCACTTCCGAGTTCCTCGACGGTGAACCGTACAAACGAAATTACCCCGGTCCTCGACAGATTGCTTCCCTCGCAAGCGAACCATCCAAAAATCATCGTGGACACCGATGGAACGTTTTACGCGCGGTTTCGCGATTCATGGCCGTGATCGAGCGATCTCCAATCCACAGGCTGATCGCAACGGACCGTATTGCTCGCGGCCGTCGTGTCCGGCTCCATTTCCGGTGTCGACCGATGCCCCCTCGCCGGGAGTCAGTTCAGCCAGACACAGAGGGCATCGTGCACATGCACGGGACACACGGCCGGGGCAGCGTAGGTACGCAAATGCGCGCACGTGTGAACGACGTGACGCTGGGTGCCTGCCACTCGACTCAACCGCTCTAGCTGACTCCACGCAATTATAGATCCCTAATTACGAACCCGCACCGCCTGCTCGGTACACCTATCCCCCTCCCGTGTTTCCACCTCCGTGATCTGTCGCTCTCTGCATCCCCTAACCCAGACCCCGCGCCCTCCTCGTCGCGCTACTATTGCGACCCGTATCTCAGTTCCTAAACCCTCCATTACCTTTGCGTCTCTATCGGCTTCAACTTCGACTCTTCTATCGACGAACCTTCACCACCGCCTCCTATCTTGCCCTCCCGCCTTCCATAACCGTCTGTTCCTCGAACCAATTCCTGTTTTTTCCTTTCGTTCCACGGTAAAGGACCAGCTTCCACCAATCTGTCTCTATCCCTCTCTCCGTTCTCCTCTCGTCCGCCCGGTACCTCCGTCTCCCTCTATTCCAACAGCCTCCGTCCTCCCCCCAGAACGGTCCGCTGTCTCGCTTCAGTTCGGTTAATTAACTCCCACCTCATTAACGGAGCCCAATCGAGCAGCAGTCTCTTCAGCGGAGTAAGCAATCCATCCGCGGCAGCTTGTACCCGCCGGGTCTCGCGGTGCCACGTGTTATTAATAATTGTTTTCGGCGGGTTCGCTCGATGGCCAATCTCTCTCGCCCTCCCCCGTTCGCCGGTATTATCCGCGCCACCCGCGCGCGATCAGGCTTCCACGATCCATAAACGGCGCGTCGATGTGTGAGCTCCGCGGACCGTGTGCGTGTACGCGCGAGTCGAAACGCCGGCGAGTGTTCGCGCGAGCACACACGCGAAGGGGAGCCCGCAGTGAATCACTGTGTACGTGTACTCTTACGGAGAATCTAATTAAAGTTTGATCTTATTACGGGGAAATATAATGATATCTGGTTTATAACGCGTTTAGTAATTTTATGCAGGCACGGGGGCCGGCGGGGGAACGCGGCGGGAGGGACAGGAGGAGACGGAGGAGAAGGAATACCGAGAGCTAATTAAGCGCGTGCACTTAAGCCGCATGCGCGTCAGCGGATACGCTGGCTTATGCTCGTGTTTCTCCGTTGCGCCGGGCTTTTTTTCTCCTGCCGTTCGCCCGTGTACGTGCTCGTACATACGTCGGGACGAGCGGCGTCGCGTCTCCCCCACGTCTTTCCGCGAGCGCTCGTGTATCATTGGCCGCCGGTCTGGTTTCGTTTCAATTCGTTTAGATACGCTTTCTAATTAAGCCCTCGGAGCTTCGAGGAGTTGCTTCGTTACGGGGACAATTAGCGTACATATTTGATGTTGCCCGCTCTTCTCTCCCGCCGTATCGCCGTCCTTCCTCTTCACCCCCGGTTGAACGGCAATAAAAATACCGCGGACAAAAGTCACGCCACTTAACGATACCGAAACGGACATCGATCCGAGAGAGTGGCCTCAAGAGCGCGCTGAATGTGAAATTATCGAAATCCATCTTTCTCCAGCGGCGAGCGAAACAGGGACGGGATAAAACGCTGGTTATGCGGGTGCCAATTATACGAGCGTTCGTTTCGCCTCTTTAAATCGGGCTCCCCGCCTCCTTGTACCCGTAACGGGGAGCGAAATCGAGCGATCAATCGCGGCCACAAAGAAACAATTCCTACTATTTTCCGACCGACGCGATACAGGGGATGCGGTAGACCTTTCATCGGTAGCGGAATGGAGTCAGGACCGGCCTGGGAAGTGTATTAAATCCCGGATTACCAACGCCAATCGGCGGCGTTCTTTCACCGGGTAGGGAAAAATGAAGCGATAAAGTAACAAGCATGCGGGCACCAATTACACGAACATTGATTTCGCGACGATCCGCTATCCATGAGCACGATTTGTGCGCAGTGAGCGTTGGCCGTTATCAGGTTCAACGTTAGCGGCAGTTAAATTTTACTATTCGCTAATGTAAATTGAATTTTACTCCGATCACCGGGCAGCCGCACAGTTAGACGGAACCACCCAAGTCGCGTTTCGACGTGGACTCGAACAACAAACGTCGCGGTCCGGTATTATTTCATCGCGGATATCTATTATAATTATTTCCCTGAAATATCACGGGCCGGACTGATCCCTCGATACGTCGAATTAACGAAGCGGACGGGTCTCGCTGACACTTACCCGCGGAATTAATAATAAATCTATCCGACTCGTCGGGTTCTAATATTAACGACGTCCGCGTCGCGGCTGCAATATCGGGTACCAATAAAAAACCACGTTCGATGGAAATAAGACGGCCGCTTCTCTCCGGTCGCGTTACGGAAAATGAACGGATTTAAGTCGCGCGCAGTCCGACCTAACAAGACCAGCTCCGCTTGTACCGGTTTAACGTGTTCCCCGTCGACATTTAAATCGCTTTAAATATTTATTTCGCGTTACTGCGAGCCGGCCTTTTTTTGCTGGTGTTTTGCGTCATTAACGGGGAATAACCTCGTTTGTGAGGCGTAGCCGGGTTGATAGTCCTGTGACGATAGCGTGAACGCCTCTCGACGGTGCGGCGGATATTACCGGGGAATATCCACGGGTTTTAAGAACGCGGCCAGGGCGATTTCTCTCGCGTGTGAGGCTCCATGGGACGACGGGGGCCGGCTGTGTGAAGGAGCCGCGGTCGGGAATGGGTGAAAAATAAGCGAAGAGTTTTAGCAAAATTACTTAGACCCAATTAAGTCGACTTTACCTTAGATCTAGCCAGGCCCCGTAGCTCCGGCCGTATCCTAGGATAAAAGGAGAGAGTTGGCGACGAGGGGACGAGAGATTGTGCGTCGCGGGAATGAAAGAGAGAGACAGGAGAGGCGAAGGAAGAACGGAGAATAAAGGACAACGAAGGGAGCCTGGCCGAGAGCGAAGGAGAAGGTCGATGGGAATTCAGTTTCCCCCTGCTAAGAGGGTTTGCTTGTATCCCCCGAGATGCGCATACGTCATCCGATTAAAATTAGTAATTAGCTAATTAACTTAAGCACGTAGCACTCCGGGCTAAGTAAGTTGACCGCCTGATTATGATGCATCACTTCCGAGTTCGAATCTGCGCGCGCGTACCCCCCGGCTCCGCTCGTCCGGGGGGAAAAAAAAGAAAGGCACCCGAGGCGGACGAAGGAAAATGGGAAAAGTCGCGCCGGACGCGAGAGCAAAGGCGGAACGTTTGCTACATAAGCGATTTATGCTGCGAGTTGCAGCGCGCTTATCGCCGCCTCTCCTCTCGGTATTCTTAACATTCGAGCGAGCGTTCTTCTGCCAAACCGGCTCGCACGCCCGCCGGGAAATCCGTTTGTGTGGTTGCAACGAAATGCGACCAGCTCAGACGGTTCTTCACAGGGTTGCGCGATCGACGGACAGCTGTTCCTTCGAGCTATTTAGTAATTCAACACGAGCATATTTAGTACCGAAGAATCTATAGGTCTGTGCGTTTCGATAATTTTAGTTGCAATATTACTAGTATCGTAAATATTCTTGCGTAATCACCGAAGTATGAAATATTCTCATTATTTTTCTTCGTTATCGCAGAGCGGAATAACGATAGGATGAAGGAGTAACAGCGTAATGGCCTAAGGGTACGATTAATCAAACGACAAGGAAGAATCGCGGTTCCATCGTAACTCCTTTTAATAGTGGCCCAAGGAATGGCGGACTCGAAGTCGCTGACAGTAGTCCACAGGTGAATCATCGTTGCGTATCGGATTTCGCGTATCTTGGCCTCGCAAATTCCACTCTCGGCGTGCGTTCTAGCCCAGGCCCGGTGACGTGAGTGGAAAATTGATATATGCACGGAGTGATATCTAGTGGAAAAGTGTACGGCATCGTGGCATCCGAAGCGGCGCGAGCGAAGGGACGCGCGTCGTCGTGAGTGATTCAGAAGTGCTTTCCCGTGTTCCTTAACTAACCGTTCGTCGGTCCTGCGGACGCGTCGCATCGCGTCGCGACGACCATGCTCTCGCCCCGTAGGATCGCGACAAGGACCGGGCTAAAGGTCCTTACCCTCCCGGCTCTGTCCCTCTTTTCAACCCCTCTTCCGATACCCGCGCCACTCGCCGGCTTCACCTCCGCTGGTTTTCAGATCTCCTCCCACCGCTCTCATTCGCGACGTTTCGTCCCGTTCGCGAATAATCATTCGGCCACGGTCGTTTCTCGCATTTGCATCACGTTTACGTCCCGGGGAGCATGGACTCCCTTTAATGCACCGAATAATTCCCCGTGAAATTACGGACGGACGAGAAATTAAGGTTTCCTCGTGAACACCGAGTCCAATCTGGCACCAGGACGAGATGATATTTATAGAAAGGACCGTTTCGGACCGCGTTTAAAACTGTTGCTGCTCGATACTTTGTTATTGCGATGAGCGTGCGAAACATCAATTACCCCCGGAACTTGACGTTGATCACGATCTCTGGTTCAACGTCGAGCCGAGCCGAGGAGAGAGGAGGCTTCCTCGAGGAAAAAATCTGAGTTATCATGATATATTCGTTACCCGCTCCACCGACCGGGATTATCCGCGTTACTAATTCACCACCGCCGGCTTTCGAGAGTAATACGGTCGGAATCCTCGGAGACAGACTCGTGGCTTCGTTTTCCAAGTGACAGTAACACGGCCAGGATAGCGGCCATTGGGAAGACTCGAAAGCAATGTATCATCGTTAAAGGTTTGTAAAAGATGCGTCCACGCTCTCTGCTTCTTCTCTCTGCCCTCTATTTTTTTATCACCGACAGTACGATGGACATCTATTTTCCACTTAATTACAGGTCCGGTTGAAGGTGAAAAGGATAGGCTTCGCTGGCACAGCTTTTTTCATATGCCAATACTTAAAATTCGCGTAGCGCATAATTGAACGTTGTCGCTTACTGCATTGGGTAAATTCTGAATTTTCGTTATGGCATCTAAATAAGTCGTTCATTCCAATGAAAGTTAATTTTAATCGCGAACGCGATACCCGCGTGAACGGCACAGAGGATCCCGCAGAGCTGCTTTGAGCGCCGTTTGCTCTTTAAACCGGACCATTCCACCTGGTCGTACTTTCGTTCAAAGACATCTATACGACGAGGTTTCGATAGGCAATGTCGCCGAGATTGGAAGCCTTCAATTGACACGGTGACCCTCGCGTAATAGGACCCGTATGTGTAATTTGCCGGAGGACCAGTCGCGAACACGCGCTCGTCTCTTTCTCTCTCTCTCTCTCTCTCTCTCTCGATTACACTTTCTTTGAGCCCTCATACACGGGTCGCGGCGTGACTCTGTGCCGGTGTCTTTCAACTCGAACGCTCGCCGACCGATGCGGGCTCCAACGAAGCCACGATTCGTTTAACAAACTATTAACATTAAATCTAGCGGAACCATTAAACGAGCCCACATCGTGGGACAATCGTGAAAAATTCCGTCTCCGAACGAATCCAATAGTCCGCCGTGTCACCAGTTGCGTCACCGAGACGTTACAACTAATGGATGTAATCTCCGGCGAGAGGAATTACCTGAGAGTTTTAAATGCATCTGAACCGAAGGTACACGATTCAATCGTACAGTTAGCCGTGTTTAGAAAATAATGAAACACTCGTGTCCTTTCAGTTCCATTGCATTTTAAATAGTTTCCAACGGTTGTGCGCTCGGCTGGGGCCGTGAACTATGTTAAATGCCACGGGTTCCGTGAAATTGTTTCTTTTCCTCGCGACATGGGAAAGAATTTCAGTTTACATGAGGATGATGTAACATTGAGCAGCTAGCTGTCGTTGAACCTGTCGCGTAATCCGGCCGGGTATTAATATCGGCTCGAAGACGTCGCCCGAGAACGGCCGTCTATTCCTCGATCGCGATACAATTACGAACTTCAAACTCGGTTCGATTGGTTGGTTTGCATTATAGCTGGCTGTAATTAGTGTACGAAACTGAGAGGTGGGCCGGTGGAAAGCGGGGGAGGGCGGTGGGTAGTATACGTGTAATGCTCACGTTAATTACCTGACATGTTTAGCATGCATTACATCCACGTATACGAGGTAGCAGCACCGACACCCATTCCTGCTGTCTACCTGCCCTGCTGTTACGCTCCGGAGTACAGCCTACCGTGCGTTCGGGGGCGAACCGCGCGCGTCGGCAGGTAATGAGCGAAACGAGGGAATTTTCGGTAACTTGGTAGCACGAACTTGAAATTGGTAGGAACCCGCCGGCTGTTATTAAGGCGGCCACATATCGTTCGTTGTTGCTCCGTAGCCCCGGCCCACTTCGCCGCCGTGCCAGCCGGGGCCCGTGCTTTGTCCGTGGCTCTTCTAGTTAGTTAAGGAACAATCACGACGGGACGACGTACCCGAGTAATTATGCGACCGATTCCGATAAATTATTATCCCCGCCGGTAACTACGGGGCTTCGACGGCTATCACGAGCTCTAAAGTACCATCGTTACAAACTTCCGAGCGTTCGACTTTCCGCCGATCGATTCCCGGCGAGCTTCAACGAGGGGGATGGATGCGTTTAGGATCGGTCGCGGCGGTGTTCTTTTGAAAATCGAGCGAACCGGGTTTCATCCCCGTTCCGTCGCGGACGCACGGTACAGGAGGCGTACGAATGGGCGAATTGTCCGCGTGGACGCGCGCCGCGAATTGTGTCAATGATTTCACGGGGATTTCGTTCGGTCGCAGCGAAAAGGTCGATTAATATCGTGCCGAAGGTAAATGGACGGTGAAGAGCAACGGACGCGGGCAGGCGGGCGTGTACGATCGGCTCTATCCGAAATAATGCATAGAACGTAGAGCGCACGTAACGGAATAATAATTTCCTACTGCATTAATTAGAGGTCGACGAGGCGTGAAATCGAGGTTTACGAAGCGTCAACTAGTTTTACACATCGCGACGGAATAATAACGTCGCGACACGACTAGAATCCCGAATACATTACCTGCGCCACGGGCTCTGCCAGCGGATCGTTGAAAACCAAGGGATCGAGGGGGGGGGACGCTTGTAATGATTAACGGCAAACGTTAACGTCCAAATTGCGATCGTCTCGCTGCTATTGCAACTGTCGCGGTCATCGACGGTGCACGTGCGACGGCGCCGGTGTAGCAGAGCCGACAAGTGACAATGAAAATTCAATGTCTATACGGCATAAGGGATAGTGGACATTAGGCGTTTCCGGTGTGCGTGGAGTGTTCGGAGCTAGAATTGTAATGTTCGAAACGTGTGAGCCAATTGTGCTCAAGGAACTTTCGAATAATGACGAAGAACCTGCGTTGAGAAGCTCGAAGAAGTTGTTCAAGTTGAAGTTCACGGTTGGGAGTTTCTATTACATCTTCGCGTCGCCGGCGAATCCAAATTTCCGTGGGTTTTGTAAAATCTATTATCTACATTCCCGCGGGGACGTGTTCTGGGTTGGCAACACGAACGACGGCGGTTACTTCGCGAGCGGTGCAATTTTAATTCGTTAGAAAGCAGGACGTCCGTTCGTGAAACTGCGGTGTGTAATTGCGATCAACCGTGTAATGACCGACAACGGTCAATTAACACTTTCAAGACCAGCGTGCGCCGGCGGGTATACAAGAACGCGAGTGACACACGCGACACCGGTGGGTCATCGCGTGTGCATGTGTGCCGGTGGGTACGCGTTACACGCGACGTAGACGACTGGAATTGGCGTTTTTGTTTCCCGATATCAATTTCGGTGCGACGATGAAAGGCTTTTAATTGAGGCTGGCGGATGCTGTTGATGGCGACTGAATCGTCCAGCGACAGTAATGGAACGCGATAAATGCGAGTAAATCTCGCCACGCGAAAATCCTGTGAACCGTGCCGATTCTGTTCAAGAACTCGTTACGTTCTTTTTTTTTTCCGACGAGCACAATGCGACGTGAAAACCTTTACTTATTACCGCTGAATTGAACAAAGTGTTCGGAACCTTTCATTCATAAATGTGGAAACTCGGAAGAAATCATTTGCTATCGCAAAGATGAGAACTACGATTACACCCCATGCAACGGTGGCTTCGTGTCAAGGTTATTTTGCACAACAGATTTATTTGCGTGTTCCAACGTTTAAACAATTCGTCGCTACAAGGGAATTGAATTGAGCGGGAAATCGGTAACGCTTTCCTGGATTGCGGTTTAGCTGAGTGGCATCGTCTGCTCGTCAGAGAGAAAACTGCGAATAAACTGCCTTTCCGCCATTATTTCCTATGTCAAATAGAATGTACCACCCCAACACGGGAAATGGGAGTCGATATTCGAAGATCGTCCGTAACTTGTTCACCCGGAGATAGTGAAAGTAGCGCGGCGAATTTAGATTGGATCAGTGCTAGTTACATCGGAAGCTGGTCAGACGTGATGGTTAGGGTAAACAGAGAGTGTTTGCTGACGGACGAAATTGATTCGGAAGAAAATATTTTCGTATAAATATTTTTAGAGTAAACATGGACGCGGAACGAGAATCAACAAGTTATTGTCTAGAAATAATTTCGCGTCGAGTATCAAATTAAATTGAATAAATAACACGATATATTTAGATAGTTTTAGCAGAGAAAATAGCGAACATAAAATGTACGAAAAAACATTTTCTATTCCGGGCGTTCGCACGTTAAGCGCTATGGCCATGATAATAATGGTAAACAATAGATTATATAAAGGGACGTAATTAAAACCAATTTGCACTCGTCGTTTGGATGATCTTGATAAATTTCTCCCCTCCAGGTTGTTTATAATTGGCAGAATATTAATTAATCCGTTTATAAAATGAAATGAAAGCTGCAAGGTAAATCCAACGGGTAGCGAGAAGCAAAATCCAAATACCTTTGTCAATATCGGCGATTCGAGTTTCCCGGCTCAGCGCAATGGCTGTCCGCAGTGACTTCCTGATCGATGACGCTTAAGACGGTTATATTTCAACGCACGCATTCTATTACGAAGTTCCAATTCAATCGATCGTAGGAAGGGAACACCGTCCGACCCGCGCAAGAGGCGTTAACTCAATTTCGATTTGAATTCGCGTCGTATAAAAATGTCCCCCAACGATATCTGTCCATCTGGCGACCACACGCTGAACTACAGAAACAACATCCAAGGGGTAAACTCCGCCGCGGCGATTTCATCTTCGAAACTCCAATTTCTATTTCTTTAACCCTTTGTACCTTAAAAGTATTTTAAAGTACCACTTTCGCTAAAGTGTTACTTCGAACGAAATGGCGTTACATTTCTTTTCAGACCAAAGCATCGCTACATTCATTTCTAACGACTGCGAAAATTACTCGTAATTAGGGTTTATATTGTTCAAACAGATTTTAACCATCTCGAATAAAGATGATCTTAAACATTCGAAACGTTAGATTAGATTAAAGCTAGTATGCGTGAAAAAAAGAATGTCTAGAAATGGGACAATATTGTAGGATGCAAAAATCCAGGATGCCCCGTGATTCCGTGTTTCACAGGGATTTCGATGATGAACGATCGAGCGACGGAGATAAATTGGTTAAAATTAAACTCTGGCAGAAACTAACAAAGGAGAAGGGCGGGTATAGAAAGGGTGATGAGAATGGCGGTGGGTACGGGAATGGGGCGTAGAACGGGGAATGGGCAAACAGTGCGCAATTAACGTGCGACCATTAAATATGTACGCGGGTTACTGCGCCACGATACGTGTGTGCAGGCCGGGCACAAATGCATTGGTTATCGAACGCCCGCGCGCCACTACTGATCTCTTCTTGCAGCCTGTTGGCACAGCCGCTTGATTAGCTCCGCCATATTTACATATCATTAGCCGAGTGTTTGTCCGAGTCGAGGATTCCCCTCCATCGGGCCGCGTTGTCCGTCAATATGGAAAATAAAAATTACAGCACCGATGTCACGCAAATATTTCGTGTATCGCGTCGAAAAAACCTCCCCCCATCCGCACCACCCTCGAAAGCTACAGGACGGTCGTATTGTTCAAATCGAATTAGTTCGGCAAACAAACGAGAGGATCCGGCAGAAATAATTTCTCGTGCTTTTTGCGTGCCGGCGATCGAACCGCCGCGACTCAGTTAGTCAGTCAGCGAAACCGCTTACAATCTACAGTTCGTTGAATTTCTCAATTTCACTTTATTCATAAAAATACGAATTTCGATCTTAATCTCGTTGCCTACATTCCATAACAATTTCTTCTTCCCTCTTTCTTTCTTTCTTTCTTTCTTTCTTTCTTTCTTTCTTTCTTTCTTTCTTTTTTTTCTCTCTTTTTCCTTAGTATCTTTCGTCGTTTTATACACTAGTTGAATGTATTGGACAAGCTGGCAATAATTGCCGTGTAAAACAAGAAAACGAAAACGCAATAAATAGATTTTTAACGAACTCCGACAGGCATAATTGCGCCCGATTTCTAATCGGACCGATTTATCTCTAGGATAACTTCGTGACCGGTTATCTCTGTATAAATCGTAATGTTCGGCACAATGTATTTGATGAAAGACATCCGCGCGCGCGCCGCGGATTTTAATTTAGTGAATACTGCTACAACGGTTTATCGAGGGAAATGCTTTCGAAGTCTGTAAATGATACGGTAAAAATAATAATGACAACGTCCTTTCATTCGTTCGAAGCATTTACCTCGATGTGAAAGGTTCGTTTGAAAAAAAAAAAAAAAAAAAAAATGAGTGAAACAGCTTCATTACACCTCATTCGTATGAAACTCTATCTGAATCGTAAAAGTAAGGTATACGTTACTCTGATAACGTTTCATCTACTTATTAACGTACACGCAACCTTAACGCCTAGGTTTTCGATTACGGTAACGAGTTTTGATTATCCTTTTCCTTTTCTCCGTCATGCCTCTTAATTTCAATATGGCGACGTCCAAATCAGTCTATTGAGTCGTACACACGTCACGTGCTTATCCGTAGAAATTATTGTAAAAAGTACCATTTTTAAATTACTATTAAGGCAGTATGGTAATATGACTCAGCTTACGTACGTAGACTTCATTTTCAAGTCTTTCTACGTTCTCACAGATCATAATCTGTCGGATATGTGCGTGTTTTCTACACTGTTGGTTCGTGAACATCAACGAAAGAGATATTAAACGCTAAAACTCAATAAGACGTTTCCATAGGTGATTCAAAGGAAATTACTGTGCACATTAGTTCCTTACGTTGGTCTGTGAGCATTAAGGACAGATGAATGCGTGTATCGCACGCAAGCGAATTAGGATCTCCATTAATTTCCGGTGAAATTAAACGTGATTCAAACTGTAAGAAATTCGAACTTGGTCCTCAAGGTTCGTAAACTATCACGAAAAAGCCTAATGAACAACAATTAATAAATAAACGAACAGACAACGTATCTAATAGAATAAAAGTCGTGAATTATACGTATCTTGGTAGAGAGTGAAACGTAAATGGTACTTAATTACCATCGTTATCGACGAAACAGTGATTAGTGTCGATATAACAATCAATTGCATTGTCTCTGAAGGCAGTACGGAAAGTAGGAACTGCCTAAGAAGCTCAGTAGCCATTACAAATAACCTAATTTTCTTTTCCTTTAGGTATCCTAGATAAGTAACGGACTCAAATGCAGTACGAAACACGTACGGATCCGAATTTCTCCTGAAAATATACGTTCAACGAAGTTTCTCGAACGTAATCGCACGCCACGCGAGAAACCTTACTGTCTGATACAAAATAATCGACCGTTATCATTATTCAGTGAAAGGAAAAAAGTTCTAGCAATGAACATGATCAGCACGTTAATACCACATCCTAATCTAACTAACTCTAGCAAGTGGCAGCATTGCTACATTCAGTTTCCAGCATAGCCGACTCGAACTGTTCGAGCACCTGCATACTCTCCGGGGATACAGCGTTAATGCCCAAACGTTCCTTGTACTCGTTTCCGGACAATCGTCGCCGTGAATACTTAATAGTGTCGTTCATTGCTTGTTCCGGAGTATCGCTGTCACTGGTGCTGCTACCGCTGCTGCTGCTGGTCGAACGTCTGCCACTGGATAAGTCTTGTCTCTCGGTGTCAGCCTTATCGTCAGGAACTGAGACCTCGTTACGAAGCTCCATGAAATTGCTTTGTGCGTTACACAGGGACGCCGAATCTTGCCGATCCCTTCGATTGTCCGATACAATTTCCGCGAGAGATGCGATACGCCTCGGATAAGTTACATCAGTCTGAAATGTTCCGACCAGTGCATTATCCTCATCGTCATCGGGCTCGCACTCGACCCTCACAAACTGGTTAGGACGTTTACGTTCATACGTAATAATATCGGCTGTTCTAGTTACCGAACTCGGTACAGGATCAAACGAATCTATTATCTTATTACCGGCGTCGTTCCGTTGATTCTTCTTCATCGCGATTCTATTTGCTAGCCAGCTGGTCTGCTTGACCTCGCGATCGTTATACTCCTCGTCAATGTTACCGGACGACAAGGGTGTTTTGCCAACGTACTCGTTGCTATTCGTATCCTCATCCGCGACTTCACTGATATCAAGTTCATTCCTCTCGGAAGTAGTGCCGCTTTTGTATACTAGCTTTGCTCTAGATGGCGCTGGTATATGCGCTTCTTCCAATTTCACGTGCTCGAAGAATTTTGTGAGGGCGCCGCGTTGCAATTGGACAGGAGATTCGTTTCGTTCGACTGACTCCAGCTGGTAGTCTTGATGATACAACTGTTGCCGACAGACGACGGTATCTTTGTCAACTGTGCCGAAGTCTCGTGACTCTCGAGAATTATCGGTGATGATATAGGACTTGTTATGGCCTGCGAACAATGAGTGGAGAAGACCACCGGTTCTTGGCCGGTATTTCGAACGACCACCGAACACGCTTGTTTCTTCTGGCTCGGTTGATTTTGTGATTTGTAGTTGTTTATCGGATTCTGTATTATCGTAGGCGGGCAATAAGATTTCTGTGGCTCTAGCGGATCGCAGCTGGTTAATACCGAATTTGTTCCTTGCTTGCCTAGCCCGGGACTTCCGGCCGTTGAGGGTCGCACGTTCCAGCTGATACTCTGCCGTGATGGAGAGGTTTTCGGTGTCGATGATACGGTTGAGAGCGGGTACTGCGCGGTTTGTTTGTTTCTTACGGTTACGATCGACGACGTCGGGCAACTGCTTACCGACGAACACAGAGGACTGGGCGACAGAGATTTCGGCCTGAACGCGGGGGTTGTACCCTGATGTGGTTGGCAGCTTATAGTTGAGCATTGCGCCGTGACTTTGGTCATCGGAAGACTGACTTGGCCGTCTTGGTGGTTCTGTGATTTTTTTGACGATGAGGTATGACTGATGTTTTTCTGATTGAACACTGCTGACTGGTAACTGATAGGCGTAGGACACTTGAGGCTCTGACCGGTCAATATAGGCGATGCTCGATCGGGGCAACTGATTGAGGACGATGGAGGAGTAGGGCACGTTTTCTCGTTGCTCGGTGATTGTTGTGGAAGACCCGACATCCGACTGGTTGACGGTTGATGAAGAGACGTTGTTTGAGGAGATTGGGATGAGGAAGGTCGAAGAGGGTAATTGACTGATGCCGATGGCGGAGGAGAATCCCCGCTTTTTCTGAGCTGCATCAGTTTTATGAAGTCCACAAGCCGTTTTATAGATCTCTGCGTCTTCTCTTGCTTTCCTAATAAGTCCTGGCGCATGCGATGTTGTAGCTGTTGAAAGAAAAATCATACCGTTAATCAAGCGAACAAATAGCTCTGCGAGAACCGAAAACAAAATTGAAACATAAAATTTAAGTTGATCTTCTAACTTGTAATACTGGAACGAAGATGCGCATGCTAATAATATACGACGTAACGAACAGATTGAATTCGAATATTTTTTGATTATGTAACACACACACACACGCAATTTTTGAACATGTCTTTCGCACACGAATCTAGGTTTGTGTATCCGATTCAAATAGCTATGTTTGTAGCTAAAAATGCAAAACCAACACAAAATTCAAATTCGAGAATAAAAGACGAACACTCGTTTAATGATGTTAAGATCTAAACTGTTTGTGAAGGAAGCATCGTGCATTCCGTGTTTTCACGGATTAACGGATAAAACTGTTGCTGCAGACGAATAGTGCACACATTGAACGTAACGATCAATCTAATTTAAGAAGACTAATTTATATATATATATATACATATATGTCTTTGCGTATATATAACATAGACTCTACGGCAAATATGCTAACAGATGTTACACAACCTCAGAAACAAATCGATTTTTCAGAGAACTAAAAGTATGGGTTTCAATTTTGAAGGAAATCGATATGTTTTTGAAAAATAATATTGGAAACGAAGAAGATAAGAAAAAACGTAGAGATCTTGCAGGTTCTCACTGATGAAAAAACAAAAGAGATAGAAAATGTTTAGTTTCATTAAATAATCGAACGGCATTCCAAATGAAAATAAAAGATTTATGAATTTCATTCTACGCAGGCCACAGGACGAACCTGAAGTGATTGGCCGAGTAGTTGTGAGCGTTTTTCCAACTCGTAAACCTGCAATCTCAGATCCGAGTTTCGCTCGCGCAGCTCATATCTTTCTCTCTCTTTCTCCTCTGCAAGATATTTCGCGTTCAATACACGTTGCTTTTTTGTGCCCTATTACTGACGATCGACCAAAAAGTTCTTCTTAATTGCAAATCCTTCAGCCGTATTCGAGGAGCCGGTCTCACTCGCGGACACTTCTCCCGGTAGGCTGCTCTCTCGTTTATTCTCTCTGTGTGCTTACGTTCAATAAAGTCTGCGGCAACGCTGCGATACCTCGTTGCACGTTAAATCTAGAAATTGTGGACCCATGTTACACAATTTCCTGCTTATCATTGGAACAACGTGCCTGTATTATCTACAAGTATCTTTCTCTCTTTTCCCGCCATCCTATCTTTTAACTACGAAACTTTTTGCTTTCACCATCCAAATGTACACGCCAACGTTCGATTATCGAAGACAACCGATAACGTCTTTGCTGTATGTAGGATACATTTACTAAATCCCGGACGGTGCCACCGCGAAATGAGATAAGCGTGCCACGAACATTCATAACAAGCTAGTGTCTGCAGGAAACAAGAACTTTTTTGTCAATCACACGATCAACGTTACTACAAGTAAAAACCCTTTCAAAAACCAAGGACGATTTACCGAGTTCTTCGTCCTTCTTGAACATCGGGCGTCCTCCATCTTCCTCCTCTTCCCCGTCGTCAGCGTCTTCGATCTCTTCCTCCTCTATCAGGGCACATTTCGGACATATCCTTGGCGGTGCCGGTGATACAGAGTGACAGGATACATGATAGTTCGATGCACAATTTTCACATACCGTAAGTGTACCTATCGTAATACAACATTCGTGTATCAGGGTTTCAGGCCCTTTTAAATATTCGTACCACTATTCTAGAATATGAACTTTCTAACGCACCTGGATTCCTACAGCTTATACAGACTGCTGAATCATTACTGATTCTTTCGATAGTTAAACTGGAAGGCAAGCCTGGTATATGAACAGCCTTATTACCAATCGATTGAACAGATTTCATAGTGGGGACAGGTAATTGTATCTGACTGGGACCATTTTCAACCTTGGCCTTGTTGGTATAAACTTTACTGTCTGTCACGTTTCTAAGAATATTCGGTCGTGTGGTGGATTTCTGAACCGGGATCAAAGACTTCATCACAGTCCTTGACGTCGGTGGTGACGTAGATTTTGGCGGTGCAGCTTTTACAGGCGGAGGCGAAGGCCCGTTCATACGTGCGGTTGTTTGGCGAGTTTGAGGAACATTTCCGGATTGCAGGTACGAATGTCTTTTTCGTTTCTAAAATAAATACAAGTAGTACAGTTGAAAAGGAAGGATACTAACGTATCAAAACGTAAGCTCGTTATGCGAAGTGCGAAAGTGTATTACCGTTGGCACTTCAAGACTTGAATAAACGAATTGCGGATTGGCCGTACTACGACGTTTTCTCTCAGCCCTTCTGTTTTGCAACTCGGCACATGTTGAAGTCGTGATAAGACCAAGAGCGCTTAAGAAATTGATCTTTTCAGTTAACTCGACTTTACACTCCTTCTCCGATTCTTCTTTCTCCGACTTTTCGTTCGAGTTCTCGTCCATGGAAACTTCGATAACATCATCTTCACCAGAAATTGTTTCCACAGAACTCGGGCGTTCCCTGAAAAACAATTCATCAAAATATAAATATCGTCCACTCTATTACCATTATATCTAACATTATTTCGAGGAAAACATTTCGCTTCAGTTAAACGTGTTAACTGTTAAAGTTACTCACTTTCTTGGTACAGTGTCCTGCGCCGGCGAAGGTACATCCCCGTTCCTAACAATTTCTTCGTAGTCCTCTTTCGAGCTCTTAGTACTGAAGTCATTGCCGGCGCTCTTGAGCTTCGTCTCGTTGTTGTTTGTAATGTGATTATTGTTGTTCAACCCGAGGAGCGACGCTATGGAAACTTTCGCTCCGTTCACGTTCTCCGCCTTGAACGTTTCGACCTCTTTGCGCAGCCGCTGGACAACTTGCTTCTGCGTGTTAACGATGAAAATAGTGAGCATCGCACGACGACAATCGTCGAAAACTTTCTTGGCAGATCGTGTCGCTGATCGTTCAAACGGGTATGCTCGTCGTTAAACGGCGGCCGGAATGTATTCTCAGCGAACGGTCCAATAAATCACGAAAATGGCGCCGAACGCTCCCGGAAAACCCCATCTCGAGCAGAGATTATGAAAATCGAATAAACAGTTCTGCCAAGAAAATTGCCCAACTTCCCTCGATTGTCCCGCGATCGAAGTATTTAGGAATACGATCGCTTGTCCCGACGTTTCGGATCGCGAAACGTCGAACGCGCCATCCCGTCCCGCGGAAGGTGCCCGCCTACGCCGCGGAAACGCGGTGCCGTCTGAACTTTCGCAAAGAACGAAAGAACAACAAAGATTTGGCCCAGTTTGTCCCAGCGTAGCGACGGATTCATGTATTCCGCGGCGAGACTCCCCGTTGATAATCCGCAACGATATTACCAGCCGACTCGATTATACGGAATGTCTCGGCGGAAGTGTCGAACTACTTCCAGAAGTTCTCGAAAGTAATGTTTAACGGGAGAAACAACGAAGGAGGGTTGGAAGGTAGGGGAAACGCGGTGGAAAACTCGGCATAGAAAGCAGCGGAAAGCCGGTGGAACGGAATGTCGGCGGGGGTGGAAAGCGGACGGCGAGGGAAAAGGGAAAAAACCGTGGAGATTTCGTAAAGAGCTGAAAACGTTTCTGCGGGACATTTTATTGATTGAGCCCCCCGCCTCTACCCGGCCCCTACTCTGCTTCCTTTGCACCCAAGTCCCATTCTATCTCTCCTTCTCTTTCTCTCTTCTATCCAGTCTCTCGTCGTCTCACACCCTCCACCCACTACCCCTCCCGGTGTGTATCTGTGTGTACTCCCACCCTTTATCCATTTCTATCCGTTTACGTATCTCCTTTGCACCGACAGCAATCTACCTGGGTCGCTCGTTTATTGCTGGCGAGGAAAAAGAAGAAAAATGTCCAGACAGGATCGCCGAATAAAGTTGGAGGAAACAGGAAGGAACGAAAGGACTTGCGATGGTGGTGGTAGTCGCGGTGCCGGAGAAGCAGGAGCCGGAGGAGGCGGGGGTGGACAAGGAGGAGGAACGCGGCGTCCGCGCCGGCGGGATTACCGCGGAAATGTTTAGGAAAGGATGCTGTGACACAGCAAAGCGCATCCACCGGAGCCTCTTCGGCCGAGGCGCGCCTCGCTATCGATTCTTCGTCGATTCGGGAATCGGCTGAAGAAACACGTCCGAATCGATTCTATGATACCGCGCCACCGCGTTCGACTAGTAACGAGAATCTATAGGGAGGACACATACATATATATATATATATATATATATATATATATATATAACGCATACACCTGCGAGTCGGTACAAGGATAACATTGATTGCCCAGGGCGAATCATTAAAGTCGCGCGACCGGTGAAACTTTCTTAGCGATTTCCGCGAGGAGTACCGACGTCATTTCGTTCTTTCTTTTTACGGTAGGTCGGGAAGCCTGATATCGACGATGTGTCACGACACGATCGTAATGTAATAAGTTTGATAAGGCGGTAAGCCAAGTTGCGAAACGCAGGGAAAGAAGTCGGATATTGTGCGCGCGGGAGGAAAACAATGTCTGTCCCGCCCTATCCACAACATGATCGACGAAGTTTGGAAAGGTGGTCGGTAAACTCGCTCGACGAGTTCCCTATTTAATTATAACTGTGCGTTACTCATTCCAGCGAGTACCCCGTAAAGAAATTGCAAACCATCGTGGTCCCGACGTGGAAGCTTGACTCGGGAACATTTCGAAAATTCCCGAAAGAACGCGCGTCGCAAGAACTAGTCCGTGTAGGCAGGCATTTCATGCTGCTTCGTTAAAATAATCTTTCTCCTTTTTCATTTCTCTTCCTTTTTTAGTAATAAAGAGACGCGTAGCTATAGGACAGGCGATCCAGCAGGAAGTCTCTCGCGCAAGCGTGCGATACGGTGTCTAACGTTCCCGAGAAATATCCTCGAACTTGCTGCATCGAAATGAACCTAGTATCACGTGATTACGGAACTCCGGAACTTATGTGTTATTTCGTGCAGACAATACTTTCGGAAGTAATAAGGAAACATGGATAGGGTACTACAAATGTCTCTATGGAATTGTAGATGAATAGGAACAGAGGTTCAAAAATGTCGAACGAACGCGATGGCTGTGTACCTACGTACATGTAAATTACAAGATTGTTTACGAATATTGATATTGTGAGACGACAATTGTGTGTTGATATAGAATTTCGAACTAAGACTTGATTAAAAGTTGTAGTAGTTTAGTAGAACTAAACTAGTCTTCGGAACATCTAATTTTAGACGACCGGTCGATAGTGTGTTGAAAGCCTCAGGCAAGATTCGTTTAATCTGTTTTTTTCGTCTATTTCCTTTCAATTATCCAAGTTTCCCGACGAAGTGAATACTTTTTTCTTCGCGTCCCGTGCTTTCGGCGCTTTATTGCCCGAAAAAATACCGTTCAGACGCGATTACTTCGGCTATAGAATGCTTCCTTATAGGAATCCTCCGATAGGGTGACAATAATTTAATACGACATTATTTCTATTCGCACGGAATGGACAGGTTTTAAATATGGAACGTCCACGAACAGGGCTGGCCTGGATCATCGCGAAAGAGTGAAGCTCGAGGAAATCAATTCTGAACTTACCTGGCATCTTCCCAGGGATACGATGTGTAAGTGAATCTTTTGTATCTGACCGAGAATGTCCGTATTCTGTAAACCAAAGAGAAATTAATCATTCTCAAACCAAAATGAAATGTGCAATTCCCGTGATACCACAATTTAATAAGTTTATAAATTATACGTCACGATAAAAAATAAAGCTACACGATGCAAACAATATATTTTTCCGAATGCGTTCTTCCAAGTTCTTTCTAAAGTGCATTTGCATCATTTCTAAATGAAATTAATCAATAATGTACACGTTATTAAATGTGAATCTGGTGCCAATTTCTGTCGACTAACACACAATCGTCACCGTCGATTTACCAGTGCGTAATTCATTGTCAAGGACTAAAAATCTTCATCCAAAACTGTTAAGGTCGTTTTGGGACACAGCGTAACAGTAGATTGGATAATTAGTTTCATAAGGTTTTCAAGCAGCGTGACAATGCAAGCTCCGTTACATTACAAGGATGACATAATAAATTGCATACGGAAGACAATGAATTTACGCGCGCGCGGTAACCGGTGTAACCGTGGCCACCGCCTAATTATAGTCAGTTTATGGCGGGTATCAGTGTGTTTTCAATTAGACAGAAAATTTGGTTGACGCCGTATTCATTGGAGGATCCATAACAGCTAGTACGTCTGATCAGCAGAAAAACAGTTAACGACCATCGATGATCGCAATTATTAGATCAAGGTACATGAAAACCTTCCTGCGAAAACACGCTAACGAACTCACAAGCGAAATCACCGTACACTAACGGTTTTATGTCCACTGAACTTCGAGATCAATTTTAATGCCAAAAATAACTAGTCGAGAGGTCTCAATCGTTTTTTTTTTCTCTCTTGCTGTTGGTCTAGCAGCGACGTCGCCGTTATTACGATTCCTCCGGCTTGCGAATAATTACGCGCTCATTAAAGATAGTTCCATAGGTCAGTAAAAGTGAAGCAACTTACGTTGGGGTCGTCTTTTAATTTACCCACGCAGATCTGCAATTTAAACAGAAAATTTTCTATTAATTTTACATGGATAATAATTATTTGGGTAAAACGTCTCGCACTTAGGATGACCGCATCTGCCATGCAATGACGTAATTTAACGAGACGCCGCACCCTGCTCGCTTTAGAAAAATCAAAACCATTAAACTCTGATTTATTTCACTGTAACGAAATTCACCATTATCTCTTCTTTGTTTTTTGAATATTAGGAAAAATTCCATGCATAATAGATTAAGTTTAATTTTCTTTAAATCTAATGTGTCATAATGGAAATAAATAATAACAATAACGGTGAGAGTATTACCGACGTTCGAACAGGATTCATTAATAAAAGGTAAGGGAGAAATTACGACGAAGGAAATAAGGGAAAAGGGGTATGTATTTATTTACTTGCGGAAACAATAATTAAAATAGTGACCTCGCGAAGCAGTCTTTCAAGCTTTCTAAAATTCACGAATCGATATCGGTTCGCACCTGATCTCCGACAATCGAGACGCAACTGAAATTTCCATCAAGCCAGAACAGGTTTGCCCTATCCGGTACACGAATACTCTGAATAAGAATATCGATCTATTTGTGTTACCGATACGGCTGTTAAAACTAACAGCTACGCGTTTCAAGCGTTTCCTTTAATATTTCTATGCAGATGCCGATGTCATTAATGTGGAGATTGTAAAAAGCATGAACGCGTAGACCGTTAATAAGAATCGGAAACGGATCGAGCGCTATCGACCGAAAGTATCGGGAACTGTGTAACGAAAATATTCAATTTCGAGGAGTTACACGGGACAAGGTCGGTAGAGCAGGGCACAATGCGGATCGCGCGCCGAGAAACTTTCCTCCGCGCGCATATCCCGGCTAGCGTCCCTGCTAGTTAATAAAAGTTCGAGCGTAATGAGCGAAACAAGAAGTACACGTGTACTGCAATTCGATAATATCCTTTCCTATAGATACATGCGTTAGCGTACGGTCGAATCGTGCCGATAGAACGCCTTAACCCTCGTTGCATTTATAATGCAACGCTTACCGACACACGGGACGAGTGTTAACAAAGGATTTCAAACGGGAGGAGGATAGTGTTCGAACGTTAACGACAAGTTTTCCACCGGCTCAGTTGGTAAACTGCACGCTTGGTTAGCATTAAGCCGTTTCTATGCGTACGGGGCAATAAAAATGAAGAATTTCCTGTGAAGCAGGTAAAGATAGGGAGATAACTAGGCACGGGACAAGGATGGAGCGTTATGGAGGTTGATAGTGTTCGCGGAAATATAAGTGGACGTTATACGGTATTTACCCAGCTTTAATTTGAAAGTTTACGGCGATGCAGGGAAAGAAAGGAGGAATTAGACAAAGAGGAAAGTAGAGAAAGGGGAAGAGCTTGAAAAGAGTGGATACGGAACGGTGGAAGTTAGGGTGAACGAGCAAGAGAGAGGTAGAGAGGGGGGAGAGAATGAAGAAGCGAGAGGGAAATGAACCGAACAAGTGAGTAACCGAATAAACGAGCGAGAAAGAGACAGAATGTTGGTTCTCAAAGTCATGCGACGCATCGGTCGAAACACTCTACCAACAAAGGTTAAGGCCTGAACAACTCGTTCACCTTCGAATTTATGTGATTCGTAACAAAAAATTACCACCGATCGGTGCACGCTCGTCGCATGATTTAAGGCGAGCGAAAACTTCCTACGGAACTTGTTACGCTTCTTTCACTTTCGATAACGTGCAACATTGCGTATACAGCTGAACAGGGAACAGTTTAACAAATGTCGAAACGCGAGAGCAGTAGCGATGCCGGGATACTTTTATAATAGATCGAAGAGGCATGTATGCCATGTTTGCGAGTTTTCGTCCCGAGTGCCCGTAATAAACCGGACATCTTTGACGATGATCATTGTTTCATGAAACTTCGAAGAATTCGCGTTAAAGAAACAAGTTCCGCAAATATAGTATAGGAGGAATGCATTTATGCAGGCGCGCGCGTGCCTAGTGCGTACATGCGTTCATGCACACATTGTGCGTGGGAATGCCAAGGGAACCGAATCACAAAAGTGAACCATTTTAAACGACGCTTTAAAGCGTGTTTGATTTCCATTTGAGCGTCGCGAGAGGTATACTCGGAAACAACAGCTTTGTATTCGAACGATGCGCATCGAAACTGTTGGGAAAACTTTTCACTTTACCCGTCGATTATCTATCGAGCGTATTATCTAGATTTTTCAATCGGTAGGAGGGACAGCGTGCATAACAGAAGTAAAAACTTGGTCGATGAGGAATTATTCGTGAACTTCCTTCCTCGCTCGCTCGTTCGTTCGGCTTCGTACTCTCAATCTTTAAATCGCTATCGACATACATACATGCACAGTCGCGGAACTCACCTGATGATCGCGTATGGCATTTTTCAGTTTGTTTTGCACGGTCAGAATCTCTTCCTGCAAACTCTTCGATATTTCCATGTTTTTACTATGCAATTTTTCGTGTTTCCTCCCTGTTCAAAAATCCGGCTGATTTTAGCGAGGGAAGAGGAGGACGGGAAACCCCTCCTCCCTCTCACTCTCACTCTCCCACCAAATTGACGAGAGCAGCGGTATACGCTCCGATCAACCGCACGCACGGCGCGCACCAGCCACGAACTCTTCGAGCCACCGCGACGACACTTGACCGTTTTAACTTAGGATAATCGAACTGGTAAAAATGTCACAGACACAGTTTATCGGCCCGTCGCGTGGGTACATGTGCACACCCTTGTTTCACGACACCGATCAGACGAAATAACGTCGTGAAACCGCGTACCAAAGTGAATTGTTCGCTCATCAACGAGCGTCTGTGCTGCCACCAGCACTGTTGCCTCCGTACACGGACGTGCCAAGTTGCTCGAGATCCCCTGACACCCCCTGGCCCTTACCCTCGGTCTTTCTCTGTTTCTCCCTCTCCCTTTCTCCGTCCCTCGTGCTGTATTGTATGCCCAGGGATCCGACGCGCTCCTTGAAAGCGAGTTTTCGCGCCAAGCTCGTACACCGGTACGTGAACCACGCGGAACACCCTTCAGAAGAATACTACGAATTCGGTTCACTTCTACTGTCGTCCATGTTAAACAGTCGGTTCGAGTTTCACCGGCGATATTACGAAAACGGGGAACGTTCAAGGAAAAGATTTTCTCGAGACGGATCTTTTATGATAGTGAACGTTGGTAATGCCGGCGATAGTGGCGCCACATATTTGCGATTACGAAACGAAACGGCGTTCACGATAGGAGACAAGCGTGTTCGTTCCCCCGAAGCTCGAAGACGCGTTTCGGAATTTCTGCGCATTTGAAGACACGTCTTAATGTGGCTACAGTTGCTAGATATATTGATTTAGATTAAGAATCATTTAGTTGGCTTTCCTTTTTAATATTTTTTTCAACTTCATCCTTTTCTCCGATGATTACTGGAATAAAGAGATGTTCGTAGCTCTGTATGAACATTCTGAATTACCTATCTTTTATGAAATTGTAAAATAATATATCTGTTTCGTACACGTCGATTTGTAAATAACGTTGAAATGGAAACGCGTTTAATATACAATTTTTGCGCCGCGTAACTATTTGTTTTGAATATAAATGTAAATTGAATCTAATTAAATATGTTCTCGATATTAGACACTTCATGCGTATAGTAATAGTGACTTCTATAGAAAGTACAAATATATACAAAGTATGAAGTTTAAATCGATCACTGCACGTGATAGTAGATCACGTGATCTCTTATCGCATATCCATGTTACAAGCTATATACATAATTTCATAAGTACAGAATAATATATTAATGTTTTCAGTATTATAAAATTGATTTTGTATTACAAAAAATGCAGGTTATTTTTGTATTTAAATTAATTTGGTTATCAATGTAGGTTAAATTGACATTGTCACTTAAGAAGATCTTTACATAAAAAAACATAAATTTAGAATATGGTATGAACCAAAAATACAATGCAGTTTGTTCGTGTTAATTTTAAAAATACTGCAACAGACCATGTAAGGGCCATACTTGTGAATTACTTTTTCGTTGACTGATAAACGTATAACGATGTTTTTAACATACATCATTTCATAACTATGGAACTGACGAAATTAAGGATTTAAGTTTATAATATTCAACATATTGACTTGAATTAGTACTTATTTCGATATATGTGTATAGAAAAATAAGTTCAAACTTGATAATTGCTCAAAGTCAAAGTGTTGCATTCAGAGTAATTATTCACTACATTATAACAATTATTCTTTATAAAATTATTTTAATAAAGACCTTATTACCTTATTGCTGCACGTGGATTGGGAAATACGTATATATCACATTGCGTGAAACAGAACTAAAATTATTATAATTTTGTCGTTTAACCTTTCAAGATTAAGTTTGTCGTTGGATAGATAGTAGATACATTTTAAACGTGCGCATGTGCGAACCTTGAAAAAGTGTGCTTGTTCAAGTCTGTCGAAGTTTTTATGTCCGTTAATTGTATATTATAAATGCATTAAACGTATTTTACTTAAGAGATTACTATCATTAATTTCATGAGGTAAATATTATAATACTACCCACTTATTATCTTCAGTAAATAGAAATTCAGTATCATATTATTCGAGAGACTGTGAGGTTATAATGTGTCTCTCCTACCTGTTTGGTTTAAAAGATGTACTTATTTCTTTTGTTTAAAATTTGATTAATGAAATATTGTTATCACTTATATAAAAGTAATTCTAAATCTTATCCAACAAAAAAGCATTGAATAATATATATACTATAAATCTTAACCTCTTTAATATACTTAATGATTTTGATGATACCTAAGAAATGTTTTTAATGACACATGTTATTACTTAATTGCTTATTTCTTTGAATAGCATTAAAAATGGCAGCTAAAAGATCTGCAACTACAGAATTAAATCATGATAATTGGAATGAAGAGCATGAACCTGAAGAGGCTGGAACATTTATTAGAGCGTCCGATGATATTCTTGAGAAAAGAGTTGTTAAAAGAGCCAAGCGTCGATTGCAATCAACAGAAGTATATAACTTATTTTTATGTTTACTAATTTATAATATTATTTCACTTTAGTCATAATTTTTTTTAATATTTTTCAGAATAATACCAAAAGTGCATTCGGTGCATTCACAGGTTTTAAAACCACTGGACCATCTACACCACAGAATGCATTTAGTTTTTTAGCAGATAATAAAGCTTTTGGTACAAGTTTAAAAACAGATACGAATATCAATAAACCCCCAGCAAGTAATGGAGCATCTAAAGGAAATGAAAATGGCACAAACAAAAAAGAAACTTCAGTAATACAATCAATATCTAGCACAACTACAAGTAAAACAAGTGATCAAGCAGATCAAGGCACGAGTAAGAAATCTTCTGAATATTTTGCTAAGTTAAAAGGTTTAAATGAAAGCGTAACACAATGGATTAAAAGTCATGTAGATGCAAATCCTTTTTGTATTTTAACACCTATTTTTAAAGATTATGAAAAATATCTTAAAGAAATTGAAACAAAACATGGAAATGAATCGGATAAAACTACACGTACATCAGAACAAAGTCAATTTGAACCTACTAAAGTGACTGATAATAAGGAAACTGCAAATTCAGAGAAAAAGGTTGACAGTTCTCCATTTGGAGGAACAAGTACAAAATCTTTAATATCATCAGAATGGAAGCCTGAAAAATCAATTTTTGGCAGTATTAATACTGATTCAAAATCTATATTTGGTACGTCAGACCATGCTACAGATAGTGGTAAGTCAGTCTTTGGTAATTCAGAACAATCTTCAGACTCACATAAATCTATCTTTGGCAATGTTGACAAACTTGGAACAAAAAGTGTATTTGGAAATGTTAGTTCTGAGAAGAATCCATTTCTCAGCAAACCATCTACAGATAGTAAATCACAAGAACAAGAGTCAAAATCAGAGTTAAAATCTACTAGTAGTTCTTTTGGTACAACAAATGCATTTTGTTTTGGTCAAAGTTCTACTACTAGTTCTACAACTGGCTTTAGTTTCGGAGGGTAATTTTCTTACATTTAATATTATAAAATAAATAGTAATAAAAATAAAAATATAAATAACATCACAATTTACAGTGCTAAGCCATTTACCTTTGGTGCTCAAGTTGTAAAGCTACCAGAGTCTGAAGATAAAGCAGAAAATGAAGGTAAAGATGACGAAGATGAGGAACCCCCAAAAGTAGAGATTAAACCAGTAACAGAAGAAGGTGCCATATATGAACAGAGGTAATAGTTCATAATAAACGCAAGTGTAGTGTTCGAATATTCTAGTATTTTAATTTTTTACAGATGTAAAGTTTTTATAAAGAAAGATGGTAACTTTACCAGTAGGGGTGTAGGAGTACTGTTTTTGAAGCCAACACCAAACGACAAAACACAGTTGATAGTGCGTGCGGAAACTTCTTTAGGAAGTTTATTGCTCAATACTTTATTAACTGAAAGTATTCCAACAAAACGTATGAATAAAAATTCAATAATGCTGGTTTGTTTGCCAAAACCTGAAATGTCACCACCACCAGTTCCAGTCTTGTTAAGAGTGAAAACAGACGAAGAAGCAGACTCATTAATGGATGCACTTAATAAGCATAAAAAATAGGATGTGTTATAGGTAATATTTGAATATGCGAAAACACATGCATTGGCTCTACAATGCAATTAAATAAAGTACTATGATGAAAGAAACTTACTAAATTCACGTGGGATGGTGACTGAAAAATGTTTACAAGTAGAACATGATTTTGTTATTGAAAATAAGTTTCTTGAGTATTGTAATATTTTTACTTTTAATGTTTATTATAAAGTATGTAAAATAGAATTAGAAGAGTTGAATATTTTTTATTCTCCATTGCACGAAACATACGTTAAGACATCATTGCTATAGGTAATGTTAATATAAGGATGTGTAATTATAAAATAAACGTGAATCAGATTTAGAATAATTAAAATACATACACATTACTTTCCAAAATCGTCGTAAGTACATGCGATATTATAAGTACAGACGACAGTATGTATAAATTGTATATATTAATTTAAACTTATTTTCATTACTATAGTTTAAGTATACAAATAGCATATAGTTAACTTTTGGAATGAAGAAATACGTGTTTATAATTCATGTTTTCGTTTTTCAGTAACTTGTTTTAATATTCATTTATAAAATATATACTCTGAGATAAAAAAATATATTATACTTATTTAAACAATTTTTACAAATAAATCTATTCTTTAAATGTTATTGAATGTAAAATATCTCATAATTCCTATATTTATAATTTATTACATTAAACTATTAGAACGTACGAATCATAGAAAGGTATCACATAATTCTCATATTTAAATATTTTCTTTTGATATATTTTGTTTTTTATTGAAAGTAGTATTTATATTCGAATTATATCAATTAAATTTGGACGTAATTAGAACATTTTTACATCAAATTGAAATATTGTTTTTCTTTCTCGAAAAATGAATTAAGTATGTGCAAAAGAAATACTTCCTTTCGATAGATACTTGACACGTGTTTTGAGTGAAAAATTGACATGGTAATTTAACTTGTGTGTTTCAAATAAATTTCTATATTATAATACACACTGCAATCCATATTTATGAGCTGAATGACATCATTTACTGTGTTTAACACACATCAAAAGCAGTATGCTGTCAGTAAAATAAATTTAAAAAGAAGTGTATATTTCTGAATATTCATAGTGTATTTACAATGTATTATGCAACATGAATGTTTATGTGTAATATACAGAACCATAGACATAGTGATTCTAATGTACTAAATATATATTAACCTTTCTAATTATATATAGATATATATAAGCAAAATAAACTATACAAAATAAAAATGTGATAATTTAAAGTTAAACTTGTATTCGAACTTTACCAAAGCTGCCACTGTAAAACATATATACTATATTTACAGCAGTGTTAAAGAAGGTTAATTTCATAGGTGATAGGTATTTAACTTTATAATATATGTAAATTATGAGCCTACATTTAAATTTTTTAAACATGAACATTTTAACCGTTTAATGTAATTAATAACACAGCACAGTATTCTAAAAGGCATATATAGAAAGTTGCTATAAAACCGGTTTTAGAAACACTGTATGTACATTGTAATAGAACATACATTTTCATCCTAATAATATAGGTACTCCTTAATAATGATATGCCCTATACAAAAAGATAATAAAATAAAGTAGAATTTTCTTATAAAATATCGTAGTATTATGTTCTACATTTGTTTTAATATTGTACATCTTTTAAAAGTGTTGTAAAAGATTATTTTATATTTGCTAAGCCCATTGAGCCATAAATGGTGTCAAAGCACCTCTTTGTCCAAGACCTAATTGTATATGTTGCATATGTATTTCAACACAATTCTGAAAAACTTGTTGATTTTGTGGACTTAATTTTGAACGTATTTGTTCCATAGTACCTTGTAATACCTTTAATTCATATGCATTTCGGTCTGAATCAGACAGACTCTAAAATACGAAAGAAATTATATGAATAATGTTGCCAAAGAGATGGCATATCCATAAGACTATTATTTGAGCTTACCTTTACTTGAAGCATGAGAGCTGTTAAGTCTGTTACTAATTGTGTCATCTTTCCAGGTTCTTTGTCATTAACTATATTATTTTTAGCAACCATATCTGCTGCTTCTTGTCTACATTTCTCACGAAGATGAGATGGGGCTAGCATAGCAGCAACACTAGGTTCAGGAGCCATCTCTTGACATAATTCTTGAACATCATTAAGAAAATCTTGAAGAGCTGTATTCATCTTTTCCAATTCTACCACAATTCTACAATCAATATAAATATATATATGTACAGAAAGTCAGCTATAACATTACCATAAATACATATTGTCAATGTACTAATGAAGTACCCTGCGTATCTTCTTTCGAAGTCTGGTGGAAGCGGTTCACCAAAGGATCGTCTTTTTTCCGCTTCGCTATTCATCTCTTTCAACTTTTTAATTTTTATTTTTTTCGCAGCTAATATTTTATTTACTTTCACCATAAATTCGAGTAATTTTAAAGGATAACCATTCATTGTTCCACCAATATGTGATTTCTTTGGTAATGAAACAGATGCATTCGATATTAATGGATCACTGTTTAAACGCGATGACATTAGCTTCATTGCATATGGTGGTGAGGGTACATATTGTATGTGTCTGGGTCTGAATTTTTGAGCAAATGAAGCGACACTTATTGTTTCTGGTGGCTCATTTGACTGAAAATTATTTATAAAAATAGGATGAAAATATTCATGCAAATATAAATGAAATAATCAAAACAACTTCAAGTTTAATTAATGTCAAAGAATGTATACATACCAGTACTTCATAATCTGGTACACTATGAGTTCCTAGTCCAGCACGTTCAAAAGTAATTCTATAAGTATTATTACTAGTATCCACTGCATCAATACTTCCAGTGAATAATCCATCTTGTGGTTTTCTCAGTCTTGCTGTAACTTTGGTACCGATTACCAATTGCAATGGTATTTCTGGTGGTAAGTCTTTAAAACTATTAATATCCGCAGCTTTTCGCTGTTGTAACATTCGAATTTTTTGTCTTTTCCTATCTAATTCTCGCCTTTCTTCTTCAAAAAACGATTGAGAGCACCTTCGCGGTTTGCCCATCATTCTTCTTATTTTACACCATTCTACTCTAGTCAATTTCCGAGTTTTTAATTGTGGAAACGATTCTTTCAAACATATCATAAAATCATTGTCACCTTCAAATAGTGTTCTGTGAAAAAGAATTTAACTTTTAGTTATATTAGATTAAAATATTACCAATATATATGTTTATAATTTTCATACATACTTATCAATGTTACTATAAAACCACTCATAACAAACCCACTTATGTGCTTTTGGTAATTTCAGTAAATTTCTTAATCGCATACCAATCTTTTGGCCAATTTTACGATCTGGAGATGAAGGCTGCATTGGTTTATCAGGTTCCTTTTCTTGTTTAATTGGAGTCATTGAAGGTGTCGATGGTTGACTTAATATATTGTTACTTTTCCTTTGTTCATTAGATATTCTATTTTGTTTCTTAGCTGGTGATGGTCTAGTGACCTTTTTTGGAGACTGTTTATGATCTGGATGCGATGGATCTTTTTTTATTCTAAGACATATATTTCAAATGAATTATATGTTAAATTAATTGATATTCATGTAATGTTTATAGACTCACCTATGATGTGGATGATTAACTAATATATCATCATAAAATAATTTATTTTTCTTTCTTATTCTAGCTGGCATTCCTCTACGGTTTAACACTTGAACAGGTTGAGTAGGTGGATTTGGTTTTGGAGGAGGTTGAGTGCCTACTCTTTGAAGACCTAAAGCAGCTGGACCAAGTTCAGGAATTGGATCAGATTCTTCTGTATCCATATGTGAATCTGTTGAATTATTTGAAATTTGTTGATCATCCATATCCATTGTATCATCGTCTATTACTTCGGTTTTAATTTCATCAATCGATGGATAGCCTCCATTTTTTATAGACAATAATGTTTCAGCTGATTCACCTAAAGTGTGTAAATTACATATTCATGAAATGATAATATCATTTAACACATAGTACAGTAATGTTACATCTTTTACTTGTTTTTGTTTTAAATATCGCTCATTACATCTGAAACTTGATATACAATAGCTAATAAAATACAGGTAATACTTAACTAATTATCATTATTAATAAAATGAAATAACATTTAGCTCCTTTTAAAGTAATTTGAAGTTTTGTTTCATAACATTAGAAACTATAATTTTTTAAACATCCATTGTGATAAGGGAATGATGTATATATTTATAGATAATATTGAATATAATCATCCATTTGTAAATACAGAATTTTTTTGTTATTCTATATTCATGACAGTGGCAGTTAAAGAGCAGTTCGAATCATAGTGCCAACAAGAGACCATTACTCGTTCGTTCTGCTTTGGAAGTCCAACATAACCAAACTTACACGTAGTTCCGTAAACAGTACGCGTACTTATTATAAGAACAAAAGTCAAAGTCATGGATTCATTAACATTACGAAAGCTACGAAACATAATAAAAAGCATTCGTTTGTTAAGTATTGCCTGGTAAATAGAGGCTTAAACGGAGATCTTCGCCGTCCCGCTTGAAATGTGTATTGGTCATTTTTGAAATTTTAAACCAGACCTTTCTGAGCGCAATTAAAACACCAACTGTAACATAATAAAAAGCCTCCGAAATAATCTTACGTGTCGACATGGTAGATCCCAAAACATTTATCCTTCACGTATAGCTAGTTTTTCTATTTAATTAATCCTTGTTAGATTAATTTTATCAAGAATAAGTTAACTTTTACTCACTTTCAATCATCTCCGCCATGTTGCTATCAGTGATGCATCATGGGTATGTATTTCCGTCGAGGTTGCCCGCTTCGCGGTGAACTTCGCTAGTGGTTCTTTTCCGCCGTTCCAAACGTTGTGATTGGCTATAAAATTGGTTTGAATATCGAAGCAGACCTCGTGCAGCTTTGAAAAACATGTTAAAGCCACACGTGGCTTTTATTAAAAAACAGATTCATCTAAAAACGGGAACACAATGCATTTATCAAGAATTACGCCCTATATGTAACGAATAGATAACAGAAGATTTCATGACATTGAATAGATGCAAGGGCACATCGTACTGTCACATTTGTCACTATATTAATTGAACCAGATAACTACGAATGTAGTAATATATTCGATACCAATTCAACTGAAAATGTTTGAAGCCGAAAGTTTTTGGTTATTATTAATTATTTCATTGGTCAATGCTGATAGTATTGTTTCAATTGACAAATCTGTGGGCGTTACTAAATATTGTAGAGACAAAGAAAGATTAATAACGTCTGACGAAATTGACGAATACTTACTGATCAGCGCCGAGATTGATTCGATCGTGATGATGGAATGTCGTTTTTGGTATGAAACATAGATTTACTGTTGCAAAAGTGCATCGTTGCATTTATTTTTATAATGCAGCAACGACAAAGAGGAGAGGCAGTCCAAAATTTGGTACTATCAAGATCGATATAGAGAAATTCCTGAAAAAGTGGTCGAATTAGGGATGGACAATAATATATCGTACAATAGGGTTTATACTACTCCGGACCTTTCCTTGGTAATTAAACATCTTGAAATCGCAGATGCTGGCATTTACCTATGCCACGGGGAGGAAGGACAGGAAGCTGAGAACAAATACAATTACAGAATCGAACGTAATACTTTGAGTATTGATGTTTATAATGTAACAATTATATAAGTATTTATAGTTAGGGTTAAAGTAACAACTGTCTTGACTGATGAGGGATCTCCTATTATGACCAACGATGTGCGCCAAGACTATTCTTTCACTAAATAGTCTACAATACCTATCATATAATGTTCTGCACACATTACATTTAACCTTTAACAACTCAGTATGTTTTAATTATTCACAAGATAATTTAGGAGATAAAGCAGGGAAGATATATTAGATAAATACCTAAAGAATTTGAAAATGTGTTCGTCGGATGTTACTGAGTTGTTTATGGTTAGAGAAATTAATTTCCGAAATTCAGAAATGAAACTTTACACTGCACTGGCATATTTTAAAGCTGCCATGTTATTGAATTGTATGCATTTAAGGTATATTATAAACACATAAAATCTGCAATAACCGTACAATTCAACAGAACGGTGCAAGACTTTTTTAAACTCGTAGGCCAATAGAACGTTTCCCAAGTTGATTCCTTACCTATCCTAACTGTAAATAGACAAATCCGTTTATTAACATGACCGTTTTACTATAGCCGTTTTCAAGGACTATAGTATTGTGCACACGGAACAGGGGAACATAACTGAATGGGAAAAATATCGCGAAATATACCTGGCAACGATTACCACACGGTTCGCTGTAAGACTGAATCCAACTAGTTTGCGATTATAAAATATCCATCCGTCTCGTTTGACAATCGGATGTGGCTTCGCGTTAGGTCTCTCAAATGTCGGAGTTGGCTGAAATCCGAGATGTTGGAATTACGCTGCACGTCATTTCCGAATGGACACTTTGGAGTCCGTGCGAGCATTGTATAGGTAACCGGGGCTATAAGACGAACGTTGGAAAATGTCG
Organism: Nomia melanderi; assembly: GCF_051020985.1. Lineage (NCBI taxonomy): Eukaryota > Metazoa > Arthropoda > Insecta > Hymenoptera > Halictidae > Nomia > Nomia melanderi. The sequence goes on along the minus strand of NC_135004.1, from coordinate 14,528,040 downwards.
ACTAAAGCGATTTATAAATGCGGTGAGAAGAATACGTCCAATCTCATCTTTCCCACTGACGTTAAACCCGATAAATGGAACCGTTGTTACAGACAATTGGAAATAATAGCGATTCATCGATAGTCAAGTTCTTCCGAAAATCACCAATGTTACCTTGCAAGTGAGTGAATCAATTCAAATCATTCGTGAACTGCGACGAGGCACAAAAATATTCGTACGTTTTGAACGTAATCTATGATTCAATTAACTTTTGCCTTTGCATGTTCATTCGTATTAAATATTTATGCTTCAAGATAATATTTTTCCTTCTTTCACATTTTGGATAGGATTGTTTTGGTCCCTGACCATATCTTTTTACAATACTACAAGTTTGTCAATTTTCTGTTTAAGGTCTATTGTATTAGAACACGAATTCCCCGGTGTGAGTACAGCGGTGCGATATCTACCGGACTTTGTCTTGAAGGAGCAATGCAAAAAATGCGTGGGCGGAAAGAAAAAGAGCAGAAGGTACAGATACGTCAAGCGATTCGTGCTCGCAGAAGGAGCTTACCTAACCGTCGTTTGCCCGGAGTAATTTATTCTTTCATACAAGTTTCGAGCACATTTGTAATTACAATGTAAAGATTTTAAGAAGATCAGCGTTTAGATCGAGCTTAGATACGCAAGTGTCCTGGAAAAAGGATTCGATTACGCTGGAAAAAGGCGTCCGTCGATCATTTCGCAAATTGGATCCGAACGTTCGCGTGATAGTGGACGCATTTGGGACGCTTTATCTGATAGGTACTTAGAAGAAATTGATTACTCCTTCGTCGTGTTACAATGTCACACGCTCTTTTTCTTGCCTTTCCATGTTGATTTCCAGACGTTTCCGTCCACGAGGGGGGAAACTACACGTGCACCGTCGATAATGTGAACGTGATGCAACTGAATGTTGTCGTTGTCCCGAAAACTAGACTTCTGACGCAAGGTAGACGTTTCACGGAACCATTAACGTTGATAATAAACGAAAATCTCACGTGATACAATTTATGCGCATAACGTTCTGGTTCTCTCTCATAGAATTTTTGCGTCACCTGGGATATTTGGGATTCATATTCTTCCTTTGCTCGCTTTGCTATTGTAGCGGTTTGGTTCACACGTACCGCCGGAGACATCAATTTCATCAACGAATGCCGATCAAGGAAGGAGGAAATGAAGAAATGGAAGAAGACGAGGAAGCATTGCTTACCGATTAAACACTAATGCAACACTTACCGAGTGACTTTAATGTACCGCAAATATGATATATCCCGTAGCAATGTATTTCTTACTTACGGTTGCTTCGGCGAAACACATTTACTATGTTTATTTACCGACCGAGTCTTTCTTTCTGAAGCGATTTTCTCCGACCAGTCTCCAAACCCGTTGATGACCTTAAAGGTAGCCGAGTGAAAGGAGGGTCTGGGAGGGATTGCTGCATGGCGTACGTGTCCGCTTCTCATAGTCATAGTTTAGTTCCAAAATGGCCGTGTTTGATTGTCCCAGTGTCTCCGTTGCATTTGGCACTGTTTACGGGTGAGGGGTTCAACGAGGAGAGGATACGATTCGATTGATTGAAGGTTCAACGACATAATGAATCCCAGGGCGTCTGTTGTCGTGGTGCTCGGGATTCTCAGCCTGGTTCTACTTCAGGGAGCAACCGGTGAGTTTCGTGTACAGATTGCATCTATGTGTGCGCTCACGGTGCAGGCAATGTCACACTTTCACCGCATACCGGACAGCTCATCCTTTCCGCAAACCGTTGCGTTTTTCTTTCCTTTAACCGGGTATTAACACATTGTTTGACGAAATTGAAGATTTATATCGGCACGGCTGGGTTGCATAGACGAAACAGAAATTTAATTCATTGTCTCCACTGTTGTAGGCATTCAACGGAGATGCGTGAATTGCAGATCGAGAGGAGAATTAGGATCGTGCAAGGATCCTTTCACTATGAATTCGACACAGATCGAAATGGAGAAAGGAGTGGCCTCTATTCCTTGTCCGTCCGGTTGGTGTGGGAAGATCATCGAGAGGCACGGTTTGAACAATGGTGAGGATCGATCGATGCACAGTGAAAAACTAGTCGTTATTCGATATCGCTGAATTATACGTTTCTTTAATTCGTACAGTACTGTTCTATGACTAAAGACTAATTATTTCTGTATAGAGTATGGCACTGCCACGCAAAGACTTTGCTTTCAACGTGGACCCGACGACGGGGAGGAGAGATGCGCTTACACCGTTTGGAATTACAAGAAAGTGTACATGTGCCTTTGTATCGGCGATTTGTGCAACGGAACGGCGAAAGTGGGCATCTCCAATGGATTGATTTTCACGACAGTGTTCGTCCTATTTCGATGGTTCATCTGAGACCGCTAGAGAATTAAATGGAATGTATATTATTGTATAAAAAGTTCCTTGTAACTGTACATGACGCGATTCTCTTAATTTTTCCGCGAAGCCAGTACGGCGGGAAATGATGTTTGTTAATGAGTCTAGTGAATAGTCTGTAAAAATACATGTTTATATTTATAATTATATATTTCATGTATTTAAATCTCAGCGAAACCAAGAAACGTCTAGCTTCCACGCGATAAATCCTGCCGAATTGCTAAACGGATAACAGCAGGACATTTTGCTCTAGTAATTGGAGTACATTACGGTTCGTGTAAATCACACTTGTGAAAGTGTTAAACGCAGACTGTCCACGAACGATAATGACACTTACATACGTTTCCGCTACATCTGTTTTGCTCGCGACTCGTAAATACCAACTCATTCAACGCGTGAATCGCTAATTAAGTCTGTCGCTGGAACGGACGAGAAATTAATGTTCATATAAAATCGCAATGACGCAATCCCAGTAATTTCGTTTGAATTGTATTAATCGCAACAGTAGAATGAAATGTAACAGCACATTAAAGAGAAGGTAAATACTTCGTTATGTTTCGAAATTTTTAATCACACGCAAAACTGTCGTAATGCGTACCGCTCGATTTAATATTCAATGTAGACAATATATAAAGTAATCGTAAATTTTCGTTAGTTGTCCTAAAGGGAAATGATAGTTCTTTTTACGTAGTTACAGCGTTCGTTCGAAAAGAACATACAAATAAATAATAAGACCATTAATTGATCATGATTTTCGATAGAACGCAGAGGTGGGGCTCAAACTCTTCAATATGTGACCATGAAGACCGTTCCGTCTCCTTTCTTCTTGGTTCCTAAGCAGCGCTCTTTCATGCGGAATCTCATCGTAAAAAAGTTCCCCAAGACCGTAAAGATACTTCACCGCTATCATCGCTTTTTCACCAGTCAATAGGTATGGATCGTGGTACGCTGAAACATCACGGAACGGCGAATTAAAATTTCTATTTAATATACTTGATGAAAAGTGTTGTGCTTATCAAAGAGCAAATTTATATTCTTATCATTCGATTCAATTAGATTCCTTTTTCTTTCACTCTCGTATTCCGTTCATACCGTCAGGATCCTATTATACCGATATCTCCGAATACTGATTGAATACGTTCAAGAAAATTCGATTGGTTGATCACTTAACGCATCAACATTTCTCACCAAGTCCATTAGAAAAATCAGGTGTCATGTGTCTCGATTCATGCGAACTGTATCCAAGATCATTGACGTCCACTGGCGGGAGGAATACACCTACCGGCCACAGGGATTCAGCATTCTCCGGCTTAATGTACAGAGGTATACTGTTTTTCGCTGCGCCTATGCGTTGCCCTAAAAGAACATAGAAATTACTAATAGCACCGGCATCAATCAACGCTTTCAATTTCATCATCGCACGGCTGAATCACGAAGTACCGTACCGAACTGCCTCGGACCACCCGTCGTACTCCTTCTTCCGATAGAGACGTAGGATCTCTGGTCGATCGTTCGATCCCCTGCCGGATAAGAATCAGTTTAACGTTATCGCCAGACATTGAAGCCGGTGCACGCTGAGTTATAATTACGTTTACAGACTAACCGTCTGTCGTAATGCCGTGCTCGTAAACGTGGGGCGGGGAGACGAATTTCACGTGAACCTTCGAGAGGGGCAAAGCTCTAGTCGCAGCTATCGCGACTAGGAAGACCACCGCTTTCATCTGTAATCAAAGTTCTCGAACGTTCAATAGCGTATTGCAAACAGCTTCCAAACTTCGTTCCGCGTTACCTTCGAACTGTACCATAGAAAGTCCTTTCAATAAACTTTAATATAGATTTGGGTCAAGGCACGCGATACAAAAATCTCTCGGTAAACCGGATGACCCAGCAGTTCGTCAAAAGGTACAGTCGATTTTGCGAAATTCTGACGTAACGATCTGACCCTAAGGAGAGTCAACCGGAACTGTGCGCGCCGGTCTCGTTGTAATGTCCATGCGAAGGTCGAGGAACATTCGCGTTCCTTATCCAACAAATATTCGCCGCAACCCGGCCGTATTGCTTAACGCGATCAGATAATCTGGTAGCTATAAACGATAATCACTGCCCGCGACAGACATGCTGCAGCATATCTCGTTATTACAGATGTGTGTAAAGATAAGGATGTAAGTGGAGCCTCTGTGGTAGTGATTTGTTTGCAGTACCGTGCCGTACATAATCATCGCCGCGATATTCATCATCGGGCCGGTGTTAGGCGAACTGTTATACACGCGGATCGGGTGTTACCGGAGCGTGTATCACGTGAAACCGATGTCCACCGAAATAAACAGTTATCCTTCGACATAAGACGGCTCACGGGATACGAATGACTCGCAAAAGCGCATCTGAAAGTGATCATGGTAGCACTATGCTCTAGAACGCGTGCGATACCGTCTACTTGCACCTGTGTGCACGTGTGTGTGTGTGTTCTATGTCCGCTCGGAGATATACGCAATAGATGACTGTGAATTGGTTCGCTCATACATGACTCGCAGCGGCGCGTCTTGCAAGGGATTACATAGATATCTATTCACGATTTCGCCACTCCGTTGTACAGTCGAACGCGAACGTTCCTAGAAAGTAAACGTCCAAACGCTGCTCATATTTTAGATGAAACGCCACTCTCCTGCTACCAATTGCACCAGAACACCATCAATTTGCAGGGAAAAAATTCTACGAGGCATTCGATAATTTCAGGGGTTCTAATCGAAGCCAGACGAAGTCTTGACGCGAAGATGGAAATTTCGAATCGTTCGGTTTTCAGCGTACCGCGAAGCATTGATTGAGGTTGTCGGACGTTCGGTATAAAACGAGTTGTTTGGAAACGTTTCGAACGACGAAATAACATGTTTCGTATTCGCTGGTAATCTTGTTTCATGTTTATTATAGGCGTTGCCGAAATATACATGTATAATTTGATATATTGGCTCATCGTTTATAGCCTGGAATCGCTTGGTACCTTGAAAACTATGTCGAGTCATAATATTTACGCCTGCGGAATGTTACCGGTTAATAACCACACCGGCGGTAATAAAATACCGAAGTAGAAACGAATTGTATCTGTGTTTTCCCTCCAACCTGCGCCGGTGTTAACACATAACGAATATATCGCGATTGAAACCGGATTGCACATTTTCATTACCCTCACATAGGCGGAGCGCATTTGTGCTTGACAGAGCGTTATTGTGCCCAAGATAGTAACGACTAGAGACATTCGTGTGCTCGACAGTGCGTGTCAAACCACCCTTTCGCCTTCCTTTCCGCTCACCTTCACTCGCGAGTAGAGGTGGCTCCTATTAATCTTGCTTCTATTGTGAAGGCAGTGAAACGAAATGCAATACCAACAATGCGATGCAACGTTTCTTTTTTAACGCTCGCATAAAGTCCGTTCGACGGTAACTCAGTCGTGTGCGAGTACTTGTTTCGTTACGCGTCACTTAGAAGTGTTTAAAACATGCCTGTAATCACCGCATCGAGACCTGTTACATTGATCTTATCAGGGAGGAGAATGCGAAGGAAAAATAATGCGACAACATAAGGAGTTTATTTCGTCAGATCAATGGGCAAACGCGAAATTAATGTTTTTCGATTGAAATTTAATGTATATAGATTTTCATCGAGAACTCATCGACTTATTCGATAACCGATCAAGGATGATTTAAGATTATATGTAAATATTATTTTAAATGCTTCATACTGCATCAGAAATGGAAAAGTATGAAAGGATTAAGTCAACTAGCAGTCACGAAAGAACTGTCAACGCATAGAACTAACTCATTCTTTAATGACTTTACACAATTCTTCAGAAAGGCTTATTAAAAAACACTCTATTAGTAACGGTACTATTTAAATAGAGGTACCTATATACATCAGAATTTATCCAATGTACCTAAAATTGTAAATTAATTGTAAATAGTGTGGTAACGAAATAAACTAAAAAGACAATAAAATGTACAGTGTTATGCGCTACGTAAGTATCGCACAATTAGCTCATAGGTGTAAATGCACTGGACAAGAATGGAGAAAACCGTTGTTGTGCGTTCGTGGATGTTATGTCAGCTATGGAAAGATTGTCGGCGTTCAATTACGTCAACGAGTAACGTTTGTAGCAATTAACCCAGTCAAGGATTCTACTCGATTAAATGTATGATGAACTGTGCGTGCATATACGTAAATCTCGATACAAGAGGATCGTGTTGACTTCGTCGATATTAAAGTCACTGTACAAACTTACCACCAGACAATTGTCATTCGTTCCCGGCCAGAGATGTTTAATTCTTATTTAACAGAAACTTACGTGCCATGACACTGTTTTAGATATCTGCGTTACCGTGCACGTACACCGAAATAAATTGATTTATAATTGACGAGCCACCCACCATCGTGGTCACTGGTGTTTCACGTTGAGCTACGATCACTGCCGTTCTGATCGAATAAGCCGATTCCACACTGGTACACGTTTCACGTTAAAAACGAACTTCCGGCGGTGTGGATCCTCGAAGGAACCCGTGCAACGTCTCCTGGATGCGATCAGGAACTGTTCCAGTTTAAATGTCTCGAGAGAATGTCGCGCATGGGTTCCAGCATCCCCCTTCTTGTTATGTACCCCACCTGCAGAAACCACGTTACGAAGGTTCGTAAGGACTCACTCGGGGACACGGTAGAACTTTCATTTCGTTGAACGCGATTTAACTAGATTTCACGCGATTTCGAAGTTGCCGCGCACCTCGATGACCAATAGCTGCGCTCGGGCGTATGCGCAGTGTACACTCCTTTGGCGGGTTTTGAGTGTTCGTTTGGTTGCTGCCTCGACGCTGAATATATGTAAGAAATCTTTGATTATAAATACCTAATTGTTATTCATTTTCATGCGAAACCATTCTATTCATGATAGACTATTGTTTTAACGATTAATTGGCTATTGTTATACCGAGTTTAATATTGCTGCAGATGTTTGAAAAATTTGCATGCCAACATGACCGTTACGCCTCGTTTCCCTTGCGATGAAATCCGAGTTTCAAATGAATAGAGAAGAATTTATAAAGAGGTATGAGATTTTTGTGATATAACTGTAAAGTTTTATTTATAGTAATGATCGAACTAAAGAAATTTTATTAAATGCTGGTTTATGGTGAAGAATTGTTATAAGGTTTTGTCTTACGTATGCTCAAACTTTTTATTTTTAAAAAGGAATGATGTTTATCAGCATTAGGTTACTTAATATATTTATACGGTCTGTAGAAGTAAATAGAAGCGGTTGGATGAAAATTATGTCATCCCCGCCAAGACTGATTCGCGTGTTATACTTTCGTATTTTGACGTAATGGCGTCGTGTACTGTCTGCTTTATATACACTGACGTTTAATTAATGTGTTGCATATTCGTTAAATGTGCTCCCATTTGTGTAATTGTTGCGCAATCATTGTTATTTCACGCTCTTGTGTTAATTAGCTTATTTTCATAATCACGTACACGTCTGTCAGCAAAAAAACCTAACCTACCGTCTATGCGCGTTTCATTGTTGTGTTAAACGTTGTTTAAGTACAATGAACGTGTTTGATCACAAAAGTGAACTGGTTTTTCACATTACTCAACATTTGTAGTCTGAGTATTTGTGTACGATGGCACGATAATTGTAATCACTGTTGTGAAATCGTTTATATTGAATAGGTTAGTTTTTCATCTTAAGGTGTTATTAATTTTCCTATTTTTAGAAGACATTGTTCTATCTAATAGAACTCCATATTGTCAGTTTTATATAGCACATATTATAGACATAAATCATAGTATCGTAGAATGTAATATACATTCATATTGTGGTTGGGATATGCAACACAATACAAGTACATCATTTGAAAGTTGTACAGTTTTATTCCAGAAATATAACATTTCGTATGCTTCTGTAGTAAGAGGTAATGTTTAAAATCACAGGACATCATACAAAATAAGTTATTATCATCTATGCGTTATTGCGAAGTTTTGTACATTGTGCTTAAATCAGTTGCATTTTTTATACAGTAGCAATCCATATTGTACAATTGTGGACACGGAAGTCTTGTTACAGTGTACTCGATTCTACCAGTCTATTATTTTAGTTTTCTGTTGCCATATAAAAAGAAATTCATTTCAACTTCCAGCGATAGTAAAATATTCTGTTCATTTCCTACAACTATCAAGCTTTGTCTTTGTTATACATACATATACATATATATATATTTTTTTTTCTCATTAATTATACCTACAATCTCACTATTAAAAGTACATGTGCCATTGCACAAATTCAATTGCATTCCATTCCATTTCATTGATCAACATTAAAATACCCGCCAATTTCTCCGCTAATAAACGATTAGAATCTCTTCAAGGTACAATGCACACAAGTATAATACGATTAAAATACTCCATGTTCCGCTCATCCATCAGCAATTGCGCGCGATTAGAAAACGTATAAAAAAAAAAAAAAAAAAGAGAAAAGTATAGTACAGCTCGCAAGTTCTAACTGGTTACCGAATCGATACGCTCTTTGCCGACGTTCTTGCGTAATTACCATTGCACGATCAATAAAAGATTACAATAAATTACACCTTGAAAGGGTGCACCGCCCAATATACAGTTTGAACGTCAGGATTAATGTCGCTGCGCCTCGTTTTTGTCCTCGAGAGTAGTTACAAGTTACTTCGGCGGTAGTTAACGTGCTTCATTTCTTTTTCTTTCTCCTTTAAATAACTGCTGCTCAGTCTACGCGACACAAATTAATTAGCACAGCTAACGTACCATTAAGAGGTTCCCTTCACGGGGAAAGAAACAATCCTGATCTCGTGTCCGCTTAAGATCAATTAGATCGTCCGGTAAAAATACTCCAACACTCGTTTCCACGAACCACTCATCTTGTTAATCCTCGTCTCTGCTCGCTTCTTTCTCCCACCCTCTCTTCTCCCCGGGTTTTTATCTTTCTCTCCGAGACATGCATTTTCCTTCTTTCTCTATTTTATCGACGGGATCGAACGTCTCTCAAATTTACTCGCTACACCTCTGAACGGAACGTCGCCACGGTATTTCTTATTGGACTGTATTCGGCTGTGTAACCGGTGAACTATTTGCCGTACTCTTGATGTATCTCGATCAGGAACCAGAACGCTATCGCGAGGAACATGGTTCCCGTGAGGTCACCCAACGCCGTCAGGTACGGGATCGCCGAATTGTCCGGGTCGATTTTGTGCCTCCACATGGCGTGGATAATGATGTGCGCGACGTACAGCAGTAACATTACCTGTCGTATAAATAAAAAAAAACAAAAAAGAAGAATGGTAAATGTACACGGGATTCGAGCGATTTGTATTATTTGTTGATCGTTCACGGTCCTGACCGGGACCTTTCACTTATGACGCGGCGAGCCTTAAGCTCACATGACTCGGAGTCATCGTGCTCACCTGAAGTACGGCCACCGTAAGGTACGAGACCACAAAGTACACGTGTAACGAGGACGCTTTGTGCTTGATGTAATCGGCGATGAAAATGAAGATCAGTTCGCCGACCACCGCCATGCATATGAGTATTCTGGCCGTTTTCGCGTACGGAGCTGCGGGACGAAAGCGAACGGTGGATTATGCAATTGGTGGAAGTGCGAAAAATATGTAGCTGCAACATTAGTTATTCTTGCGTCATTGTACCACTTACAGCCTCTAAAGAGCGCCGTCCACGGGCTAACCCACATTTTCGATCTCGGCGGTAAAATTCCCATAATCGAGGTCTGATGTAACGTGGTTGAGATTCGAGACGCTTGTACGGAGACTAAATTACCGCCAATCCCGTTTATGATAGGTTGGAAGATCACGAATCCATTGAACTCAACGACGCGATCGAGAATCAAACCGCCGAACCTAAGGCAAAATTCAAATATTGTTGTCAGTATCTACGTGTAATTGTTTAACGCGCCGATAAAGCGCCACTCGGGCCACAAGTGAGTCACGTGAATTTTCCTGATCCATATTTCGATAACCGAAGCAATTATCTAGGCACGTTCCCTTAAACATACATATTCATCGCATGGAAATACGCGTTTCAGTTTCAAGTGCACGCGAAACAAATTCATCGCGTGCATCAGTAGTTTCAGTTATCTCAGAATATAAAGAAAATTGACATTTCGCGAAGACATGTTTTCCAAAGAATGTAGTTTAATTATAAGACGTGTTTATCAAGGACTCGGGTCATTGGACGCCTACGTGCGAGCAGAAAATCGCGCGAATTGCACGCATTCAACGCGTCAAATGGCTTAGGAAAATAGATTGTTGCACGCATGGAACTTTCGACGTGCGTACTCACCCACTGATGCATAGAGCGGATAGAACTGGAACCCATCCTGACGTTAATACATTCCTGGTGTATTTGTTCTTAAGAACAACGTAGATCCAGAACGGCAGTATTAACAAGTAACAGCCGAGCACAACGTACAGGATCCACGGTTGCGTCCGTATTCTGTCGAACAACGACGACGCGATGGCGGACAGCACGCTCAGGGATACGACGTCACCGACGGACGCCGCTAAAGGCGTCGCCAAATTGTCCGGGTTCATTTTGCATCGGTACGACACCATAATTACGGCGATCATTACGAAATCTGTTGAGAAGTACATCGATAAAAGAAACGTTCGCTGTAACGGAATCGCGTTACGCGCGAAACGCGATTGAGGAAGAGGAACGGAATCGTCCAGGCAAAAAATTGATGTATTTTGCATCTGCAAATAGTGCTGCTACATTTTTTTCCCGACGTAGTTGCAACGCGTACAGGAATTCTACCTGCAACGCATGAACGTCGTTTAAACGGGTCGAAGCGACTTGATTGATTGTATCGAATGAGGAAGCCGGAAACGACGAGGCGAATCGGTTTTCGATGATTGGTATCGTTAAGAAATTGACTGACAGTAACGTAATAGGGTTTGTAATTGTATTAGATTATTCCGGAAGTAATAGGTATCGTTTTTTAACTGAAACTTTCAGTGAGAAATACTAATATTTCTGTTTACTCGTCGATATTTTTACCGTTGCCTTTTCTAATCGTTTTTTTGTTCCTCGGATAATTGTTGAAGTTACCTTCAACAAGTTTTTAATGTTTCGTATCGCAGAAGGTTTCGACGGTACCGATCGTAACTTTTCATTATCGTCGAATTTTTTATCGGTTAACCGTTATCGCATGCACTGTTCTGCATACACATTTTCTGTTCTATTTACTTTTTGTATAATTCAATGGATTTATGAATTGTAGCGCTTGTGTAATTTAAGTTAGTTTTCATTTCTTTATATTAATTTTGGTTTTAAAGTTTTGAAAATATGAAGAAGATCATATGTAGTAAAGGTGACTTTAGACAAAATTAGAAGTTACTATCGAAAACTTATATCATATCTGCCTTGATCCCTAGAGCTTATATACACTATTCGATCATCAATAATTTCATTGTTCAATCGATAAAATATTCGGAGATATCAAACGTCTAAAATAACCACGCGAGTAAGATCTGCGATATACAGTTGATGATTTAAATTTAGATGTTCCAAAGATTAATTAAATATTAGTAAGCTACCAGGTTCCAATTAGAGCTCGATGGAAATTTTACGATAATACGTAATTGCTTCTTTTCACTGTACTAATTCGCTACGTCCACCCGGGGTGCTCAAAATTTTACCGACTGTAGGCAGCAATGGTTCGTAGACACCTGCGGTCGATAGATTCTCGAGATAACGTATCAAAAATTTCATGAAAACGAAACTCTAAGATTACCCGTCCAATGAAATTGATTGAAACCATGTTTAAAGGACCGACGATTGGAAATGAATTAAAGTGTCGATAATCTTGCGTCGAGCGATACCGTCCAAAAATAACATTGCTTACAAAACGAGTTAATATCTACCTAGAATGAAGCAGGAACTGGTGGCAGTGGACACGCTGGACGCGATCATCAGCATGCAGTGTTCCCACTCGAAAATGTACTGGTTGCCTTGCACGATCGCGTGGACTACAATAGCGAAAATCGACACTAAAACGGCAGCGATGATCGCCTGTATCTGCACCAAGGCGATGTTACCGATGATCATTTTCATGATCTCCCGCACGCTGTTCATGTTCCCCAAATTCGCTTGTGTGCACAACCGTGAGGCCAAACACATGTCCAGGTTCCCTTTCAATCCCAGCAAAGGGGGCACCAGAATGAGCAACTGAGTAATTGTTTGGAACACTTTCCAATCCTAGAACAGAGACGTGGTTTAATTAAACGAACGGCGGAGGGGCGGTAGGTTGTGGGGGAATGAACAGAGGGGAAGACGGTGTCGGTTCGCCGGTGGTTGATATTCTTACAGCGGGAATGCGACGGGGAATGTAAATTACGTTCCAAGAATTTCCACATTAGTGGGACCCGATAAAATCTCGAATCGCGAATGTTTGTACCGGGGGCGGAGATGGCGGACGGTAGGGGAGGCACGGTATTTATGTAAAAGATTCTTGAGATTGTGACGGAGTCGGTTCCCGGGAAGCACGCTGCGTGTCATTTCTCCGGCAGATAAAATGCACAAGCGCGAGCGGTAAATAAAAAAACGATGTTGCGCGGTGCGTTTAGCATTATCTTCAGACAATAAGAGCCGGAGCGCGGGATCGATAAGAGGACGAGAGCGCCGAGAAAAATACTTGATTTACGATCGTGTGTGGCCGCTCGCGATTTTGATTCCGCGCCTCGATAATTCTGCGTTTCGAGCACGGCCGAGAATTTTATGAACAGCTGCTTCGGTTTAGCGTACCTTGACCTCATCGAGAACCAGTCCGGCCCCGATGGTCCCTATCCCGGCGATGAAGAACGGCACAGCGACTTGTATGGTGGTCTGGTACCATTTCTCGTGGCTGTGGGTGTTGTTGTCGAATCCGTGCGGGTCATTGTGGAAGTCCGGATCGCCATCTGAAGTTTCGATGGAAGAGATCGTCACTAGGGAACTTCCACTGGAAAGCGATCGACCAACAAGATTGGACAGTGACATGTCCCCTTTGTTCTTTCGTCCGTTAGGGGTTTTCAAACCCGCTGCCGCGAAACGAGCGAATTTCACATCTCACGGCGCGATGTTTCACGGAGCACTCGATCATCGGTGTTCAACGTTTCTTTATATGCGTACCGATAAACCCGGGATCAACGTACGTACCGTTCGAATCGTCGCGCAGACTTCGATTCATCTTTTCGCGGATCCGAATCGCGTTATCAGCCGATATTATTGTGCATACCGATGGAACGTTCTAATTGACGACGGCGAACAGCGTACGCGAGTAACGTCCGACTGAAACTTTTAGCACTGCTCGCGAATTGATTTCTCCGCGCGGAAAACAACACGGAATATACGGAACAGGGTTATCGGTTTCGAAACGATTGTTTTTATTTATGTACGGTGCCGCAACGCGTCATGATGCTTCCTTATTGTTTCGCGTTCGCCGCGGGCAATACGAATAGTTTCGTCAATACGGATGCGATATTATCGATTCTCGGGATTTAATCAAAGAGGCGGATCTTCTTTTTATTAATACCGCTCGGCGAGCGAACGTTTCGCTTCGTCTACACTTCATTACACGAGGTCTTGCCCCGGATGTTCACTGTTTAATAATACCGTCCGCGAGACAAAGAAAGTTTCGCGCGGATCATTGTGAAAAAAATACGTGGTATACCTTACCGAACACGTATGATTCTCGTTACGCGATCGATTTTACAAGGCTGCGATAATCGTACGGCTGGACAACGGATCTTTATACGTTTATACCTTGTAAAAGACTTCGAACTAAAATAAGATCAAAGTTTCAACACCAGAAATACCGTGGGGACCAGTCGAAACGGCTGGTTTTAGTTTTCTTGTGTTGCAGTTATTGTAAAAGTGTTAAATATCATAAATTATTTTACAAATTGGTTGCTCACAATTACGTCCGTGGGAAGTAAAAATAATTCATTGTACTAATTGCCATAGGAATTTTTATCAGTCATATTGAATATTCAGCAGATCGCGTGTTAACAGAATCTAATATCGTCTTTAACATATCGCAGCTATCAGCAATAAGAAACCAGATCTTATACAACTTCAATTTCTTCGAATGTATAAAATTGCGAGCTTGCACAAAGTTTCGAACAGATTTTATAAATTCCTCCGATACTCGCGTTCCCAGTGTTCTATTCTTATGTTTCTCTCCGATTTCCGTTTCTACAAATTGAGTCGTGAGTATGTATTTTCCCGTGAACGTCGGCGGTTTAGTCGTAAATAGATTGCGAATGGTTCGACTGGTCGTTAAAACATCGAGGCGTCGATAAGAGATTCATGAGTTTTTGAAAAATAGCTTAGAAGTAGCTCGCGTGAGTATTCCTGATCTAGTCGGAAATTATGGCATGCGCGGTTGAAGGTCCGACGATGCTCACCTGCCACCTTCTTCACGACTTCCGGTTCCGCTTTGATGTCCGGCGATCCGTTCACCTTGTCGTCGTCGCCCTTCTCCATGCAATCGAAATCGAGCGCATAATTGTCCTTGCCGTCCCACCGCGATATGGTGAACGCGTGATCCTTAACCTTCATGGCGTCGGTCTCGTTTGCTAATTGCCCATCGTGATCCGGCCGGTTGTTTAACTTCATATCAGTTACGTTCAGCAGTGCCGGCTCAGTCGACGCGTCCGGAAAAGCGACCATACCTGCAATTTTTTTCGATGATTCGCGCGGTGTCGCATTCTCGCGGGATTGTATCGGGGGAATTCGTTCGTTTAATGAACACTGTCCTCCCGGACACGAACACGATCGCGGGCGCGCGCGCACACACACGTACAGCGCACGAACGCGCCGCGCCGTTCGGGAATACCGTGCTCGAAGGTCAGCGCTCGGCAGGTCATACATCAAACTCGATTACAAAGATTACGTGTCTGTCTTTTTTCGAATTCTCCGTTGAAATCGAATTCGTCATCACGTACCGGATTCGTTGCTGGCGGGCGATCTGATAGAATCCTCGTCGAAATTGGCCGAGTCCGGGATCGACCTGTGATAGTTTCACGTCGGATCTGCCTATTTCGGTCAGCCTTGATCTAGAGGAAAACGTTCGAAGCATAGGGGAATATTAGCGACACGCCTTTCTCCTTTGATCAGAGGAAAGAAAAGTTTAATAAGAGATGTACCGACTTAACGATCGAATGTAGAGCAAGTTCTATCACCTTGACGCGTTATCGATCCCTACGTTGTGACCGTAAATCTTGTTATTGGTTCCGACGAGTGTTTGAAGATCGATGTTGATCGGGTTATTCATTAACTGATAATAATCGGGGGAGCAGACGGATTGATAGTTGCGATCCGCGACTCTCTTCAGAGTCGTTGCTCCTCGGCTAGACGGTTTGATAGCGCGTGAAACATTATATACGAGATCAGCATAGTATCGCTAACGACACGAGGAACTTGGTTCTTGTGTTACTATTAATCCGATCCCACGTGTCGTCGGATTTGAATTACACGCGTGCAGAAAGCTGAAAAACGGCTGTGCAGGATTTATTCGAGAATCCACTTAGAGGGCAACATTTCCTGTGAAATCGCTAATAGTTCCCGCGCGATTCCACTTCGGGCCACGAGACCACGGGATTTCGAGGAAATTATGCCTTCCGCGAAACCCGATACGTACGCCCGTTAAATGCACCGATTGCACCATTCTCCCGTTCAACGATGTAAGTTCCACGTTGATTCTAATCTGCCTCTTCTGCTTCCTTACCTCTTCCAAGCGGGAAGGATCGCGTCTCAATTAAAATCGCGCTTCCGCGTCAATTCTTCCTCGCGGCTTATCGTTTCGCGAGTAACGCACGATTCGCTTTGCAACGACTCGCAACTAATAAAATTCAGCGTCCTTCGAGAACTTGGTCGAAGCATTGTTAAATCGTAAATCGGCTGAATATCGATAAACTGCACGGAACGGATTGGCTATAGATAAACGGCAACAAGGAACGATAACGCTTTCGTCAGTGTTCGTTTTGATTTCGAAAATTAGAGACGAGAAAGAAGAATAAGAAAAGAAAGAAAGAGACAGAAGTAATATAGAGGCGAACGCGGTGCTCGTTGGTACTTACGTAGTAACGATATATCGAGGAATTTGCGCCAGCGTGTCGACGTTTCCTAGTAAAACGTTGATTGTTCGTTGATGTTCGATTGACCCTGCCACTTCTGGCGCGCGTAACTTCCAGCACGTTCTCGAAAGGAGTTCGGTGTTTCTCTCGTAGATCCTTCGGGCGAAAGGCGACGCGGGCTGGTCGGGCCGCGGGGGTGGTTCTGGTTCGGTCAAGGTGGAGGATCGTCGCGAGCGCGCGTCGATCGAACAGCGGATCGGTCGTCTGGCTCCCGCCGAAAGAAGCTCGAAACTCGGCCGTGAAAAGCGCACCACCACCGCGTACCGAACCGCTTGCTTCACGCGGTCGTGCTTGACTGATAAAAGAAGCCACAGCCCGTTTGTCGGTGGCTTGAGCCGCTGGTGTGCATAGAGATGCGACGTGTGCTCCTCGCCGTCCCGTACGTCCGTACGTACGCACGTGCGCTATCTCGCGCGACGATAGTGGGAGGTGCGCCTATCCCGAATAAATTGTAGATCGTAGATCGCTAATTGATTCGCGACGTCGCCCGCGCGAAATCCCCGTTCGGACTCGTATCGATTCTCGGCTACCCTCTCCACCAGCGCCGCGCGACGTCGCTTGATTCCTCCCTACCCGGTGTCGGTGTCGCGATAACAGCACGCGGCGCGATTAAAAGTGTCCAGCGCGAATCTCATAAGACACAGATTTACCCGTTTCGTTCGATAACGAGCGTCGCGGTTATTAAAATTCATGAAACGCTTCCGGCAATGCCCGCCGATTAAACGCGGCTGGCGTCGCTGTCGAATCGATTACCTCGGATTCGCACTAGTAGGTATATCGTCCGAGCAGCTCGGTCGCGTTTATTCTCGTCGAGCCGTGCAATTGCTTCCCGGTGGAAACATAGACAGCGCGACATCCGTGCAAGACGATCGACTTGACACCGAAAACGATCGTTCGCCGGCGATGTATCCGCCGCGCTAACGAGTATCGCGTTTCTGTTGCTCCTCTTTTCGACTGTGCTCGTCGCGCGCGATTCAGTGGTCATTACGCATTAAGGTATTTCTTTTTATCGAACGCTCGCGCGATTGAGGCAATACGATAAGCGCGGAATGGCGGAAAGTCGGATGAATGTACAGTCTTCGGAGGGAATTCCTAAGTAATCGATGCCCGCGCCGGAAGATTGGGATTCACCTTTTCCTCGCTCGGTTTACCTCATCGGCGTTGCGAGCGCGTAAGATTTAATCGGCGATTTGCGACACGCGTCGACGGTTCACGCGCATCGGTCAGCACCGGCCGATCGACCGACCGCCGATCGTGATTCGCATGTAAGCGGTTCGCGGCGCTGAACAGGCCGCGTTGCTCACGGAACAATAGGACAATTCGACTCGTTTGCCATTACTCGGAGTAATTACGTTCGGTTGATTACGAGGCGGTACGAGTGGCGCGATCGTCGCCGCGGCCGCTGGCGGTTTACCATTAAAAATTATAAAAGGAAGCGCGGAGAACGCTACGGTATCGGGCCGCTGGATCTGGGATTTGACAGCGTCGTCGGTAGCGCTGATGACTCGAACGTTCGCGTCGGTTCTAATCTTCGAGGACGTTCCCGCCGGTATCGGAACCGATCCAATTAACGCCGATTTCACGTCACCCGTCGACCAGCAACAATAACACTTATCCGTTTCCGTTAAGGACCATTTGTTTAACCGCGGTTTTATCAGATAACGAGAGAGATTCCGGCCGATTCGCTCGGGTCCTCTTGTCTCCATACATTTACGTGACCGAGAATGCAATTAATAATCCGTGTTTGGACTTTACGCGTGAATTGTTTCAAGGCGACGATCGAGTGACACTTAAGATTTCATTCGAACACTGGCCGAATGGCTACCGTTAGAACCGCGTAATACCTTATCAGCAATCGAGATTCGCCGAATATACGATTCGATCGTGCTACGGGACCATCGCACCGGCCCGAAACCAGCGACGACACTGATTTCGCGAGCAATCGCGGACAAACAACAACAACAAACACCGAGTATAGGTCAAGTACGGGTCCCGGTGTTTACGTTTGGTCAGGTGCCGCTGTTTGACTTCATCTTCAGTCAAAGGGCTGTTATCTGCCGGCAAACAGGCTTAAATCTCATCTCGCGATTCACGATTCACCGGATAAGTCACGAGAATCTACTTGGAAATGTATTCCTTTCTTCTATCTCGCGTGGAAAACGCGCGGCGCGATTTTTAACCAGATCGACGGATGTAAAGTTCGATCGACCCCTGCGAGACGGTTCGGCCCATCATCCCCCTTGTCTCCGTCGACGGCCGCGGACTAGAAAATCCTAACACCGCAAACTTTCGACGCATGTTTTCCGCTGATCCCCGACTACTACAAACTTTACAGCCGGTGATAAAGCGGCTGTAAAACGCACGGATCTCGCGTGTGATCTCTGTGCAGCGATCAACACTGTAAATCGTGTTGCGCGCGGGCAACGATAGCCGGCCGTTTTTCTACAAAATTCGACCAATTCACCACGTGCCGCGAATCACGTTTATCGCGATAACCGATCGATCGCTTCACGCTGGAACTCCTTATCGTTGAAAAATTTATTGTTTTCTAACCGTGCCGTTCGCGACGGAGGAAACTCGGTATTGTTGCGATCGAGGGTTTTAATTAATGACTTTTTCATCGACGCGTCTTTCACCGCGGGTGATTAATCGGAAATCAGTTTAGAGTTGAGTTCTTTATTTTTCGAACGATATCGGCATTCCTTCGCCGATGACGGCAAGGTTGTTCATTCGTTCTCGCTCGATTCAAGATGGATTCATGTTACCGGTGACATTGGATGTGTTATCTCCCGCGATGCACCATAAGTGGCTAAATAATTGCGTTACATTGAGGAAAACGGTGGCGCGCGTATTACTCCGAGAGGCGGAAGAACGAGAATGCACGGGAAAATTAAGATTCCTGAAGGACGAGTCTATGATTTATTTCTATTACCTGTCAGTGGTTTTTTTCCCCGGAAAAATCATGCAGCGGATCTGCGACTCATTTCGGATTTTCCAGGTAGCCGTGGTTTTCTTTGATTGCGATTTAAAGATTCGTTCGAATGCATCGTTGACATTATCGCGTTTCGATAGCACATTAATACCGGGTAAACAAAGTGTAGCGACATCCGGTCGAAATTTCAACCTTGAAATAGATCCGCGCGATTTTTGAGTCAGAACTGCTTATGAGTAATTTAAATTTGACTGGTGACATCGTCTGTTTGCTTTTGTATACAAACCTTACCGTGTGGGAAATGCTGCGATTATTTGGCGTTCGTTATCGTGTGACATAATCGTTATGGAATTTATTTCGTTAAGACGCATATGACTGTCAAAATTTCTCGGTATCTTCGGCGGTTTACGTCCAATTTAAATATCATTCTCTAATCATTATGCTAATACCGCTAATATGTTAAATATAGCGATGCAATTAGGTTAAAGATCTTCTAGAGATTCTCGATTGCAATTATAATGCAGAACGTGGATCCACTTAACAGGTACCGTTTTGAATGGAGTTGCACTAGTGGTGAAATGTTTATCGCCGTATCAACCTGATCTGTGTTATTAAATCTTTACTATCTAACATTATCATAGTACTTACATTAGTGCGTCAATATACCAATTGTAATCTCTGTACGTGCTGGTAGTGTTAGGTAGCTCGATTGATAATAGAACGACGTATTTTATCCATCAATCAAACCTTAAACGGCTATCATTTCACTTCCTCGAAAGTCGTCAAACAAGTTAAATACTTGAAAGAGTTTCAGAGCAGGAAAGGAGACAATGAAAAATTATTTCAAATCAAGAGAACGACAACTTATTCTTAGTAATGGCTAGAATGACTTAAGATGCTATAACCGTTTATTTGTAATTCAAGATAAGATAGATAAACAAAGATAGCCATGAAAATATATCGGAGATACTAGGTGATGATCAAGAGAACAATTGTTGCATGTAAAACAATCGGCAATGAATATATACATGTAATTCGAAGCGGAAAGAGTCTGGGGACTCCCACGTCAGGGACTTCCCAGACCCAAGGTTTCACAATGAATAGCAAATTTCAAGTCTGCATTCGTGTCTTTCAACAGGATACCACCTCTTTTAATTTCATAAATAGGGTATTAATATAATATAATAGTTAATCAATGAAATCGATGTTTTCAAAAAGAAATAGTATACCGATTTACCTGTAACGTATCTCCATCATTAACGATTAGAATGCGTTGTCTAAGGCGAACGAGTGATTTCCAGTTATTCGAGTGATCATTAGCTATTCAGGACGACTATTTTGGATAAATTTCGTTCATGGTTCACAGTTTTTTAGCATATATTTTGTATAAATAACGCATTAAATTTCCATATACTTCCGTATGCTTAGCATATTCTGACATACAGAATTTGCATAAGCTTGCGCAGTCCGGTGATTTGTGGCAGGGTACAGAAATGAAACGACATCGTTAATGATTATTAGACTATATTATTGGACGTATCCAACTATCCTTGACTAACAAATAATATTTATCGACGAACAACGAATCTCTATGAACTTACACTGTAATTTTGATTTTCTTCGAATATTTTGATTTCCGCTCCTCCCGCACTTTGTACCCTCGATCGTTAACCGCTAACAATCACTTTAAAATAATACCGAACATACAATGAACGTTGACACACAGACGTTTGTTCTGCGCGGCGAATGGTCTCGATGTTTGCAAATACATACAATTTCTCTCTCTCTCTCAGCGAGATCGGGAACGATATTCCCGCGACGCGTGTCTCTGGTAACGTGTTGCCCGGATTCGGTTTCGCGCGGACAAGCTTCGCGCCGGTACGGCAGCAGCATCCTAGACGATTTGTATGCGTCCGCATGGGGTTCGTAAAAATGTACGTGCACTTCCGTTAAGTTCCCTTGAACGGCGCAAATTGGACGTGGCAGAATTCTCGTTACAGCTCGCTTCAAATAAATTACTGCGTTCGCGGGCTCTCTCGCGCGGGCAGCTGCTGCGATGCTTGTCGCGTGTCCCGCGGGAATGATAAACAATCGAAACAGAAACGTTACAGAGCAAAGGTATAAATATTAGAACTTCTATCGCGTAAATACTTATAAATATACGTATTTAGATGAAAGCATTACATTAGGAACATTCGGTTTTCTGTATTCTAACGTTACGTGTATAACTATCGTTACGCTTAAAACTATGACTCTCTCTCTCTCTCTCTCTCTCTCTCTCTCTCTCTCTCTCTCTCTCTCTCTCTCTCTCTCTCTCTCTTTCTCTCTTTCTCTCTATCTCACTCTCTTTCTCGCGCGCACACACTTACAGACACACACATTCTCTCCTGTAAGAAACAATCGATACCTCGTTCTTCGTCAAACGGTTCTGTCACGTACAAAAGCCATCCCCCCTCCCGTCCGCGTCGCCGGAAGTTTAATCCCGCTTCCGTTAATCGGCAGACCGTCGATTCTCGCTTTGTAAAAATAATCTCCCGTACGATCCGATCTTGGCAGAAAAATAATTCGGTGGTTGCTGCGCTTTCATCCGTTTCTATCCTCCGTGAACGCCGGCGGCGGAATGACCGGCGAGAATAATCGCGACGCTGCTAAACACGGGTACCTAATTACCGTCCGTTCTTGCGCCTCCCGACACGGTCGATTCTAACTTTGCAAACTCATCTGTGTGTGATTAGACGAAACCTCGCTGATTCTTCGCGGCGGCCGATCATTATGTACACGCGCACGGATACACACGAGCACACACGCGGACACACATGTTCTTCTGCACGCCTCTCGTAAATATATATATATATATGCACGTATCTGTCTGTATATATATATATTTATATATTTAATAATTCGTCATAGAAACAGTGTTTACTTGTACTTCTGGTTCACCGAGTAGAATACATTCACTTCAATTACGCTAAGTCGCCCGGTCGTCCGTTTCACTCTCGAAATACCTAAGAGAACCCTGAATCGTGGTACTTAACGATCGTTAGACGAAATATTTGTCGCGGTTGGTTACTCCCGTACTTGCTTCCCCCCCACCCTTTTCTCCCATACCAGGCTCGTAACAACTAATTTTGATTTTCCTTCCGTCGCTTATCCTACTGCGCGTGTTACGCGCGCACGTTTAACGTATCCTTAAACGTATCTCGCACGGCATTGCTTAATCGTAAACGGGGTGGCGCGCACAATTCGCACGAATGACACACGCATACGGGCGCACTCACGCATATTCGAATATACGTACGCGTCTCAGACGAGAACGTAATGCGGGTGTAACGGAAGGTTTATGGACATTCATTGTACAGTTTATTCTATTGCTCCCAGGAAAATCGATGTTCGTTCGGATCTTGGGAATGAAAGGTTTCAAACTAGACAATTGGGATACGTAATCGTATGATTGTATCAAAGTCGACGTACGCGTTTATCAAATAATGTATATAAAATTTCATATGCGTCGAATCGTCGCGATTCGTAAACGTACTGTTAACTGATCGGTTCTTATCTGTTCTCGTCTCATTTTCGATACCGATGTGCTATTCGCCGATACGGTTACGCGTGATCAATCGAAACGATTCACCAGTCAGTTATTTTTAATTAGTATACTTGTCCTGAAGAAATGGCAAGGTTTTGTTGTGACGAGTATACTCGTTTAAAAACAGCTAACTATGTTAAGGGAATATTCATTCTCGACAGAACCAATTGTACAGGTATGCGTGACTCGAATGAAAATTGTTGAAACAATTATTTGTAGCTATGAATACGTGCATATGGAATAAAGCACACATTTTTTAAAGCAGTCGCAACAGATAACTGGTTAACGAAATACCCAGCGAAGATCTTTCTTTTACCCGCTAGTATTCTCGTGTGACACGCATGATACACATATTGGTTGAACGTTAGGATCGCTATTGGTCGAGTTCCAAACGAAAGTATCCGTCCCGTTCGTATTCGTTGGAACTGTTCCGGTTCTCTCCGCGGTCAGCCATCGCGACTGCGCGATCTCGTTAAAGCTTAAACTTAGGAACGTCCGTTTACGGAATACAGATTAATAGGAACTTAGGGTATCGTCGGCCTGTCACGTGCACACCGTCGCTATTAATCGACGGTAGCGCTCGAATCGCTGATAGGACCGTTCTTCACGGCCTCGGTCTAAACAGCCGACGAAGTTTTTCACGCGACAACGGGCCGCCGTCGTCTCGAAACTTATAGAAAATACGGATAATCGGCCGCGTTACGTCACTCGTAGGTGGCCGTACAATGTGATGCGTTCTCTCCGTGTATACGTCTTTGTGCGTTCAGAATTTCTCGTGACGATTGCGTAACGTTTTTCAACCGGAGCTATTATTGTCAGACGGCCGCACGATGTTTTACGTAAGAAAAAAAAAATAAAATTAAGTGTACGTATTCTTGCAATATATACATATACACGCAATCGTGTACACGTACATACGAATTATTTATATATATATATTTGTCCTGTATGTGTGTGCACATACGTACCGAGCGAGAACGCGAGTCTCGTCACAGAAGAAGCCTTTTCTGCGGGAAACAAAGTAGCTACAACGAGAAACCGAAGTTGTGCACGCGAAATTGTGCGTTTCCAGAGAGTCTCCACTTATCGGCTTTAATTAGGCGCCGCTCCATTGAAACCGACGTCTACCAAGTTTAACGATCGAAACTTTAACCTCTCGCTAATATGTTCCGCGGAACGGACAATGATTTTTAAAGGAAAATCCTGATACGAACGTTTCGCGCGCGTTGACGAAACGGTTAGTCTTCACGGTTTCCATTCAAATGAAACGAATTTGGTATTACAAAAGCGATTGTCCCGTTCTCCGAGGATTCCTTTACCCTTACACGTTTCCCTGACAATGGAGTTACGCCGGATTCCACATGTATCACCGACCGATGAAAACTGTGTACGAAAAATCGCGTTCCCGATTGTGCCGGGCAACAAAGAGGCCTGATGTATCGCCGCGTCCGCGTTTCCGAGTTTACGTGATTCCATCGAAGTCGGAATTGAAAAGGGGGAGAAAGAAGTGTCGAACTAGAAAGGCACGTGTCGCGCGAAAGGGGTGCGCGTAAACCGTTCACCCTTCCGCTCGGCGGAGCCCATTCACAATGCCCATGTTAATTCCTCGCGTCTCTTTTTTTTTTTGCCGAGATCGACCCTAATTTCACGTTTTCGACGGGTTTTACAAACTTTTTTTCTGCTTCCTCCCTCCTTATCCGTCGCGTCCCTTAGCCCGGCGTTCCTCGAACCGACGCGGCACGCGTTCCCATCTGTCGTCGTGGTCGTTCGTCGACAGGTCGGCGAAAAGTAGACAGGGGTGGGGCGGGTCGGTTACAATGGAGAGTCCAGGAGAGCGTGTGCTAGGGCCAAGAGGGAGGACGGAGGGGTGAAAATCTTATAAAAGATTTCCAAAATATTGTGTAAATCGGCTGGGGTGCGTGCCAGCTGAAAATTTGGGGTGAAATTCGTCGAAACGGTGATCGTGTGCCGTGGCTCGCACCCGGCACGCTTCGCGCGCCGACCTTCCCCGTTAAACAAATAAAGGGTTGCGCGCCTTTTCCTCGCCGACCCCCGGGGTTTTCGAGCTTCGGAACGGCGGCGAACAATGCCGGTATTTTCACCCCGTTCCGCGGAGCTTTTCCCGAATCGCGGAATCCTCGGTGTTCCCGGCCCCTTTTTCGAATCGTTCGACTAGAAAAAATAGTAAGAGAACAAAAGGAAGGAACCGCGCGCGGAGAGAAACGACTGCGAGCAGCGATGAAAGGATTCCACCGTGCAACCCGGCGCGTTTTATTTTGCGACGAGTCTCTCGTTCCTGTCAACCGAACCCTTTTCACGCTTTTGTAAAGTGGCTCGCGATGATATTTCATTTCCACCGCAACGGGGCGTCGGGGGAGGATGATCGTTCGATCGGGTTTATCGCGGTGCTGCTGTCAAATTAAAGAACGCATGCCTCGGCTGAGGGCCGTTCGCATTCGCGACTCGCTTTTACCGATGCAATTTCATTTCGTGTTCTCGATGCTCCATGCGATTGTTCGCGACGACAATTCTTCCATCGAGACACGCGAGGAATGACGAATAGTTCGACGAGCACTAAAGTCAGATAACTTTCCGAAGGATGCCT
Source organism: Nomia melanderi (assembly GCF_051020985.1). Classification (NCBI taxonomy): domain Eukaryota; kingdom Metazoa; phylum Arthropoda; class Insecta; order Hymenoptera; family Halictidae; genus Nomia; species Nomia melanderi. The sequence goes on along the minus strand of NC_135004.1, from coordinate 14,502,310 downwards.
CGATATAATCAACACAAAACAGGAATAAACCAATTATTATATCGCGAAATACGCTGGGAACCATCAAACACCCGCGTAAAAGCAGCGAAAGCTGCGGCACTCGATCACGGCAGCATTTAACCCAGCAAAGGCGGCCGAGGGGATCGCCGGAGGACGAACGATAGAAGTAAAATCGCGGGGATATCCTCTCTCTCTCCCCGATTGGACGGAAACCGGTATATTTCGTAATGATCGTTATCTTCGGGAAACGACGGGCGTCGTTTATAAGATCGAACAATGGCGTTTCACGAAATTCGCTACGCGGCGAAATGCTCCGGGTCGACTCACCCCCGGCCTCGTCACGTGAATTCCTTTGATCGCCGAAGACGCCGGACACGGGGGTGTGGTGGTCGGCCGGTGGCGGCGAAATTATTACGGGGCAGGCTACAGAGGAGGCGGGGGGGATGAAATTTCTAAGTTGCCGGCCGATAGGGGAAAAGGAAGCGAACGTGGAAACGGGAGAAGGGACGAGGGAGGGTTACAGGCTGAGCGTGTCGAGGGACAGCCTGTGCCGAGGAGCCGAGAGGGGAGAGACTTTGATAATTGCAATTCACTTCCTTGTCGGCGTGTAAGCAGCGGCGCGATTGTGGTGGTTGATGAGCAGGAGAAGCCAACGGGGGTGGACGCGGAGGGGCGTGCACGCGCGCGCGCTCGCCTTCGGTTCGATACCTTTCTTAAATTTACCAGGAACGTCGGGACCGGACCGCGCGGCGCGGCATCGGCTTCGTAAATAAATGACTGCCGGGGAAGCGAAAGCAACGATCCCGATTATTCTATTCAGTTTCCCGGAAACGAGGAAAGGAACGAGCGGGGACGAAGGAACAATGTTACTTGGCCGGGCACAAACGCGTCCCGCGAACTCCGCGCCACGGGCCCGCCCTTAAAATTTTAGCATTGTTCACGGGCCAAATAAAACCTTCCATGGAGACACAGTCGAGTGGTATTGAATCCGTCGCGAACCGGGGACATTTACTTCGAGGAGGACCTGTGCTCATTGTTGCGTTTCTACGGTTCCAAGTACATGTTAGATTTGATATTTCACCCGTATGAAAGGGCTGCCGAGTAAATTTATGATTACCGCTACGTAGAGGTAGAATGCGTCCAGTGGTCCCTAATTAATATCTAGAGACGAACGATAATGAGAAATTGCTGGTCGCCTTATCTACGAGGGAGAATTATGTTTCCCCCTTCTGGTTGTATATGATAGATGTGTACGTGTGTGTGTATATATATATATTGTATATTATATGTGTGTATATATATATATATATATTCCCCCTTTTTCGGAGCTCTTGGAAACCGCAAGAAGTTATTGATTTTTATACATATCTCGGGCGGGTGTGGGTGGTCGTGGAAGTCCGATTTTCGGTGTGTGCGTGCCTCCTCTGTGTGTTTGCGTACGTGGGAGAGGTAGGGGTGGCTTGGCTGTGTGTCATTTACTCATTCGTGGTCGGCACGACGGAGATGGGAACAGTTGCCTTCCGCCTTCCCTTTTCAAACCGAGGCCGGCTCTCTCCGGCCATCAACCGAAAGGAAAACTCCGATATAGCGCAAGCGTTTCACGTCTTCGGATCGCGGCTCTCCCCCAACGCTGAAAATTGACCAACCCGCTTTTCCTTTCGTTTTCCCATAAAATATTATCCCTCGCTACGTTCACGGCGTATCGTCGAGAAACAGAGGTCCCTCCCTTCCTCGTCGACGTTTCGCTCCTCCCCCTTCAGCGTTCCTACTATGTATAGCCTTTCTCGTTTTCCTTTCCATCTATAGCGTATTTTCCCTTTCTTTCTTTCTTTCTTTCTTTCCCGAGCGTGTTTGCGAGCGACGAAAAAATTTCGTTAAGGAAACCGGATACACAGGGGTGTTTGACATGTACCGTTCGAGTGGAGCGACGAAAGCGCGCGCGACACGAGCGAGCAATTTGTCAGAATGAAATTCATGGTTGCGGTCCCCGGGCCCCGCACTGAAATTATTCCTTGGAGCGGCACCGTTTAAAACACGAAACAGTGAGATTGATCGATCCGACGGGTCGGATAGACGGTCGGGTAAATTGAATTATACACGTTGATATCGTGCACCGGTAAACGGTGAAAATTTAATGGGGAAACGTAAAACAGGCCGGCAGTCAGCCGCGCGGAAACGGAAGGAGCGAGAATCAATTGGTGTAGAACGAAAATCAGAGAAATAAGAATGATGCCTTTATTCGTACATAGCCCGGTCACGCGCGTGCGCGATATCGTGCCGAGGCAAAATGAAAATATACAAAAGTAATACAACTGGAACTTAACGAGAGGAGAAAAAAAAAAAGGGAAGCGTCCTCAATTCGCAGTCTTATATAAAAATATACGATCGATCCTTGTTATCAATAAATCATTCGTGGTTCAGTGGTCGTCGTGTGTGTATATATATTATATATACATATATATTCTTCTTCCGACTACGTCGAGTGACTAGATCAACGTTTTGGAATTGTAAATCGCCTCAAAAATGACTAGATGAGATCAAAAGTAATGTCTTCTATTTTTCGCCCTAGAATACTTCGCACGAAACGATACGCTTCTGAGAAACGCGCACGCCCGTGTTTATAATAATACACTATAGATCATGTATACATAATCTTTCGTCATTCGTGTGCGAAACGCGCTCGATCCATGTCATACTTACATTAATAATATATATATATGTATATATATAACATATGTCAATGATCAATATACTTTGTGTCTCTTATTTCTCTCAATCTAAAGGGGTAAAATTTGATTTTGCGCTCAATTACGTTTAGTCAAGGCAATGCTAGTTTCGGGACGCCGTTGTTCCGCGATCGAATCATTCTTGGGGGTAGCGTGGACGTCGTGATTTTTCGTGGCCAGCGATACTCGCCCGTGCGAAAGTGGAAGAGGAAGAAAAAGAAACGGAAAGGGTAAGGAATAGAAAAAACATTTGTCTCGAAACGCGAGATTCGTCGACGAGATTCGATTCCGTGGGATCGTTCGGATGCGGCGAAAGTCAATGTCGCAGCCGGCACGCGAAAAACCATGACGCTCTTCCCCCGTGTGTCTCGTTGCCCGATTTATTATCGACTGCGAGTCGTTACAATAATTAAAATCTACGGCCCTCGTTGCCCCGCACGGGCCATTAAGTGCACAATACGCGTATTTCCATGGGATGCAATTAAGAGGGTGCCGATTTACATGGACGCACGCGTTTTGCATGTCACCCGTGCGTTCCGTTCCGTGGGGTGAGAAAAATGGACAAAAGGGAGGAGAGGCAGGACCGGGAGACGCGTGTGCGCTCCTCTGGTCGTTTCGAAAAACCATGACCCTCTTCCCCCTGGTCGTTTCTCCAGGACTTTTTCGGAAAAATCCCGGCCAAGGTCGCGACCCTTTACTCTCTGACCTTTCCGCAAGGGCACCAGATGCAGGACCGTTTGTCCAGGCCCATCTCGGCTGCACGACAATGCCGCTAAAAATTCCATTTTCCCTACCCAAATTTTTCTCTATTTCTCCCTCCCATTCTCTCGCTCGCATTCTCTCCCTTTCTCTCCCATTCTTTCTCGCTCGCTCGTTCTCTGTTGCTCACTTATCCTCTGATCGTCTCTCTTCCTTATTTCTGTACCTCCCCTCCTCCGCATCGTCCCCCCCCCCCTACCCGTCGGTTCTCTTTCTCTCTCAATGGATTCGTAATGGCCGATTCCTCCGGTCCACCCCAAAATTATGTTAATGCCACGCGTGCGCGCATACTAATTCAGCCGAATTTTCGGAAAACTCGAGCGTGGGCCCCGTTAAATGGCGCGGTTACTCGAATTTCAGCTGCCCCGGGGAAATTTTTATGGCCGTTGAGACAAAGGTCCCGTGCCCGCTCACCGTGCTGTGCCATAAATCGTGATCGAGCGGAACGTGCCACGGACCGTGTCGAGCATTCATCAAATTTCCGAAAATCTGAATTCTAATTGTGATCGTTGGTTTCGTTGCGATCGAGACGTACTTTGCCCGGTGACCTGCCATCTGATCCGGCCGGCGCGAATTTTTATTCGAAAAATTGATTAATGCGATGCGTGCGTGCAGGGTGTGGCCGGACCTGTGGTGCAAGCATCAGCGATTCCTTACGTTGAAATGTACGAGGAACACGGAATAAACTGTTCTCAATCGAGACTTAGTTTCGAGAAGAAATTTTGCATTAGGTTGTTCCGTGAGTTCCTTTCTGCTTGCAACATTTAGTCTAGCAGAAATTGGAAATTGGGGCAGTAATAAATTAAAATAAAATATTGTGGCTTTATTGGGCATTAATAAAACGAGAAAATCTATTGGGACAACCTAACGCGTTTTCCGTCTAATATTGCAAAAAGGAATTAGTTTGAGCTTCCCCGCGCCATATGCGCATGTTTATATGTTTTACACATTATACACATCGGTCGCGAGGCGTTCTCGCTTCGTTAAACAAACACGAGGAAGTTGTCGAAACGAGCCGCGTTATTATTTCATAATCCGAGGTCAACACCGCGTGGGCGTGCGTCGAGGGCGGAAACGTAACGCGCGCGTGTTTGTTCATCGAAGGGACGAAGACCCCACCGGTGCAAGGAACCGCATTTTCGGCTGGCGATTTTAGTTTCGAGCGGCTGCACGCCCGGCTATCGGCCGGTCACTCAAAAACAGCTGTCTCTTCGAACACTTCGATCGAATGCTCGCTGACCGTTAACCGTGAAAAAAAAAGAGGACAATATTGGGAGTCGAGTGAAAAAAAAAATGCGAAAATACGGCACGTTCCATCGTACAACGGGCTCGCTCGGGGTCCGTATCTTTTTTCGGCGTATCGCTCCACCGTTATTCGAAACTTTATACCTTCTGCTATTTAAAATTCGTGACGGCGAAATTCATTTTAATCGGTCATGCCGGTCGTTACCGGCGAGCGTCGCGCAGTTTCGCGGAACGATAAAAGAGGAGACGACCATTACGAGTCCGAGAGGATTGCTCGTCGCGCGTGTTCGACCTGCTATTTTTTTTTTCACTTTTTCTTTCTTCATCGGCGATTAAAGAAACGAAAATGTGTTCGTCGACTCGCGTCGCGTCGGATACGCGAGCGGAGCCCGACAGCAACGGCCTGCCGGAGGAGATTCGTCTATGGGCGATAATAATGTTCAATTTTGATTCTCGGTTACGTTCCTCTTTTTTTCTTTGTCTTTCTCTTTCGGCTGCAAGGCACGAGGTTGAAACAGCTTCTCGCAAAGAAAGGAACATCACATTTCATTGTAGTATAAACGACTAGACTATGCGAAATCTTACTGTTTAGGTTACTTAGAGAGGCATGGCTGTGGCCACGAGTAGAGTAAAAAATGGGAACCGTACGGTCGGAACGTACTCGCGTGAGTGGTCGTTCGATTTCTTCCGTTTGCGAAGGAATCGGGGGAGCGTGTTATTTGTTATTCGCGGCACGCGAAATGCTATATCGATAATATTTAAACGATTATTTTAATTCTATGCGATCCGTTGGCTGTGTATACGATTGTACTTTTTGTTGCGAGTTATACTGTGTCGACCCTGAGTTGATTGGCTCTCGTTCTCTTTCTCTCTCTTTCGCTCTCTTCCTCTCTTTCTTTCTCTCTCTCTCTCCCTCTCTCTCTCTCACTGTCATACTCTCGCTCTCTCTCTCTCTCTCTCTCTCTCTCTCTTTCTCTCTATCTGCGTGTTGATATCTAAATATTGTAACCGTAGATTAAATCTCGCACGCCGCACGATAAAGTAATTACTCTCCTCCCTGTCTTTTCGTCTTAACGTTATTCCTTTGTTATTGTAGCTTACGCGTACAATATAAATAACTCTTTAAATCTCCTTAATTCTTTTCTCCTTCCTCTCTCTTTCTCTTTCTCTCTCTCTTTCTCTCTCGCTCTCTCTTTCATTCCCCTTCTCTGTCTGTTTATACATAATACATATATATTGACTAGCACGACCGCGAAAATGAAGATTCATCGCGTACTTTAACTTTCGCGTCCATTCGTTTCCTGTTGTCCCGGCGTACTCGTAATTCCTGGACTTGAGCAAAAAAAAAACAAAAAAAAAAAACAAGGAAACGAAACTGGGATTACGAGGCAAATAGAAATGAACAAAGGGGACTGCCGTTCGACGGGTCATTAGAATACGGTCGCGTGCTCGTTGCAAGGTCCGTCGCGTTGAAAATAGGAACTTTCTCGTCATCGTCCGTTCGCGTTATATTATCAACCATTTACGATATAACGTTCCCGAACTAGAACAGCGTATCAACAACGTGGCTTTCAAACGCGCGGACCGATTTTTCGGACCGACCGTCACGGTCGGTCGGGCGACCGTCTCGAGAAACACCGCATTCGCCGACCGCGAACACATGCGACGCTGAACACCCATTATCTTCGTACGAAATAATCACGAAACGAGCAAGGACAGACCAGCGCGCACGAGTCAATAATAAAAAAATCTTCTCAAAAGCACGGATTACGTCGGACTTGAATAAATAAATATCGAATATCAAAAAACCCATTCCACACGTTCAGAATCACGAACCGCGCGCTCGATCTCGGGGGTCGATCGTCGCGCGCGGCGAGTCGGCTGCGCCGAGCAGCTTCAGCGCCGCGGTACGCTTAAACGATGGATAAAATGGAACTCCGGCCGAGCCGCGTATATTATGAAAAATATATGTGTATGTATGTATATATATATATATATATAAACTTTCGCCTAGCTATATTACCTTACACATTAAATAGGAACCAATGACACGTGCTCAAATCGCAGACGCAGAAACGAGTTCCGGGAATCGGTCTCAAGCGGGGCTCAGGGTGAACGAGGCGGTCACCGCGTTGCTGATCCGCGATTTCACCGGCAAATAGACCAAGGACGGCGCGAAACGTTTCTCCGAGGTGGACGACTCCTCGCCGGCTTGCATAATCTCCTGTTCCTCGATTAGGAACGGCTGCATGATCGTTTTGTCGGGATTCGAGTTCATGTCCTGCGGCATCGCGTAGCAGGCCGGCATCTTGTGCCTATTCGCGACGTCCTTCAATGTCTTGCTCAGCTCGGCCAACACGCTATCCGTGGGATCGCCGATCGCCTTGTGATCCTTCCGGACGTGTTTCTTGATCCGATTCAGATTGGTGGTCGCGTACCCGCATTGCGCGCACTTGTACACACCCTGAGGAGTCACCTGGACCGCTGTGTCCTCTTGTCGTTGGTTTCTGACCGTCTCGGGGATCGTTTGATTGGCACTGACTCGCGGACTGTTCCCCGTGCGATCCTCCTTCGTTTCCGGGTCGTATTTCTCCTTGGCCTCGGCCATCCTCTCCGCGTCCAGTCCGAAGTTATTGCGAAGCGGGGACTGAAGATGGGTCAACAGCGCGGGGAACTGGTGAGCAGTGAGTAGATGTTGATGCAACATCTCCGACTGATGAAAGCATTGCGAGCAAATCGGGCACTGCAGCGACTTTTCGCTCTCGGCACTCTCGTGGGAGTTGACGTGCGATCTCTCGTGAAGGAACAGGAAGGGCAGCACGGTCGTCGTGAAATTGCAGTACGAGCAACGGTAGCTCTTCAGCTGCTGGTCGCCGTCCGAGGATGATCCCAGTAGATTCGACAACACCTGATTACCGAGGCCGGCGTACTCGACGGACTTGATTTGTTGCGGTACATCGAATCCGTTCGGTATCTTCAAGTTCGATCCCTGCGCGTTCTTCGGGGCGTTCGGCGGTCTGTTGCCCGGTCTAGAAGTCGTTTGATACTGTTGCTCCATCTCGCGCCACTTGTCGACGCCCGTTTTCCCGTGATCGCTCATCAAGTGCGCCTTCAGCCATTTTATACTACGGAACCTTCTGTTGCAAATCGGACAGACCTCGGTGAAATGAGTGAAGTATCTGTGACTCAGGTCGCCGATGTGCTCCGGCTTGAGGGCGACATCCTCGGTGCTCACCGCGCCTCCGTGAGCCTCCTGTTTCGTTGAGCTGGCCGCGTTCTCGTCCACGATGCCGTGCGTGTTGTGCTTGTGCACGCGCAGGAAATACTTGCTGCAAAGCTCCTTGTTGCAGATGTTGCAGATCACACCGCCGATCTGCGCGCCGTTCTCGATCTCGATCCCGTGCATTCGTTGCATGTGTGTCTTCATGAAGTACTTATTGCACAGCTCCTTGTTGCAAATCTCGCAGTAGCTCGACGTAGGCGTCATGGGGATCGCCTTCTTCTCCGTGGGCGTCTGGCTGGTCGGCGTCGAGTTGGTGACAGTGGAAGTGGTTGTGGGCGTGTGAGGCACGGAGCTGGTAATGGGTGGCTGGTGATCTTCCGCGATGTGTCTGCGAAGAGCGTCCTGGTTGGGGTAGTCCTTACCGCAAAGAGAGCAGAAACCTGAAACTGCGGTCGTTGGCGACTTGTCCTGCGGCGGGGATGTGGGTTCCTCTATCGCGCCGTGCTCCGTTACTTTATGGATGTGCAACGTCGCTCTGTTCTCGCATTCTTTGCCGCACACGCCGCAGGAGACTCCCTTGCCCGACTTCAGTCCGTTCAATTGCAGCAGCATGGTCTGCAGCTTCTGCAGATCCTCGGAGATGGTGTCGTTCCGTTGATCCGTCTGTTCCGCGTCGCTCTCCTGCTTCGGCGACCGTTGTTCCTCGCTCTCGTGCATCTTCCGGCAGTGCGCCTGGTACAGACCGGCTGTTTGAAACCGTATCTCGCAGATCTTGCACTCGTATTCGTCGGTTGACCGTTCGTTCGACTCCGCGCTCTCCGCCATGATCAGATTCAGGGGGCTGGTCTGCACTTGGTGCCAGGTAGCGATCGCGCCCGGGTTGCCGGGCGACTTCTCGTTCTCCTGCATCACGATGCCGTGTCTCTTCATCTTGTGCGTCCTGAGGAAGTACTTGTTGCAGTACTCCTTGCAGCAGATCTCGCAGAACGCCTCCGGATTGATCACCCCCAAGCGTCGCAGCCGATCGGCGTTGAACCCCGCGTCCCTTGCCTGCTGGATCGACTGGGGCGATAGATGTCTGGGCGCAGGAACAAACGACGCGTCCTCCTGTTCCACGCCGAATTCTTGCTTGAAAAGCGCTTCCACGCCGCTGGGGCTGTCCCTCGGAGTCACCCCATCCTCCTCGTTCTGCGGAAAGCCGAACTGAGCCTCCTGCGACTGATCCGGCAGCTCGGTGTGCATCTTCTGCCTGTGCTTGCGCATGGTCTCCTCGTTCTTGAACCGTTTCTGGCACAGATCGCAGGCGACGCTCAGCGCCGGAGGCGTCGCCGGCGCTTCCAGCTTGACCATGCTGTTCGTCATGTTGCTCGGGTAGAGTGTCCCTACGACGTTGCCCTCCGCGGTGCTAGGGCCGGGAGAGTCGACGTAGATCCCGTGCTTGTTCGCCTTGTGCGTCTTGAGAAAATACTTGTTGCAGAACTCCTTGTTGCATAGGTCGCAGTACGCGTCCGGATTGAAGATCCTGACCGGCGTCTGTCCCATCGACGGTTTCGTCATGTGGCTGGAATCGGTTAGCGGGAACGCGGGCATGGGCAGGTATTGCGTCAGCGTGCCGGAGAACCCGGACAACGCTTGCAAGTGGTTCGGTAACGCGGGTATCTGGTTCGCGGTGACCGGCGACGACCACAGTTCCTCGTTCTGCGTCTGCATTTGCATTTGCATCTGCATCTGCATCTGCGTCTGCATTTGCATCTGCATCTGTATCTGCATTTGCATCTGCGTGTGCGCGTGCGGGCCAGCGCCTAGCCAGTTCGCCGCGAAGCTCTTTACGCTGAGCAGATTCACGGAGTTCTCGTGTTGGTCCGGTTGCTGGGACGGCGGCTCCATCTTGATCGCGGCGCTCGGCGAGCCGTCGGATCGGTTCCGATCGGCCAGCTGCGTCGCGGTACCGTGCTCGTTATCGAGATGCGCGTGCAACGATTCCTTATCGTCGAATAACTGACTACAATACTGGCAACGGAACTCGTTATTCAGGTTCTCGTCGCCGCGCAACAACGACCGTCGCGGCAAGGGCGACTGCGTCGACAGCTTACCTTCGCTGTTCTCGTCTTCATCCTCGTCCTCGTTCGACTCGTCGTGCAGCAGCATGTCGGCCCTCGGCACCACGGGGAACCTCACGGGCGTCGTTTGTTTCCGGCGTTTCTTCGGCCCCGTCGAATCCCCGTCGAACCGGAGACGTTTCCTGGCATCGCCGCGCTCGCCGCAACTCGACCCGTCGCTGTCCAGTTCCGTCAGCTCTGATATCGTCGCCTCGCGCGCCATCCTCGAGGACGCTTCCACTCTACGTGACAGGCCACCGGACCAGATCGGTCCCCCGCGTCCTTAGATCTCCTCACCCTGCCGGGCACAACAAGTTCGCCTCGTTATTTTACCTGAACATCTTCGATATCGAATATGCGCAACTCTGGACCCTTCTATTTTTCTTTCTCTCTTTTCCGTCAGTCAACGGAATGGATTTCGAGGGTGGATCGATGGTTTCTGTAATTTCATCCGCGTTTCCCGGCGTTCTCTAAGGACTCGTTCGGTGTACAGGGTGTCTTGTAATTGGTGGTTCGGGATGGGCATGATCCTGTACCGGACAGTACGTTGAAAATGAAGCGCGAAGCTTGTTTGTTCGAGACCTCGCGAGCTTTTGACTAATCCCCGTGTAAATATTCATTGAATTCGAATGAAGTGATTTGTGTCTCTGCGACATAGTTTTCGAATCCTCGAAATGAGGATTCGGAGGAGTTAATTGCCTCCTACATTTTTCACGTAAACTCATCTGCTTCGAAGCTATGCCATCGGTTACGCGACACCCTGTACTCTTTACAACAACGAAGACAGCATTACCTAACGAGCGAAGGAGAAACATGTATACATGTAAGTTTGATGTGTCGAAGTTCGTTCAGACACCCCACACGCGAATGGACATGGTCCGAAAAGGGAGACGTTTGGGGAACTCGGAATATGAGTCATATATACGCCCATGGTTTGGGGCTGAACGCGGAGAAATGGTAGGAATATGCATTTCGCAAGCTCCGTAATTACTAATTGAAGTTGACAGACCCGCGCGCGCTTTCCTAACGAAATAATCCTCGGGTCATTGAACTGTGCCAATTTCGGGTATCGATGGCAAGCGCTACAGGGTGAATCGTCGATGTCAGCACGAGCTGAAGGGAAACGAATAAAACGATAAGAACCCCAACGAGGACTTGTATCTCTATGGAAAATGAAACAAACGTATCGAGCTGATGAGTTCCTTTTGTTCACACTACTCTGACAATGAATAGAATAACAATTGGTAATTATCCTTTCTACGATTGTCCATACTACAACGAAACATGGATAACGAGTGGAAAGTTTGAAAGCAGCATTTCGATAAACTTCGGTTCACTGAAATAATTCTTCAGAAAATGAATCAACTAAATACGAACTAGAATAATTCTCCCCACAGTGAAATCCATCACCAACAGGTCCCCATCTAGCTAAAATTCTTCATTTCCGAAAACCAATTTAAAAACCACGACTCGAACGATGAAACTCCATTCACACAGAATGCTTCCATGAAACAACGAACGAACGGAAAGCATTTTCATTCGAATCGGCCCACGGAAAATTGATAACAACCGAATCACACCCCGCGTAAACACGAACGACTTCTATTCATCTAGTACCAGTCACAAAGCGAAACTATCTGTAACTTCTTCGTCCTTACCAGCGAGCACTTTAATCCCGTGGACAACGATCGACCGTCTTCGTATCGAGGATCCTCCGTCGCATCTCCGTGTCAACGGTGTCCGACGGGTATCGTTAAACGCGAATAAATCGGCTCCGAAACGACACGATCCCGTCGGGCGTCACGTGTAGAACTTTATCGGTCATTTTTGTCGCGCGAGCCGCCCGTAAACACCACTTCCTTTACCGGAGAGCACACACGGTCACGGGGATGATCGTTTCGCGCTCCTCCGATCGGTCAAGACGCCGGGATCTCTGAAAAGGCGTCGCTGGCACGTGGCATCGGCGAGGGGTGAGCGCGACGACGGGAAGGGTGGGCCACCTCCGAAGGACGTTGGTCAAACGAGCACTCGAGCCGACGAAGCACACGACCGAAATTCTACAGTCTCGACGGAGTACATCGAACGACACGAGGAAGGCATATTTCGACGGGAGATCGAGGAAGGATTAAAAACAAGGGTGAAGAAGGTGGATCTTCGCGAGGGAACTTTTAAGGACCGAGACGAACAGCTGCCGGCGAGACGTAAACGGAATTTAAAGACGTTGAAAAGGTGCTAATTTATGGTCCTTCCCGGGCTTACGCCTCTCTGGGCTCTCCCAGGTTACTGTTAGGTGCAGGCACGGTGCCCTGTGAAGGGCCTGTCACATCGTTTTCGTCCCTACCACCTTCAAAGAGCCACCACACAAATATCCCCCCCACCACTACACTAACGAAGCAGCGCTAGCTGCCATCCCCGAACAGATGATTTCCGAAGTGACGTGCTCGATTTTAACGCGATTCGTTGGATACCGTTCATTTCATTCGCGTGCGATTTAAATGATGAGATTCTAATGATTCTAAATGCTAATGACAATTGTTGAATTCTAATGACGACCATTAATCTCGTTTTTGAACGATTATATGGATAATTTGAAAAAGTTTCTTAGCTTCTACATAAATAGAGTCTGTACACGCGGTTCAGTCTGTTTCGTCTCCGTTTCTTCTTCGATATCGATACCGTAATCATAATCGATCAATCAGTCGCGGCTTTTTTTAGAAAATTCACTTTTTCTCGAGTATCTAATCAAATCTGCTAATTAAATCAGCGATCGTACCTGTGCAAAATTTTTACCCCACTCAGTTTCGCCTGTTCGCGTTCGCCGTTCACGCATGAAGGTTCGCAATCTAGAGATCAATCACCATCGGTTGATACCGTTGTCCCCGGTTATCAAGGATTCGAAAATTTCCACGAATTTCATTGTGCTTCGTTTGAAACCGAGCCGTTTTATCATCGATCTCTTCACGTTCCATCATACAGCGGGTGGTGGTTAGCTGGTCTAAACAGGCGAAGCAACTTTTAATTTAGCCGGACGATAATGGCTCGGTTATCCCGTTCTGCGGATCGAATATTCGGGCCGAGGAGGGCTCCGAGGGTCGTTACTCGAAATTCGAAGGCCTGCGCGCCAGTCTACGGAAATTGGATTACGCGAGGGTTGAAAACTGGCGCATGAAACGGGGACCGTCGAGAGGGGGTCCGCCTGATGCAAAACCCGCATTACTGCGCAACGATTCACGGATTTTCAAAAAGTACACGTAAATACGCCCGTATGGCTCACCGGTGTCCCGACGCGACGTGTGCACGCACACACTCGCGCGCGTACACATTGGGGAAAAGCTTTTGCACCGTTTCTGTCCAAAATTGGATGAATGACAGGGAATGAACGGGCAAAGGGGAGAGGAGGGGAGGGTGGGGAGCGGGACCGAATAGGGAATTTCACGTCTTTCACGAAAGGGTGTCGAGAAAAACATGTTGTCAAAAGAGAGTGGGAAAGCACGAGGGTTGCGGGGGATGGAAAGTGGGCGTCGGGCCCGCGCCGAAGGGATGGAAGAGGTATTATCGGCGCGCGTGCATCGCAATATGCCTTCTCTCCTGTCCCCCGAATCGGTTTTCGCGGCGTGCGCTCGGTTGCGTGGGCGTACCGCGCGCTGCACGCGGTAAACAACGCGGCCCGGCCGAACCGGCGACGATGCTGCGGCGACATATGCCGCGAACGCGCGCAGTGCACGCTCGCAGCTGGCTCAGCTCGTGGCCCCAGCGGAAGCGACGCGATGCCGCGATAAATTATGCGTTTTCGGCGTCGCGTCGGGGAGAGGCGCCGCGATTAATATTGAATCGACGCGATCCGACGGGACGAGCCGCGGCGGCCGGGACCGGCGGCGGCGGGGGCATAGAAGTAATCGAGGCACGCGGAGACGATAAGATTGTCAACGGATGCTTATTGGATTTAACGTCGAAGCAGAAAAGCAAGCCGATAGCGGGCCGGAATGTCTGGAATCGATAAGAGGTAGCGGACGGCGAATTATAGAAGTTCCGTGTGTGGAGCGTTCGATCATCCCCCGGTTCTTCGAGTCGAAAGAAAAAGCTCTTCTACTCCTCCCTCTCTTTTCCTCTCCCGCGAACTTTTTGCTCTTGTCTCTCGCGTGCGGGTGTCTTGTTAGTGAGAGAGAAAGAGAAACAGAGAAAGGGAGAGAGTGAGAGAGAGAGAGAGAGAGAGAAGGGAGACAGAGTGGAAGAGAGCAAGAGCGGCAGGCTGTGCGTGGGTGTGCGCGTGAGTGCGTTTATATGTGATTTCAGTAGAGGCCTATTGATCGAGCGGCGAACTTCACTGGTCCGCACACGCGCATAAGTCCGCCCGTAAACAAGACAAATATCATCGCACCAGTCCTGAAAATCTATCCGCCCACCCTTCTTTTCTTTAAACGCCCGACGCGATTTCATCCCCGCGACTCCTTCGATCCTCTCGCGACCAGATTCGGACTGCAATTACGCTTTACCGGCGATCGCGCGAATCGATTCGTTTTTCCATTTAATTGGGCATTTGATTTCGAAACATTCGCGAAACGATTAAGTTCGGGCTGGAATCGATTGTCGTTCGATCGCCGTTGAAGGTTTCATGGAAAATCTAAACTTTCGTTCCGTCGGAACGTCGTCGGTGTGCACCGGGATAAGTTCATAGATAAAATGTCTCGCGAAGCGACAGAATTTCCACGAAAATCCGCTCGTACCGCGGGAACGGAGAGGTTTCACGTGCTCGGGGGACGGCATTAACCCGTTGACGGTCTAATTGTACCGGGAATCGCGTGGCTATGGTAAAAGGTGTGATTCGCATAAAGGTGGGGATCGCGGAAAGTTGGATCTGCGCAATGCGTGTCGTCGGATGAACCACGTGGAGTATTCGCATGCAAAAGACGTCGCCGGATATCGGACGGTCTTTTAGTCTTTGCCGAATGGGCAACGGTGTAGCGTCGTTTTGCAAATTCCACGTCGGTGCTCGGATCTCCTTTTTTCCCCTCTGGATTTGTTTTTCTCCTCTTTTTTGTATTTCGCCGCCGTCAATCACCGGCGCGATGAGGTAATCGGACGTAACCGGAATTTCCAATCCGTCGCGGAAAAATAACGACGGATTCCGCGCGAGCCGTGATTTCGCAAGAGAACGACGATTGTTTTTCCGCGAACGATCGACCCGCGTGAATTTCGATTGCACGTCGATTCGTCACGCGCGCCGGTCGGAAACGCGATTTCGGCCGTGCGACGGAAAGGTTAATGGGTGTGTTCTGGTTGTGCGATCGCGATCGCACGATCTCGGGGCGATTTACGACGTGCCGGTCTGGCTACTTACCGTAATCAGCAACTTGCCGCCCATGCGAAGTAGCCCGAAATATTCGCGATCGGCCGTTCTCCCTTCGTCGTTATCCATTTGTTAATTATCGTGTTACGAGCACGACGATGATGAATCGTTCCCGTTGAATGAGGCGCGTGCTCGCGGCTGATAAAGGCGGCGATAACGACGATAACATCACTTTATTCACTGCGCACTGAAAGCCCAGAAAAACAATGGGAAGCGTGTGTGAAACGCAGGGATTCAACGTCTTCGTGAGCGAAACCGGGAGCCGAGCTGCCGGATACGTGTAGGAAATGAGACGGGCGAACAAAACGAGACGGGTGGAACGGAAAAGAAAGAAATAAACAAACAACGACAACGAAAGAATTGCCGAGGAACGATCAACGAGCCTCTCTACTTACTATTGTTTTGGCCATCGTGCCACGATGGCGGCCATACTTGATATGAGAAAGTATCCCCCACATTGTCCACGGCCATCTACTAATTCCCCCATACACCCCCGCGCTGAATTCAACCCCCCATCCCCGCTACCGCCCCCAACCCTCGTTTCCAGTCCCACCGGCCAACTCACCCCTTACTCCTTGCCACCCTCTTTCAAAGTCAGGGACGACGTCTTGCTAGGCTCCTCTGGCTCCTCGCGTCCTCGTAGCGAAATTTCTTCGTTTCCTCGAAACCGTCCACGGGGCCGTGAACTTTCGACCCTGCGACGCGCATCGGGATCTCGATAATTTCAGGCTGCCTCGATTGATCTCGCGATATTGATCGTCACCCAGAACTTTCCGTTTAACGGGAACGGAAAGATATCGAGGCCGCCCCGAGCTGTGTTTGTCCGTTCAACGGATCCGCACGATAGAACGATTCTCGGTCCGCGAAAATCGAAACGGAGAAACGAAATGTTTTCGAACTAGCGCGGCAATGCGCGGGGCTGTTGCCGGGTAGACGTCCGTCACTGTTCGTGGGTCTTTCTTCGTTAAGGCACTTCCTCCTCTCTCGAGCTTACGCACCTGCACACACGTGCGTTAAAAAGGGCGGCCGGCCGCACTCACTCACACAAACAGGCATACACGCGCACGTCCGTTCACGGGCTATCATCCTGTCTTCCTCGCGACTCGCGGCGGCAGTTCTTTTACCCCAGTTCACAGTCATTCCTACGGCCCTAAGGTGGACTCGAGGGATGAAGGACCGACGGAGAAGGGTGACGAAAGGGAAGACGAGCGGCGGAAAGAAGTCGGAACGGAAAGAGAAAGTGAGCGAAAGTGGGGAACCGTCGAGGTGGAGCGGCGCGCGCGGGGTGGCATTTTTACTGGTCACTCGGAATTCGGTTCTCCCACCACGCGGAATCAGATGACTCTCCCCTCGGCCGCCCTCGCCGGCCGCCCGAACTTTCCATCTGCCCTGACCCTGTGTCACCCCACTTCAGCCTCTAGACCCGGCAACTACCCTCGCGCAGCAAATTAGTTTAGCCTCACGGACAAGTCCGGACTGGAACGAGCCTCCTCTCAGGAGTTTCCTTCCATTCCACGGGAAATGACGCGCAGAATCTCGCGAGATACACTCGCACCTACACCAATCAGATACTTTTCTTCTTTTCGTCCGTTTTCGCCTTCCTTTTTTTCCCTCCCGTTGCCTCCTTTCCGAAAGTACTCGGGGGAGCGTGCGCGACGAGTAGCCGAAGGTTCCTCGACACTTTCGCTCACGTTCTGATACTTTACGGGCCGCCTCGCCGTGCGGGAATTTATCAGTAACCTTTTCGTTTTCTTTTCAACGGGACGCAGTCGCGGCTCGAAACACTCGTAACTTCTGCATTTCGCATAGGAATGTTGTCAATGCTTCCTGATCCATGCCGGGTAACATTGAAATCTATTTTCAATCTTTAGCCGATCGAATGATACATTTGCAACACGCGCGAAATACAAGATTCAGCGTTGACAACGATTTCGTATGAAAAACAGACTCTTCGTTTCGTCCACGGTTTAATTACATTTTTCATAGAGTGGACGAGCGTTCGGTTGACTCCACTCTTCGCTAAGCGTCCCGCGAGTCTCTTTAATTGCGTGAACATGCACGCGTTCAAACGAAATTCAACAAGTGCCCGGTTTCGTCGGGAAACGGGCTCGCCTCTGCGCGTGATTATAAATAATTAACGGACGCGACCGGATCCAACGAAACGCGGGCGTCCGCGCGCGATTGCGCGGCAGCCGTGGCTTTCGCTTCGAATAAAATTGCTCCGTCAGCTCCGATTCGCCTTCCGGTCGGCTAGCAGACACTTTGCTCGCAATTTAATCGCGCGCTGCCGCGGCACACGCCTGCCGTCTCACGCGTTCCGTCCCGCCACCTGCCCCGCGGGGAACGCTTTCTCTCTCTCGGCTCGGATCGGACAAAAAAGTCGCCACGATGGCTCCGCGATCGTACATAATTCAAAAGATAAATTTGAACGGCTGGCCAGAAACGTCCAGGCGAACGCTGGGGTGTTCCGCTCTGCGGTTGCACACTTGTCACGCGATTCTATGCGGTATTGATAATGATAATGAAGTAGGCTCGGCCCGCAGTGGCCGTTCGAAATTAATGATATTAAGCATCGTATGGCGCATTTCAATTGCCGGGACGCGGCCACCTCTCTGCCGGTGCTTATTTTCCCAACAGACGTTCTTTCCCTTCTTGTTACGGTTGTCAGACCGTGCCGGCGTTTATGATTGTCCGCCGATAGACATCATGCGCCGCAATTTTTACGTTGCACTTTTAATGAATCAAGTCATTGCGTCCGCCGCGCGGTCGCTCGAATTTACATTATGGGGAAGTGCAGTTGACCTAATTGAAATTAATCGATTTAGTTGTATCGATCCCTCGTCGGTGTTCTATTGCATGCGTATTTTACAGTGTTCACATTCTTAGTGTCTCACTGTTAATAGTTACATTATTATTGTCCAATCGGTATTTATTATCGGTTATACTTCGCCACGATTCCATTGGATACTCTTCATTGAGTGTTTCGCGGTACTTATCGCATCGAGACTTCTATGTTCAACGTCGAATTGTATTTCGTCCTGCAAATCGGCCAACGAGAAATGGAAAAAAGAGCCTCTGCACAATTCAACGCGGTGGAAACGAATTGACGGATATGTTTCTCAAGCACGCGCGCGATTGTGCTTCGGTCAGCCTCCCTTTTGCGCTATTTTCATCTCTCCCTCTCGAATAATCGAATCACCGGAGGAAAAAAAAATCGAAAAAAGCAGGCGAGTGGCCGTGTCGCGGGACCGTGCGCCACATGGATGGTCACGGATCCAGCGCGATTCAATAGCGGCTCTCTCGGTTCTCTCTCTTTTTTTCTGTCGTTCCTTTCTCGTGAAAAGTATCAAACGAGAACGTGCCACGGTAGCAGTTCGAGATAGGGTATAAAATTTCGATGATGTCGAACGACGTTGGGCAAGGACATGTACGTGTATTCACTTTACACCCGACCGGCGGATTACCGTGTGTAATTTGGCTTGATTGAGTTAGCGTACCTGGATCCCGTCTGGTGCTAATTAATCTTTAAGCTAGGACTAACCGCGATGGTATACCTCTGTATGGCAAGGTTTGACGCGGTCTGCATATCATAAATGTGATTATCACTGCGATTTCAGACTGGTAGAACCGTTCACTGTGCAATTATATTAGACTAGACCGTAATGTGCACAAGTATCGATGGCAGAAAAAGAATTGTGCCGTTGGAGTAGCATACCCTTCGAAAAGATGAAATGCAGGAAACTATAGTGGCTGACAGTAGCTAAAAGGTCAAATTTTCATTCCGGGACGTTGTACGGTAATTAAAGTTCGCTTTTCAGTAATTCTTGCTCCGTTACGGTCCGTACGAACAATGGAACAAATTCTAAGAACTGTCACGAGCGTTAATGCTGTTTGCTCCCGAGAAACTTCGACGTTCATTTGCATAGATGCTCCGATGAAATATTAATGTTTTTGTCTACTAAAACATTGAGTTTCGACGCGAGACACGCGTCTCTCGGTAATGTTCGCATTACCGTGTGCTTTTATCCGCGATTCCTTTTTGTTCTTTTGCCGTCTACGTTACCAATATCGTTCGACAAACAGATGCCCGAGGAACGTGTCCGACCGCAAAAACTGGACAAGCGAAAAGCAGGATGAAAATTTGCTTGCCTTGGTACGAGCGTAATAAAAGGCAAACGTTCGGCATCGTGAAATATAATCACCGGATCAATTCGGCATTATTAGCTCGAGCCAAAGAAGGGTCGTCCATTACTGGACAGCTGGACAATAGTAACCGTATATGCGATTTTTCCCCCACTCCCTCTTTCCGTCGTTTTTTGCGGTTCATGGTACGCTTGTTGCGTTGCTAGTTTTCTATTCGATGTACGAATTTTGCGGACGTACATCTGACGTCTTACTAATGTTACAAATGTTCCCTTCGACATGTCAGTGCCTATCGTTGAATCGTACACGACATTCTCTTTAGCAGTGAAAACGGAACTTCGTACGAAGTTCGGCTTAGAAGCGCAATTTTATCGTTTCAGGTCTCTTAATCGAGAACTTGAAACATTTTAAGTGAATCATCTGATTATACACGATATCGCTTAAGAATGCATTTTTTCCGTGTGACCTGGCGTTTCCAGCAGTAGATAAAACAATGTATCCAAGGACAGGGAAACAATATTGGTTCACGTAACACCGGTATACTATTCCTTTGTGGTTTCCTGTTCGTGTCCTCGGTGTCGTGATACTTTTATTGGCGCGGCAACGGGACGATATCGTGTATCGGTAAAGCAGGAATTTATCGAGGGTAAATCGGTCTCGTAGCATCCGACGATAAGAATCATGCAGTTCACAGAATCGCCATCTATACGAGTAGCATAAATTGCAACGAGAATTCGAAAAATCTCGCCTCACAAAACAGATTTCATTAGATTGAGAATTTTATTCCGAAACTACATTAAAATTATTCTGAGTACATTATTAACAGAATGAAGCAATGAATCCAGAACCTCCATCTTCAACCCTTCAATCTTTCTAAATTTACAATATCGAATCTCGTTTGAATTCGCGATACCTTCTGATTGTTTAAAAAAACCTGTCAACCTCTAGACACGATTCGTTTCTCGATAAGTCATCGGTTAGTAATCCCAACCCGGACATTCACAGATCCACCGATGTTCGTAAACAGAACCCTCCAGCCCTTTCGGCTGAAAGTAAGCGCAGCCAGCGTTTGTTCTTCGGAGAGGCCCTATGAATCAGTCAAGTTGCACGATATCGCCGGATCTGTTGCGCGAAAGGGAAGAAAACAATGAACCCTACGTAGGACAAGAGTAGCGTTACTTGATCCAGTTACGGGCGGCGTTCCTGGAAGGGGTTAGGATCGTCACGTACACGGGGCGGCGATGATGCCTTTTGTGACGAGGGGCGGCAAGGACAAAAAATAAAAGAAGCAGAAGAAGAGGAAGAGAGAAAGAGGAACGCTCGAGCGTGCTTTCATGGGTGCACTAAAATATTCATTGTCTGAAAATGGGCGTTTGTTAGAGTGTGTATAGTCGCTCTGTGCCTCAAGTGGCGAGAGGTCTGAAATACACCGCGCGAGGCCTAGAGTAGGTGTGGAGGCGTTCTATTATATCTCAAGGCACGAATCCGCTCGAGAACCAGAGGGGGGTTCGCAACCCCGCAGAAATTCAATATCTTGTTAGGCGGACGCGTAATGGGCGTTCTTTCGATCGGTCGCGATCGATGATGCCCGTTCGCGGTTCAATGTCGACGATGACGATATATCTGGTACGTTCTCTCGAAAATCCGTTCGCGGAATCTTCTTATTTCCGCTCCGTTCTCGCCTTTTTTAGAGCCTCTTCTGGCGCGCTCGAAGCACCGGCGCGAGAAGTAACTTTCACTCTTTCTTTTTCCTCGCCGTTTTCCTTTCCCTTATTCGATGACAGCGTCGTTGGCTGACACGGCGCTCCTCCATTACCGGAGGGTCGTCGCGAGATTCCCGATCGCGCGATCGTAATTAGAATTGTCGGGGCACGGAGTTCTTTTAATTGTGAACCACCACTATTCCGCGATCGTTCTATCGGAATACGATATAAGCTGCCTTCACGCGTCAAGAAACACGACGACGACCGCGATTCCTACGACACCGACGACCACGACGACGGAACTTCTCGATGCCTGAATTAACGACGCGCCGCACGGGTCCGCGTTTTATTTCTGCAAAAAGCAGCTGCCGTTCAATGGACGACGGGGAGCGCGGGGCGCGGCCGGGCGCTAACGAAACGGATCAATTATATGAAATGAATGCGGAGCGATGCACGTAATTCGTCCCGAATGCCACGCCTTCGCGCGAGCGGGGCGACGCGACGTCGACGGCTTGAAAAATATTCGAACAACAACGGACTCGGGAATACAGTGAGCACGGCGAATAAGTTTCGCGGAGATTCTCGGGAATTTTCGAATAGCCGGGCTAAAAATTTCAAGTTTTCATGGCAGCCCGGCGTCTGGTGGCGCGAGACGCCTCGAATGTAATCTCGGCTCTTCCGGCGGAGCTTACAAACGCCCCGAGGGTGGTGCGAGGGTAAGGTTGACTAGGACCAAAAAGGGTGGCCCCTGATACGACGTGGCGACAGAGCTTCCTCGCGATGAAGCACGTTGTTTCCTCCGAAGAATATGGATTTTATGCATGAATAAAGGGTGGAGGAGCTCGGTGCACCCTTCGCCCGAACAATTTCCCTTACCCGTCGGTCTTTCGACGACTAATTCAAGTACATTGCGCCACTGTCACCACTACCACCGCCGCTACCGTCACCACCACCGCGGCCGCCGCTATCGTCGCCATCACCGACGCGACGCCGCGTCGACGCGGGTTACGGCAAACCGTCGCACCTGCATCTGCGAATTTGCATGCGCAAGCACGACAATCCGCGTGTTTGCCCGTGTCGCATATTCGATGTAGATCCCGCCGTCGATGCTGCTATTGCAAAATTTTTTATTCCGTTCCCGTGTACACATCTTAGAAACCGCGTCCGTCCCGAAATTATGCTCGGCTCTGCGAAATATCGCGCGCTCGACGCGAGCCAAGACACCGCAAAAACCGGCAGATGGGGTAAACAAATTGCACGCCCGTATAAATATTTAGCGTACATCGATACCGGCGGGAGACGGTCGTTACACGGACGCCTGGAATTTTCGAAAGTTACCGCTCGGATAGCTCAGGGTCGTTCGAATCCCTCAAGAGCCATCGAGAGCCTTGACACCTCCTAAAACTTGCCGTGCGGACAGCGACTCGTGAACGTTGAGAGGTAGCCGGAACCTTGTGAAACCTCCTACGGTTCTTAAAACTTATCGAATCTCTCAGTGTTCCGGGAACTTTACGAATTTCCTGGCACGTTCGCTTATCTCCGCCGGAAATTCTTTCGGTGCTACTGAAATTCCGATGGTTACATCAGCTCTCCTAGGTTCCAGCAGTGCCGCCGAAGTAATCATAGATAAGTGAAATCGAGCTGTCTGTTCCTCGCGATATTTTAATCATTACACTCATTATCACTTCATTATTAGATCGATTCGTTTAAGAACCTCTCTCACAAGACATTCTTCGTCAAACGATCCCAACCCAAGTAACATCAAAATCAATACTCAAAATCCAAAATCATCCTGCACCACATCCCCGACTCGACGGTTCAAGAATCAAACGACGCGTCGATTCGAATAACAACGAACAAACAAACGCCGGTCGAACCCGTAAAAACAACCGCGATCCCCGTGAATTCGTTACCGATTGAGATTTATTAAATCGAGGATAATTGCGTTCGCGCGGCGTCTGGTTCCTTTGAAAATTGCCAACGCGCGGAAGTGACGTTCCCACCGTGTGTTCCGCGCGGGATCATTTCGCATGAACAAGATTCATTCTCCCACCCGACTGAATGGTAAAACGCTATCAGCCTCGTTGTTTCTCGGGCTGTAGCAGAAACGAACCTGTTCCTCGTCGTCGTCGCAGGGAGTACGGGAACTTTTTGGTGGGATGTCATCGACACCACCTGCGAAACCGAGCGCGCCGCTTTCCACGCTCGCACGGTGTCGATTGAATTGATTTCCGATTCAGACGAGACTTCTTTTCTCTCGTGGATAGACTATGGATGCGCGGACGGGTTAAGGGACCGAAACCAGCGGAGACCGACGAAGACGAGGGCCGCCGGCCGGAGAGAGACGGAGCGACGGAGTGGGCGGGAAAGGGGTCCGGGTTGAATCTACCCGGCGCAGTGTGTACCTCTATTCAGAATCATGCGGCATGGCTCGTAAATGGAATAATCAGTGACACGAGGGAACATGGAATACGCTGTTGTCCCGGTTCTATCCCTGCCCCTCCCCTCTCTCTCTGCCCGCCTGGTTTCCCTAACCACCCGGTTTCCTCTTCGCTTCTTCCTCTTTCCAACGGCGCGGCTCCGCTCGCCATCGCCCTCCATGGAAACCATCCCTCTTGGTAGTTGCGGTGATGAATAATCCTCAGATCCACGGCGAGACGGCAAGTTGCGAGGTTAACAAGTGAAAACGTCAACGGCGAACGCGACAAGAACCGGGGCGGCTCGAGATACCGTGACGGCGACGTCGACGCTGCTTCCTCCTCGTTTTATTACGGTTCAACGGTGACGAAATTCAATTCCGCTCCTGGCCTCCAGAATCTGACCCTACGCCGACGCGTTCACGCACGGGATGGTCGAATCGAATCAGCCGGGGTTTCTCGGTAATCCTCTCTGTGCAGCTGGATGGATGGCTTCACATTGTTTTATAGGGAGTCGGTCATTCGCGACGGATTGGTTGTCAGTTATTTTGTAATTATTAGTAGCTTAGAGATAAATCAGTAGCTTAGCCTTCTGATCGATAAACTGGTTCATATGTTAGTCAGTTTTGTGTTCGGAGGGAGAATCGTAGAAAAACGAACTTAGAAATATCTGCTTTTAATCGAGGCAGTGTTGGTGTTCGCAAAACTTCGCTTTCGAGTTAACCCGCCGCGATCTGGGATTCAAATTTAACCGAATTTGATAAAAAGTTACGTCGCCTCGTCCAATGGAGGACGCACCGCGAGTGCTACTGCCGGCGCTGAACGTTCGCAGCGCACCGGTTAAAACGGACGATACCTTAAATGCTTAATTCGCGTTCGATCTTTCATTTCGGCGCGGCCGTTTCGTAATTGGAAAAATTACGGTGCCACCTGTAATCGGAAAGTTCGCTGTCCCACTGTAATTTGCGGACGTGAAATAAATGATGTCCCCGGTCATTCGTTCGTTCCCGATCGAATTTGTCGCTCGAATCCGAGTCACTGGTTCCGATTGCGCGTCGGAATTAACGAATTAATGAATTCCCTCGGCGGTCAGGCAGCGCCGGTACCGTGCCGGTAGTCCGTGAGAATTCTTCGCGAGGAATTACGCGGCGAGACCTTGCGGACGGGGGGGAGGAACTTCTTTAAGATGGAAACCGAAAGATTCGTCGTCGTCGTCGTTCCGTGCCGACGACGGAGGATCTAACGCGGAGCGAACGAACGAGGAGAGAGGAAACGGACGGGGAAGCAGTGGGAGGGGAAAGCGGGGTTGCCGCTAGGAAAGGGGAAAATGGGAACCGGAAGAGGCGGGGGTGGAACGGTAACGAAGAATGTGGGAGAAGAAGCAACGACCCTGGGGCGGAGGGGTTGAACCGATGGTACTTCCAGACGTAAATTGCAAATGTTCCGGAGAACCGGATAATCGGATAATCAGCCAGACTGTTCTGTCTCCGCTTGCCATTTCCAATATCTGCTATCCCGGAGACATCGACCTGCGGATCAGCAACGAGTTATCGTCGAAATAAAAATACTCCTTGTGCCACGCATGCATTTAAACCGTTTTATTGTCCCGGTCGGTGAGAGCGGAATCTCTTCCCAATTGGGTCTGCCGCTGTTCTTCCCTTTAAAATATTATTATCCGTCTAGACCAGCGACAACTTCCGCGGTAGCGACCGTTTCCACCGGCTACGGAAATGTTTTTACATTTCGTTCTGTTGCGGAATCCTTGGGTATCTACTTCGTAGATTTTTGCAAGCGGTTAGTTTTATCATGTTTGCGAACGTTTGGATCCTTGTTAGTTTCGATCAACTGTTTTAGATAGTAGATTTGTTTTTTTAGAAAGATCTGAATAAGGGATGATTTTTAGTGTCTATTGTGTTCTCAAGATTTTTGTTTCGTAGTTCTGTATGGCATTATGTTAGCGTATGTAAATAATTTCTAAGTTTTGTTAACCCTCTGCCTACAGAATTTTGCGTGTTTCTAAGGAAGTGTATTGAAACCATCGAACTCTAAATTGAACTAAATTAAACCGATCCGAAATAATCTTATTCAGTAGCCAAGGGGTGAAACGTGACACCCTGACGATGAATTCCTGATATTAAATCTTTGAAAGTCTTAGAACCTACGAGATTAGAAGAGACTGGAAGGTAATAAGAAAGTGTGTACGTAATCGTTCAAGAGAAACTGCCTTCATTTTTGTTACGTAATATACCTGATGATCGATCGAAGAATAATTAATCGTTCTGTTCTTCGGCGTCGCAATTGCCCCGCTCCCTACCCTTACTTCCCTTGAAAACAGTAGCGGCAGTGAATGGGCATGTCTCTGCAGCTCCGCGATGTTCAATATCGTAACCCGCAGACCGCCAGCCGCAAACCGAGCACTGGAAGTCTATACTAACTGCACTCGCAACAAGACGGTTGATTGGTTACTTGTATCTGTACTTAAATTCGATCGATTCTTTCCGGTGCTCATCGTTTCTCCTCCGATAGAGCCGATCGGGTCGATCGACTCCCGGCTGCCTTTACTTCTTTGACGATTGACTCCGACCCCGCGCGAAATTACTTCGGCAATTACCTATTGAACGCGGTCTCCGTAGCTTTTCAACTTACCCGCGCGATCTTCCTTTGCGCTCCTAACAATTTCGGGGCACGATTGAAAACCGCCGCTCGTCGCATCGTTCCTTTACGTACGAACGTAATCGTTTTTGCAGTACGGTATTGTTCAACTAACCGGATTTCCGTTTGATTCGTGGATTTTATATTTCAATGAGACTCGAGAGCATTCGCATTTAATGACCTTGCTCGTGATATTCGGTCAGACACGCTGCCGGTAATTTCGGAATGAGTTCCGCGAAGGTGAACGTCGTTAATTGCTTTTATATCGGAACTATGGAATACTTTTCCCATTGTTCACGTTTAACTTCATGAATCAACGTGGACGTGGAGTGAACACGGAATTCTTTCCACCTCTGACGAATTATTCACGATGAAGTACCTCTGATGAGCGCCGTTGCGAAAAAAAAAGGAAATGTTCGCGAAGCAACGGTTTAACAAGGGAGCACACGCGTTGCGGTGAAAATTATTGTACTTCCAAGGTTTCTGTAATGTGCGAAGTGAAAATTAATGGCCGCTGGTTCCTCGGGGTTCCAGCACTTTTCGAAGACATTCTTTGCCGCATGATTATTCGAACATGTTGCGTAATTAACAGCATTTCACTGGTAATTAGATCTACATGTTTCCCTGCTCATTAATTGCTTATTTTATTTGCAATAAACTGCCGCTAAGAATTGTATAATATAGGATTTATAACAATATATCACGCGAATGTCGAAGGTTATTAACCTTTTAGCTGCAGCCAATTTCGACAGAAAATTATTCACTGCGAAACTCGTATAGCATCTGCCGGAAAATCGGGAATAATTGAAATGAAAAACAACGTCGAAGTAACGCACAATATTCGGTTACTAAATCTCAGCGGCACATTTTATTCTGCGGCAGTTTAGCGGAGTATTTATGTATTTCCTCGATTTAACGAAATTTATTCGATATATTTATACGTGACTGTTTGATCAAACTCATTAATAGACAAATAGACTCAAATTACATCGTGAACGAAACAAAAGAGTTAATTTACCTTATCGTCAGCATTCGTACGAATGAAATGGTAACAATCGACTACATACAAAGGAAATGAATAGGTAATGGGACCGAAAATATGTCGCTCAAATATCCCGCCAATTCAGATTCAGAGCAAATCGGACGTATGTTAACGTTTAATTTCGATTAGCAAAAAAATCTGTTCTACCGATCCTTCATCGTTGTCCCCGTTAGAGTTCGTTGAATCGGTCGCGTACAAATTGCAACGGCGAGAACGCGTCGCCGCGCGTATGTAAGCGTGACGCGGGCGGCAAAGCGGAATCGAACGGCGCTGATAACTGGTAGCTATTAGCGATAACAACTTCACGCCGGACGAATCGTTTTGCCACGCGAAACTCTCCGTAACTGCCAACTGCATAGTTCCAGATAAACTTCTGTCTGTCCGTGTCCGCTTCGCGGAAACTTCTTCCCGTGCGAGTCGGTTCGCTGTCTCGCCGCGCTGGATCTTTCTTTGTCCACTTTTCATCAAAGAACCACGGGAACGAACGCGGAACCGTTCGAACGTTCCGCGCGCCGCCGTCAATACGCTCGAACGGTTCAACGCGCCGAAGTTCCGGTCTAAGAACACTGCGGGAACTCGCTCGTCCCGAGTTTTTCATCTCCTTCTTCGAAGTAGCCAATTTTTAACGGAGAAATTTAAAACAATATTACCGCGGCGCGTTGGAGGAGCGAGGAACGGAAGATGTTACGCGTTCCCCGGGCAGCGTTCACTTAAATCGTTCCAGTGGGTTTCAAGATGGCCTCGCGGCGCCCTTTAATCTGCGGATAGCGTTTAATCTGGCATGCGGAACGTTCGAGTGGAAAGCGAAGGAGGAAATATAAAGAGAATCCGGCTCTCGGGTGCGGGTTCCTCGAGGTGATTTTAAGAACACCTGTGCTTTTTAATGGTGGCCTTTAAAGCGAATCGACGACTCTCGTCCGGCGCGAATGCCACTCGACCGGTTGTTTGCAATATGTCACTCGACACACTGGAAGAATGGAAGCACGCATTGCTCGAGCACACAGGTCCCGACGCGAGTGCTTCCAGCAATCGAGAAAGGGCCGGGGGGCGGGGACGAAGGGCGCGGAAACATCGGAGAAGTAGAATTTATGATTAATCGAGGACGACGTTAGCCGCCGACGGAATCCTCTGCGGATGTACCGATCCGTCGCGTCGTATTCATCCCCCGACGGGGGATGCAAATAATTACCGCTCCAACATTTGTTACGGTTGTCATAAATTTCACCGCGGCGCGGCCGTCTTTGGCCCGTGACAAGGGTCTCGGTGCACAGCTCTCAAAGGACGAGCGGTACCGTTGCGCAGCCGGAAGTGCTCTCGAGCGCCGGCACAGCCAGTGCCCGCGACGTGGACTATGGCGAGCACAGCGCCGCGTCGCCCGGCAAATACAATCGATAATCGAACCGGCCCTTTTTAATTGACTCCTCGTACGAGGAGTCCCGCCACTTGAAATCCTTCTGTGGCTGGGAGAAGGGAACGGAAGCGAAAGGGTTCACTCAGGAGGAAAGAAGAAGCGGGAGGTTTTAATCAGCTTTGCGGGGCGGGGACCGCGCCGCTCTGTCGAATCGAGTGTAACCCGGCTATGAATATTTACCGGGTTTATCTTTGAAGACGGGAAGGACAATCAGTTCCCGCCGGTTACACTGTTATTCCGTTTTAATAAACCGCCGACACTGGTTCCTCCGGTGCGCAGGGAGCTCCCTGCCGCCGTCTAGCTTGTTTTCTTATATTCATGCGGTCCTGCCGCCGTGCGGGAACTCCCGCGTGGTCCGTAAGCTATCGTGATCTCAAGTTTCTAATTAGCAGATGGTATACTGCGGCACTGGTAATACTCGTGATTATACTATGCGCCATAATCGTTTAAAGGCACTGCAGAGCGCCGCGTAAAGCTGACTGCCGTAATGGAGTCGCAGTTGTAATACCTCGATTGGAAAAAGTGGAACTAGAG
Organism: Nomia melanderi; assembly: GCF_051020985.1. Taxonomy (NCBI): domain Eukaryota; kingdom Metazoa; phylum Arthropoda; class Insecta; order Hymenoptera; family Halictidae; genus Nomia; species Nomia melanderi. The sequence continues at coordinate 14,473,009 of NC_135004.1, read as the reverse complement.
CGTGACGCTGATGACGGAAACATTGGGAATGTTTAAGGAAATGTTGCGAATGTTCGAGGTTTACAGTCAAAATATCTATCACGTCTTTAATACGAACTCCGAAGTTTGTTATGGATTTTGTTTGACTTCAAGGTGCAATTATAAAGTTCCATTGCGAGTGAATAATAAAATCTGCTGAAAGAGGATGCTAATCATAGGTCAGAATAAATTTTCACTGTTACATCTGGAATACCTGGAAAGGCACACAGAATTATTCACTTACCACTCTTTCCTTGTAAAACTTCAAGCGAATCAAGGAACGAGTAGAGAGAGGAATCGTTTGTACCAAAATGGTCTGGACTATCGAGTCTAGATGTTACATATGGAAAATCCAGGATTCCTGATTCTACAAGGACACTAGGGTCTGGGTTGACCGCTAGACCAGACGTGACGATGTCCTCTTGGGCTGAAAGTCTCATCGGGCTAAGTCTCCAACCGGTTTGGTGACTTCCCAATGGAAATAATGGTATCGCGTGATCCAGTCTGTAAAGTAACTGTTCCACGCATCATTAGACTCGAGTGCGGCTTCATGAACATTTTTCATTTTATACTTGTGTAGACTGAATTGGTCAGCGGCCCGTGGTTCCTGGTCATTCAGGTGAACTTTAAACACGTTAGATCGTCCAGCTGACCGATTTTCGATAATACTCGCGGCGTCGGGTCGCGGAGGCTAAAAGGGTATCAGTGTTCCGAGATAATTAATTGCCCTGTCAACGGTCGCATTTGCTTTGCGCTACTTATTCCTGAAAGCGTCATTAGGGCTCGCCAGTTGTCTGGGAATTCCTGTTTGTCAACTGGATGTCTTGATGCGCGGGGGCGGTGTAACGTTTCGTTATTATCGTGGAATACAAGCTCGCGGCCCCGTCAACCGCGCTGAAAGGACATCTTCCATCATTCGCGGTTTTTTTACCCGCTTGTGTGTACTCCGCTCCCGTTCCTGTTTTTGATATCTTTGTCCCTCCTTTCTTCCTCCTTTTCTTTGTCTCGGCAAGGCTCCCCTCTTGCTACCCCATTCTCCGTTCACAGGCCATTCCCTCCTCTTGTTGTCCCTCTCTTTCGGTTACGGGCGACCAGCGCTACCACCATTTTGCATTTTCTTCTCCGCGCTTTGCCGTCTCGACCGTGCGACTTCGCTTTCCATCCCTTTTTTACCTTTCATTCGGTCCTCCGCAGACAATGAAAAGCCTTCGCTCAGAGGTAAACGGGAAACGATAGGGAATTCCACGACGATAATTGTTCAAGATTTCGCCTTTATCGCGGCCGGAAGTAGATCTGGATGCGGTTGAGTTTTAATCTCGAGCTTTCTGCCGACCATCTTTTTTTTTATATCGGTCCCGGCTGAGTTGCCCCTGCTTTGACGCATCGCTCGTCCGAGTCCGAGTCTCTTTATACCCGAATTAACGCACAAATTATCAATTTTTCCAGATATTACGTATATATATATATATATATATATATATATATATATAATTATACAAGTCAACTATGGAAATTGAGGTTTCACTTATCTTCTAATGGATTTGAAACGACTTCCCTTTTAAAACATCATACACGCTGTTTAAAAAGAAACAAACTAATTTCCTTTTTGCTACCTGCTATCGCCGTTCAAAGTTTGAATAAGAGATCTTCAGCTATTAATCATCGCTCTTAGAAAACCAGCAAATAGCCGTCGCGTTAAAAAGAAGCGCGGCACGGCGCAAAGACAGAAAAGAAAGATGAAACGGAGCTAGTGCCGTCAAAAACGTGTAATCTTCCGCTGGAGGCCGTGTCAGCTCGTAGAATAACGAGTACGGTTGTTTACTCGATAGAACGTGCATGCCGCGTATTTTCTTACCGTTCGCGATATCGACCGGCGCGATTCAACCGTCTCCGCCTCCATTAATTACGGCCGCGGTTTTCGGACCAGTGGAAATTATGAATTCTCGTCGGACGATAATCATTATCCCCGGTCACGAGTCGCGCGCGCGCCGTCGAATGGAATTAGAGACTCGATAACCGACGATTGCAAAATTGCAATTGAAATAACGCCGGGGCCCCCGCGCTCGCCCCGCTAGACAAGTAGACTAGTTTCGCGCCAATTAACATGGTTTTCGGTTCGGCCGCTACTCAAAATTAATTCGCTCGCAAATTCGTTTCGATTTTCCGTTGCCCGGTTAATATCGCCGCGGACGGTGAAAGAGGATGATCGAGCATGCGTGCCGTACCGGGCGCATTCGGGGCATTATCGTGTGTAGCCCGCTCGTTCATCACGGGATTTTCAATCTGTAACGATCAATTTGAATGAAACGCAGCACGCCAGCGCGCGACCCTTTCCGTTCCGCGTGAATCATTCGCAACGACGCAGAGCGGGGTGTTTGTAGGATCTGAGCGGACAAAATTAGAATCAGGTTTATGTCGACCTTTGACAAGAAAATACGAGAATGTAACGTATGGATTGCAAAATGCTTAACTTTCGAAATATCTCGGCACTGTTCGAGTGCTCCGAGGATAAACAAATTTTATTTCATCAAACAGAAACAATTTTTCGATTTAAGTGAAATTTTTAAAATGAACTTTTGGTTGATATGCTCGGTCGAAGGGTGTGCTACGAAATGCGCACAGGTCGGCAGCGTATCTACGCGATCTTTCATATTTTTCACCGGCCGTGCGTCATTCGAATTAATCCGTATCCACCGGAATTACGCTGATTACAACGTCGAAATTAAATGTGGAGCCGCGCGCGGAAGAAATTATTGTTATAATATGATTCGGAAACGCGCGCGCAAATTTATTCGCGAAATAAATGGGAAGCAAATTGTTACTTACGGCGGACCGCGATAAACGGTAGCGGGAGAGACTCCTCTAAAAAAGTAATATACATATTATATACTAATTATATTTTCGTATATACGTTAAACGATTCGATGTTTTGGAATTGATTCTGAAGTTTCAATACTCTTTACAGATTACGGACGTCGATTGCCCACATCTATTAGACGTCGAAGCAGCTGAACATGAATTCCGAGGTCCGCAGGTAAATAAAAACAATAGGAAATAATCTCCCCGCAAATCGCTGGCCAACAATACGAGCACATCTAAATGGATAACCCGTTCGCGTATTAAAATTTATAAACCAAACGGTAATAGTTCCTTATAGTTTAAGCGACTTTAATATCCATAGAAAACACGGTCTTTCGGTTTTCACGGGCGGGAGTGGCATTGTGAAATTTTATTTGGACTCGCGATACCAATATAGTAATGTATGTTATCTCGCGCGCACGGCCTGGCGTCATAAGTGCAAAGCTTTGTACACTACAGGGTATTAAAAGTTCTCTGTCTGCTTTGCGTTCCCGTGTGCTCTCTGCCGTTAAGAACGCTTTTAATGTTTCGAGTTGTATTAATCGCGACCGTTCCCGCGTTTTCCGCGCGAGCCCGCACAACGCAATGGCGTCGCGTTTCGCGGAAATTCGCGCGCGTCGCGCGGTCAATATAGCGGCGAGTACCAGCGACCGGCCGACTCCGCTGATCGGATCCGTTTTCTGGGAAAAGTTCGGCACAGAGGATCCGATTATTGTGGCGGCTCACGCATCATCGAAATTCGCGATCGAACTGTTTCACGCGTCCGACCCGGACAACTTTCCGTCCCTCGGATTCGGGTCAATAAACCGGGGACAAAAGGCACGGTTTAATGCGTCACCGTGGGCTCGGCTATCGGGCTTTCGAGAACAAATGGGCTTTGTGCGTCGCACGGCTACCCGTAACTAAGACGAAACAAAAAAAAAACGAGAAAAAACCACGCTCCTCGCGAGGGCACGCGTAACACTCGAATAATAAATGAGCCGGGCCATCGAGTCGCTCTCAATATGGCCGCCATCGGTCGGCAATTATTAAGAAAAGTTTCGCCTCCAGGCACTGTAGGCGCGAGGGTCGCCGCTTGGACGAGATGCAGGGCTGTAAAGGGGTCTCCGGTGCGCTGGAGAGCGCGCGAGGGTGAAATTTCGCGCGTCCGCGCTTTCATACACTCCCTAGCGCTCGCCAGATGCCGAAGGTCGAATGAAATTAAGTTTTGTTGCACGCTCGCACTCGTGAACTTCCCTCTAATCTGCCTATCCGCGGAATTGCCGGTCGTTTGAATATAGTTTAAACTTCTCCGGCCGGGAACGAGGCGGTGTAAACGTTATCTTCTATTTACGGCGCCGCGAAACAATTCGATGGAATTTGACGAGGATTCATTAACGCACCGAGTAGACAAGGAGATTCGCGCAAGTGGCGCAACACGCCGGGAGCCATTTTGTTCGGGTTTACAGGAATGTAGGAAGGAAAACAGAACGAGTAAATATTGTTCAGAAATTCTTTACTCTTCCAACCATTTAGATCAATTTTCTTAGGTTCTCATTCACGAGACTCGATCTTTCCAGAGTGAACTGAGAAACCGCTAGAACCTTCCCAATATTCTCGTTCAATTATTAAACGATCCACCGATGATTCACGTGAAGACGATCGCGTATCTTGGCGCAACCATAAGGAACGCGCTATACCTGTCAGACTGATAATTATCGGCCGGTTCACGTTTCGTTTCACCCCTTGACATTCTTTCCTGGTGCGAGGCTGCCGGAGTCAGGACAAAACAGGTCTGTAGTCGAAGAGGAAGCGGTGCGCGGCGGTTCGAAAGAGAGAGGAGGGAACAGTCGGCGGTGGTTCGGGCTGGAGAGAGGGTGGGCGGAGTACAGGGGCGGAATTTCGCGCGTGCTCCGCTTCATCCCCCTCGGGTTGCCGCCGCTGCTGCTGCTGCTGCTGCTGTTGGATGCTGAGGGTAGCTGGACCGCGCGCGTGAGGTGTCAGTTCTGCGCGCGACCTCTCCCTTGAAGGTGTCAACCTACTCGCGACCTACTCCAAGGTGTTTGCCGAAGTCTCGTGCAACTGACGCGGCACTACTCGCGCTTTCTTTCTCCCTCCGGCGTTCTCTCTCCTCGGTGCTCGCTTTGTCACGCGTCGTCATTGTCCGCGGTCGCTTGTCCGAACGACGAGGACTTGTCCAGTGAACGCGCGCAAGTTGTTTCTCTTTTCGTCTTTCCTTTCCACTTCTGTTTTTTTTCCCCTTGTCTTCGCGCGAGAGGAAAACCCCGGAAGTACACCCGTTCATCTGGCACGTGACACGGCTTCAACGACACTATCATGTTCGCCGGGATGTCCAGAGGCAACAATGTACGTGAACACGTTTCTATTGCGAGCACGCGCATTATTTAACCGTTCTCCTGCTATCCGTCCCTCCGAGCGTATTTTCATTCTTCCCTCCCCCGTCGCCCGCCTATCCCGGCAAAGATAACCGACTGGATTTTAAAACGATTCCCCGACGATCCTCCGTCCTCCTCCTTCGCTCTTCCCACGCCAGTCTTTTTCGTCTCGGAGATTGTTTCGGAGCGGCGAGCGCTTTCGATAAAACGTTGACTAATGACACGCCACCGCGAAATGCGCTCGGCCAACGGAATTTCACTCGTTTATCTCGGTTCCAGCTCGCGGAGCTTCGGGAACGCGCTATCAACGCTCGGCGTACACGTTCGCGATAAAACCCGGGTCCCCCCTGTGTGCACGCGATTTCGGTTCGGTTGCGTCGAACAACTGCGTGCGATCGTTGTTCCGAGATCCGCAGACGATACACGCGCGCCCGGTGATCGACGAGCCGACCGGCCGGTGATTTCATTTCGCGAAATCCTACGATCCAGGTTTGTGTGTGTGCGTGCGTGCGTGCGTGCGTGCGTGTGTGCGATCCTCGTTGCTACCGTACTTTTTTCCGCCCGTGAAATTTCGAGCGGCGCGGAGCTTGTCCGCCCCCAGCTCTTCCCCGGTATCGACGATGCATCATTGTCGCGTTCCATTTTCCACGGGCGGAACGCCGGAATTCCAACGAAGAATGGAGAACCCTTGTAGGCAGATATCGAAGTTACATATCGCGGGAAGCCAGTAGTTCCTCAGCGGGCGATAATTCATCAGGGTCGAGTAACTCGCCGGCTACCCGTGTGATTAATTAACGTCAGTGTCAGCGCGGTCCGGTCGCTCCGTCCGACGTCCGCGCGCGTCAAGACGGCATTCCCTGTGATTTTTATCTCCCGCCGCGATCGTTCTCGCCACGGCTTCCGATCGCGACGCGCTCGTTTACGAGCCCGTATTCCCGCGTTTTCCATTCGGAAAGTTATCACCTCGGTCGCGGCGTCAGCGCGCTGCACCGCGGCGAAGGTTAACCTCGATTCTCGCGCTCTTTCCACTCGCGGCGGTCGTCACGCGGGATCAGCGGCGGATTCATTTCAAGGATACCAATGAAATTTGCCACCCGATATTGCGCCCGAGCGAAAAAGCTATCGCGGCGCGTCGCGTGGCGGGGATTCCGAGCGAGTCACGCGAGCGAAGAAATCGAATTCACGTGGAGCTCGCGGGACAAGAGTCCTCCATCCCACGGAAATCGGATTCCTCGCACAGTTTCCGCCCGAACGGTAACCCGTTCCCGACGTATCTGCGGATATTCGGGAACGTGGTCGGACGCCGATCAACGGGGATCATCGGCGAGCTGTAACGAGCGTCGTGTCGCGGCGATCAAATAAATTCCCTCCCGCCAATACGCCGCGCGATAAACGCGGCCGGAATTGTTTGCTCGCGGCCGCAATTATGCAAACGAACGTAAGGGCATTACCGCGGTCGTGTATTCGACGGGTTCACCGTTCGCGCGATGTTTTCAGGGGAATCGACGAGATTGTCGCGAAACTTTCACAACTTTCGAACAGGATCAAGCTCGCTTTTACCGCTCGAGTTGAAACGATCAGCCGCGCGAGTCGAATTTCCTATCTGTTTCGATATAATGGGATTCTGAGCGGCGCTCGTCGAGCCGACGACGGGGGTCACTGAAATTAGTCTGCCTCTCTGACAAGCCTTTCCCTATTCCCGCGATGACGGGGCTCGCGTCGCGTTTCACGGACGGTCGTCCGCTAAATGTCCTTAATTGAAAACGTGTAAATCCTGAAATGGCGCTGGGAGAACGCCTAATCCTATTCCGGCTCATCCTTGGCAGACAAGCGCGGGCAATTTTCATTTAATCGCGGAGCGTCGTCCTCGCCGTCGTCGCCGCCGCGACGACCGAGCCCAGTCCCGGGGAAAACGAACGGTGAAAGACGAGAACCGGGACGTCTGGAGTCGCGCGAGGAAAGAATTTCTTCCCTCTTATCGTTCAACTTATAAGAAGCGACGCGGAGCCCGGCTCCCTCGGCCGCCTTCTTTTCAGCCTGAAATCTCCACTCGACCCTCCTATTTATTTCCACTCAATTTCGCCGCGGGCCGCCTCGCGACACCGTGATTTTCATACGGGAACACCGCGGAAGGTCGTTCCGACGATCCCCATCGACGTCTCGTTTGATCGACGTGCCGGCTGGGACACGTTCGGATCGTCGTCCCGCTGGTATGCCGCGAAGCCAAGTTTCGACGGTGCGTTCCAGCCGTTTCGCGTCGGGAAATTTGCCGCATAATTATCGAATTTTTCCCGATCCCGCAGGATTCCGTCGCGTTCCTCGGAGAATTAAGTTCCACGGTATTGCAGTCTTCCAGGTGGGACGGCTTGAAAGATGTTTTACGTTAAAGTTCTCCAACTTCCCGTATAAACGGACGAGCCGCCTGCTCGTCGACGATATTTCCGTCTCGCTTTGTTCGACTAACTTCTGCCTTTGGCTGATTTAAAGCGAGAACGTTCCTCGCGTTTGTGCGAGGCAACTTTCGATTATGGTACATTGGTATTTATTATGACGCGAACGTCAGTCGCGTCGGAATATTTGTGGAAACGTTGATGCGCGCCGACTTCGGCCTCGCGAGGACTGCATATCGATATCGCGCAATTTCGATCCCCGAAACCGCTGTCGCTGAGAGAATATCATCGTCGATTAATGTTGTTGTCAGTCAATAGCGGTGTCCGTCAAACTCGGTCGAAATTCTTGTCGGTCGAAACAGTGTCGGCGGATCCTGTGACTGTGATTTCAATGTAACCCCCGCGCACCCCTCCGCCGACCTCATGCGAGGTAATATTTGCGCGTCGAAAGCGTTACAGCGGCACAGTCCGTATCGCGGCCACCGGCGTTCGACGTGCTTCCGGTTAACCCCGTAGCCTTTAACGGCTGCGGTTGTTTAAAAATCTTTCGCGAGAGACCGTGAATGGAACCGTAGCTGGGAAGGCAACGAATTAATTACACCTCTGATTGCCGGTCGAAACGAGAGGTGCCGTACGGTTTTTATTCATTCCGTTCGTTTCACCTGACGCCGTTTGACGACGAACGGGAGCTTCGTTTTTGTATCTATATACGCAGCGTGTTCCGCGACACGTGGGAAAAATGTTAGGTGATCTGAATACTATCGGAGAACGAAAGAAGAGTGAAAAGGGGTTTTTACGAATTACTTTCTATTCTACGTTATTTTCAAGTTACTAGGTCATGTAACACGAAATGTCGAATTTTTCTTATTCGTAACTGTTTGTACCTCTATCGTCGTTATTCTTTTGTTTTCCACATAACTCGTTGAACAGTTTCATTGTCGATTATAGGTGTAACTTTCTTGCAAAGTTGATGTAACTACCGAATTGAGTATAATAACTATGTCTTGTATGATCGTTTCAAAACTCGAAACAGCAGTTTATAACATCTTTAGAATTCATCAATCGTAAACCTTCAGAATTCGTTAAAAACTCGTTGGCAGAACTGTATCGAATCGAATAGAGCATATTCTCGAACGAACGTTTCTCGCGTCAAATAAATTTTCATTGCTCGCCGAAGCCAAAATTCCACGTTGCACAACCTAATACATAATGTCGTACTTTTAAAGGCATACATTTGCACGATCTTCTATTTGTTCCTCAGATTCGATAAGGCCAAATACAATCAGTGTTACACTCGAGAGGCGGAACTCTCTTAAAACGTCGGGCGTCAAGTGAATCGCTGGTAAAATGTAGGTCGGGCGAAATTACACGTCACTTCTTATTAGACGCGTCGAACGAGCGCCCGGTTGCGCACGTGAAGAGGTTTCCACATGCACGGGACGTAACTAACTCGTCGACGGCCGGGCAAAGATCGAAATAAATAGCCGTCGAAGCGACGGCGGTGGCGGCGGTGTCACCGAAGTTCCCCGTCGAGCGCGGAATCGATGCTCGAATTACCTTTCGCCGCTCGATACGCCGGCGAATTAGGAACGTTCGGCCGAGACGCGGCCGCTCGATTTTTCCCGCGTCGACGACCGCCCTTTTCCCAGCTGGCATGATAATTAAAAAGAATCGATCCGGCGAGCCTTAACCGAGCGACGGCCGCGTGTCCGGCCCGGTCGTTTAGGCGCGGATAATCTTCCGCGATGGATCGGCGCGCGAGCGATTTAATAAATTTCGATTTCGCCTGCCGCCGCGTTTCGATGGTTCTCGTTATATTTTCGACGAGCTACGCGCAGCAAACACTTGACCCGCGTGGATCAATATTTTCGCAATGGAATATAAACAGCTCCCGACAAGCCGTTTTATATTTTAATGGACACGAGGTGAAATATTCATGACGGACCTCGCGTCCGCGTTTCCAACGGGAAGGCACCGTCCCCGAATACTTTTTCCACAGGGAGCCGTGACTCCGGGGTACTCGGTAACGAAAGCTTCGCGATTTCGAACACATTCCCGCGAAGTTTCCCCGTCGTCCGAGCAAGTCTGCGAACTTTCGTCGGCAGGTTTTAGAGAAACACTTCCACCACCCGCGAATCCGTTCTTGTATTCTTCTCTGGCTTGAAAGACGTTACAATTGGATCGTTGTGTATACATTGAGAAACCAGGCTTTTATTAGTGTACCCGGAGCCACGGGAATAACAGTTAAAATTAAGTGTAAACATAATCGCGTATTCTTATCTGTACAATTGCGTCTCTCGTTGCTTCAATTTCCGGAGTCTATTGTCCTCTGGCAATCGGAATACTGATTCACCTTTCTAAGTCGGTGTATACGCGTGGGAGGAGCTCGATTCATGTCGTTAACGACGAATCGAAGCAGTCTTAACTTTCATTATAACTCTCTTAGAAAGATTAGATACTATCAGAAAGAACAAATCTCTTTCTCTCAACTAATTATCAGCGATAAATTATCTCTGACGAGAGCACAGCTGCCAAGAAGTCTCAAAGCAAGGATTTAATACAAATCCTCACCTAATCGGAAATTCCAGATCCACCCGGAACGGTATCACACGAGCGGAACGCTCGTTTCATTTTCACCCGCCCGGCCGCCGCATTATCGCTTTCTCTTCGCGGCGCAAAGGGTTGCCGGCGAAACGATTTATTGGATGATTCACGGGCCCGGGGACTCTTAATAGGTTTCCGTCTCCCGAGAGCCGGGGTTTCAAGGTTGCGGCGGCTAAAGTAGCATCTTGATTCTCGCGACTATGATTAAAGCGATGCACCGTTGATTGCTCGCCCGGGGAGAGGGTTGAACCGGCATTGTACCGATACTGTCGGGGGCTTTTCGTGGCGGCCGGTTTAATCTCGCCGGCTCGCCTCCCTAATCCCTCTATATCTGCGTCATGGACTCTTATCTCGCCGTTGGAACCGGCGCAAGTTGCGGCCGGGAAGCGGGGCGAAGTCGTAAAATAAACACACAAAAGGCGGAAGGGCGAGCGAGCGAGCGAGCTGGCGAACGGGCGGGCGTGTGTCTGGTCGCAGTAAATCGGTGCTAGCTCGAAACTCTCGGCGCCGTTTTGTTAACTCGGCGAAACTATTTCTACCGGCGCGTGTTACCGTCCGCGGGGCTCTCCTCGCCGCTGAAAACCGGCGGCTATCCCCTGCGGACGACGACGCGGCGCGCCGTGCTCCCCTACAGTTAAAGGACATTACATAGTACGGCCAACAAAAGTTTCCCGTGCGGCATGCAGACTGGACACTGCTCGATTCCTGCTTGGTCCTTGAAATTTACATCCGTCTCGCAGGAGTATATACAGCTATTTTCCTTTTCCACCTAACCCGACCCCTCGTCGTTCGCCGTCCTCTTGCTCGCCTATTTCCCAGCCTTGGAGAATAGCAGGTGAGTTTACTCGGGCCAACTTATGCCATTTGCCATTGCTACCAGCCCTTCCTACTATATCCTTCTCTCCCTCCCTCTCTCTCTCTCTTTTTCTCCCCCTCTGTTCTCCAGTTCAGAGTACACTCGTTCTTTAGTCTGGAAAGTTGCTGGCCCATCTCGAAAGTAAGCTTGCAAAACAACCGACGGTGTTCGGCGCACATGCGTGTAATCGGCCGCTGGTTCATTCTCCCCTTCCGGAACGAGTTCGAATGTTTGGACGCTGCTGGTCGGGCCACGAACGGTTTCACTCGTTGCACGTCGCTGATCGCTTCTCTGAGATTTTCATGCTTTTCGGATGATGGATCTCTATCCGTGGATTCGGATCTTCTCGTCGAATTCAACTTGCACGAAGGATTTCGACGTTGATTTCTTAGAATATTCGACGGGAGGTTGGATTGTTCGTTAGGAATATTCATGAGGACTAGTAACAGGAATAGATATTCTTCCCTCGCTGTAACAGAGAAATGATTAAACACAGGCTACGTAACCTTGCTGCGCGCAATCAAAAGAAAAACTGCAAAGTGAGGGCAGCGTTTCGACTAGCTGGCGCGAAGGAACTCGCGCAATTTCCATTTCTCGGGATGAACAATAATGCTACGCCGGCTCGCCGGCTCGTTACCCGGCTAATTTGAATAGAGAATTTCATTAGACAGATAGATATCGCTGGAATTAGTAAATATTTTTGTTTGCATGCCAGGGAGCGAGGGGGGACGGCGAAGGGGGGTGAGCAGGGCGAGAGAGTTGGCGGGGATGGAATCCAATTTTTCAAGCCCGGTGTTATGGCAACGCGAGCTGCGGAACGCCGTTGGCCGGACGCGATGAACGGAGATGTCTTCGAGGATCGGGCCGGAAGATAGGATGGCGGAGCAACGGCAATGTCAGGAATACTTCTGAAAATCGCGATGAAATTTCGCCTTATCTAAGAAGTGCGCCGGTCGGGGAGGGGGCGGCACTAAAACATGAGTTCGCATTCCTCGACAGTCTCGGTCTAACCTCCGCTCCACGCAGAATTAACGAAGTTATTCGAGGAGATACGGTAAAAGTTCGTAACGGAGTTCGTAACGGAGTGGAGTTTTGTAATTCGCGTTATTGTCGAAACGTCTTGGGAGCTGAAAAACTGAGATAGCGGCTCGTAGTTCAAGAGGATATGGATCTACGGGGAAAAAAGACCCTTCCTCGTCCTTTTTCTTTTCGACGTTCTCGCTGGATCTTATCCCGATCTGTTCGAAATTCTCCCGAAATGTCGGCTCTTTTGACGGATGATCGATAAGTGAATTACTTCTACCCCATTTAACCCAGTCCTCTTCTCTTCTCGTATCCAAGAATTCGATACGCGAATCACTTTTCTATAGGAAATACCGTTAACACGTCGAAAGATCAACGCCCGCAAAGGATTCGGCCGGAATTCGATTTGTCTGAGGTATTGACCGACCCAAATATTCCGAGCAACACGTCGTCCCGCGAATTCCGCGCGGACCGGCGTTGTTCTATCGACATCACGCCAGCCGCGAGCGTTCCGAGGGAAGGAAACTCTTTGTCGACGGCACCCGCGGCGCTCGGCTGCGCGATGGCGTCTTGCGACACGCGTTCTCCCTCGAAAATCATACAGAACATTACCGCAGCATGTTTCGGACGGTCTGTTTGGAGGAAGTGGCGGTTCCAGCGAGCTTTCCGAACAATATAATTAAGCTGGCAAACTCATTTACGGATTCAGGAACTGCGAGGCCGAAGTAGTTGCGAATTACTGTATTAGGCTAGGATGTAGTTTAGATGCTGCGGTGTTATTCGCCGATAGCGAGGTCACGGGGCGCGTTCGCGTGGCGAAATATTGCTCTAATTGTTCCAGAGTGTGTCGACAGAACTCGAAGGATCACTTAGAGACAAAAAGGGAAGTTTTATGATTAGAATTTAGTGACGTACATGCTTCAAGGCAAGCGAAAAGCTTTGAAACGCCGGTGCGAAAAGGGTTTCATGTATAGGATATCTTATAGTTATCAACGAAGCCGTTGGAGCTACCGAGTTCTGCGGAAAATATCCATTTCAGAATACTTGCTCTTACTGTTAAACATAAACGTCAACTCGTTGCCTTTTAAATCGAGATGTTATATCCTTTCCTTTAACAACCTTCAGTTTTTACGGTAGCACGGAGCGCTCGAAGGAGGGATTACGTTCAGGAATTTCCTTTGATATCATATTTCACGCCGTCCGAACTGAACATTTATCCTGAAACTTCGTTATTTAACTATTACAAGCTATCGTCAAAGGAAAACGCGACAACGTTATCGTTGTTACGTGTACAGTAAAGTAAGCGAGAGTTATTACAATGCTACCGATACTCTGAACATGTACGCGTGAAGATATCGTTATCAGTCGTGTTACACTTTTCAATCTTTCGTACTCGACGAGCGATTCTTAATCATCGCTGGATTTAATGAAGCAAAACTAAGAAGTCTTATATACGAGATTAAGCTTTTCATCGTGCATCAATGTGTGAAATATTGAGAAAAATAGCATCGTCTCTTAATTGATGTTTGTTCTCTCGCTAGTGAGCTTCAGCGAATGTCGTCTATACGAACATCATAAAATATTGAATATTTCTATTGAAAAACTTTCGAGTTCAAGGGGTGAATGATGTCGAAACTGTTTTCGTTAGGTGAAATGTTACCCGTAGTAATCTCCGAGGATTGAAAGCGAACAATTCGCACAGTCGACACGTCGCGTTAAGTGTGAATATACGAGTACGTTGCCTCCTGCGAGACTCGCAGTTCCGAACGAGATTTTATTCCTCCGATGTGCTCGGATTTATGAGATGGGATCAAACACTTTCTCCCTGAAATCTTAATAAGACAAAGTAAACAGGAGATGAAGTGGTAATGGATTTGTCAAACTTCGCGGCGTATACAAACTTCCTTTCCTTATCCTGAATATGATAGACGGCAAGAGTAGATTACGTCGCGACTAGGTAGCGGACTTCGTCCATTTATAACGCAATATAGCGTGAGCAGCGTAACGATCTAACAGACGAAGTGGATTTTATCAAAGTTTTTATTGCGCGTTGAATCTGACAAAATCCCTGACAGGTCAAATGAATTTTAATAGTAGATTCGACACACTGATCGATTCACTGATACGATGTACACTATTCACAAGCAGACAATTAACGAGTCCGCTAACATTTCTTTGCACGAAGAATAATACATTCATTCGCCGTTGGCTGGGCAATGACGTGCATTTAGATCGCTTAAAACCTCTCGTACGCGCATTATCTTCAATAATGCTGTTATGTCACGTGAATGCACATCACACTGCGTATGCAAAATATTCCGCAATTGGAGCGGTGAAATGAGATGCCTTTCAGGCGTCTCTCCAAATATTATACATACTTTCACCACTATTTCGTGTAATCCAATCCCCCGCTACAACGTTCAAATAACTCGCTCAAACCTTCGTAAATTTGTCTCGTTGCAGCAAGCTGCCCGTGCAAAGTCCTTTGGAATTGCATTTAGCGTATATCCCGACTTATCTTTACCCTTTAAACCGTCCTAACTCGGTTACCAACGAGAATTTCCGAATCCCCAAACTTCACCGAAATACTTCGCAAGATTTATACCTTCGCGCACAGTAATTTCCAAGAGTTGCATACACTCTCCGAGAACTCGAATGCTCGACATTCTTTAATACCATATCGTTGCTCACAGTAGCATCAATTCATCTCTGCGTCAAGTATTTAAGCCACTCATCTACTTGCAGTTCAAAATCATCAAGTATCCAATTTAAAGGAACATTAACCCACCATCAACCGAACGTCGATCTCCCATTTCCATCGTCCTCGCTTCCGACTCGTTACTACAGAATCACCATGCATTTATTCAAACCATCTTCCAAGTGAAAAGAACGACACGCTCGTAAAGAACGCGAGCCATCAACCTATCGGGATCCCATTCACCCCGGAACGCGTCAGCCGCAAATTTCCCTGTGGCCAAACATCCCATGAAAAGCGAGATACTTCGTCAGCCGTCCGTAACCCCGTTAACACCGTTCGCCGTCGAAAGTAATCGCGGCCGGGTCGCGATTTAGAAGGCCGTATTACACTTTCCCCGATATTCCCGGGCGGGCGATATTGGAAAGCCATGGAGAACGCACGAACTTTCCATCACGAGGCCGGGGGCGCGGCGCGCGCGAGATACGGTCGCAATTAAAGCCGCTATAGGGTAAGGGGTCAGGCCCGGCGTAACGTGCCGCGCGGCGTCTCGTAGCATGACGTCCTTAGAGCGACGACATACCGTGCCCGTAATATAGCATACCTGGTGGTATAATGCCGCATAATAAACCCGGGATAGACGGCGTTCTACGGTCCGGGGTCCCCGGAGTACGCACGCCGATATAGCATTATCGGCTTCCCGACTATAGCGCGGACGGCGTGGCGAGCTGTGGCGTGGCCTCTCCGAGTATACCGTATTCTATCCGTTAAGCTGTACGCTTTCCTCGCGCGCAACCCCTCATTATCTCAACACAATGAATGCTCCCGCCCGTTCGGTATTGGCATTCGCGCGAATTCCAATAGAATTTAATTGGAGAAGATTGAACGGTGTATGTGTGTGTACGTGTGCGCGCGTGTGTGTGTGTGTGTGTTCGCGGGAGCACGAACACCGACGCACCGGAAAACGAGCGGCCTCGGATAGTCCGAGCTCCGAGGCTATATTCCGCCGCAGTTATCGCGCGGATACTTCTTTTTCCATATTTTCCCCTCTCTCTTCGGTCTTCTTCTACCTTTTTCGTTCCGCGTGTCAAGAGCCTCGCCGGTTATTGTGGCCGTTTTATCGAGGGTGCACACTTTCGGCCGGGTTTTCGATGATCGATGACGGGAATTAAGGGTTCGTAGCCGTGGCTTTTTCATTCGGCCGGCATGGATTGCGCTTTGTGATACCCGCGCCGAGTGGATGGGAGTTACCAAGCGCGGATCGGCATTGTAAAGATGCGGGGAATTGATTTCGCCGGAGTACGATAGCGGTCTATGATCCTCGGTTTTCGCGGGATTCGAAATTGTTCCTGACTTAATTGTGGAACGGCACGAGCGGTTCCCGGGGCATGTTGTTTTAAAGGTTTTTCCGAATGAAACGACAGGTACGCGCTTCGCTATTGCCATTTAGCTGTTTCGCGTATGCGAATGGATTCAATCGTATTTGATTTTAATCCATTTTATCCACTATTGATTCTTTGCGTCTCAATCCTTTCTCCGCGCGAGATTTCAGTGTCGCCTTCTTGCGTTCACCGGCAGCGAAGCGTCGCGCGCGGTCGAAGATGCTGCGAGCGCAGCCGACTCGAGCGTGCCACCTATCAAACGACGTTTCCGCGAGAAACGAAAAACACGGTTCAAACTATGCACATTGTCTTCCTTTCACGACGCTTCTGGGGGCTACAACGTTTACGGGGACAATACCAGTTTTCTCGCCGGAGGACGACTATTGTTCCACGGTGTGGCCCTCAATGGGACGTCGCGTCTGGCAAACCGCGGACGTTCGCACGCGTGAAACACGCCGGTAACTGGCTTCGGTGAAATCGACGTGGAATTCGCTCGTGCGAGAGGTCGGCGTGATTTTCGTTCCTCCTCGATCCTCCGCGCGGCGACCTGACCCGGCTGACGGGATTGCGGGTCGACGTCTACGGGGGAGCATTTCTCAAATAAATGCGGACAGATACGCGAGAACGGTGTTTAGAAGTTCGAAAGTTCGTCGCCCGTTATTTCGACGTACGCGGCAATCGAGCGGAGTCGTGCGACCTACGAGACCTTCCGTGAATCCCTCGTTTTCCCCGGAAAACGTCTGAAACAACAAGTAACCGGACACAGGGTTCTCCGCTGCGCGGCGCGGCCGCCATTTGCAATTCCAATGAACGGATCCCGCGATCGCGTCCTGTCGGCGCGGCCAGCTAGAAATGGAATAACGAGAATGGACGGGACCTTTGTCGAATTCCGGCGTACGGAGCGCGGGTCAGCTCCGCGCGCCGATCGGAATGGATTTTTCAAAGCGGCCGGACCTGTTCAGCCCCGCGTTATTTACATATCCGCGGATTACGGGGCCCGGTTTACATTAATTGCACA
This sequence comes from Nomia melanderi, assembly GCF_051020985.1. NCBI lineage: Eukaryota > Metazoa > Arthropoda > Insecta > Hymenoptera > Halictidae > Nomia > Nomia melanderi. Next base: position 14,455,789 of record NC_135004.1, on the reverse strand, counting down.
GAGAGTCGGCCCGGTTACAATCAGTTTCGCGAATTTAATTTGTTTTCAATTTGCCGGACGGCCGGCAAATAAAGGTCCCGACAGAGACCGGCGGCGTGCGCTCGTCTAGCGTTTAATTCGGACAAAGTAGAGCGCGACGGGCCGCGCGTAATCGTTCGCGCCGGTGCGACGTTGTTGAAAGTGTTCCTCGTGAAATGTATCGGGCCACGGTTTTGGCTGCGCGCTCGGATCGATATATCGGGCCGGATATAGTGCGGCGGCCCATAATTCACTCCCGGTTATAACGTAATCCTTTAATTCATGCCGATATAAATTACAATAAGCTCTCTACGGGCTGTCCCGGCGAGTCCGCCTTTTCCCACGGAGTTTTACCAACGCCGCGCAGCTAATTCGCCGTGTACCGACTCGACCTCGCATTATGATCGGTGGCTTCTCGAGATACATCGCGGGACACGTCGCGTCGCGTCGAAACGAACGTACGAGCCGGGCTCGCGCGAACGTGAAATTCCTCCTCGGCGGACCGCGATGTTAGTGTTTTAATAAATTCATTGTCGACCGACAGTGACACGAGCCGCGGTGTTAACGACGTCCCGAGTGGCACGAGCGAGTCCTATGAATCTCGTAATCTGGCGGGAGAGAGGTTAATCCGGAAAATTGTAACGCTATTGATCTGACCAGGCGTGCATTCATCATCGGCAGTCGTCGCGAAAGGCGATTACGAGTTCTCGAAAGAGGATGAGACATTTCATACCGTCGAATCGCACTCGTAAATAACTTTTCAGCGTCCCGAGTGGATTCTCGGTTTCCTTCGTGAACTTCGACCACGTCGCCCTTTTTTCCTGCGCGAGCGTAAAATGTTCCTGAACACGATTTGATTCACATTGGGTTCATGGGCGTAAGAGGAAACTACAATTTTGATGTAGAATTTTTGTAACAGACGTGAGCGCTAACCTTGTAAGATACAAGTTCGAAGAGTAACAAAGAGAAAATCATATCTTAGGGCGTATGTTCGGGAATTATAGTAATACAGGAACTTCTAATACGGTTTTCACTTTAAAGTCGAGTGCGAGGATCGACCACGTAGCAGTGTCGAAGTTATTAACCGGTAAAACGGAGATGAAAACGAAACATCCTCGGAAGCGGCGAAACAGGAATAACAAAATGGTAACTTTCGCGTGTACCCTGCAAACACTGCGCCGTTCGTAGCACTGTTCCGCACGGCTGGAGTCCCAGTGGTCACAAAAATTCTGGTACCCGTCGTCGAGCGACGCTCTATTTGTAATTATAAATTTCAGACGGGCCGCGTCGCGCGCAGTCCTTTTTATTCCCGACGGACGCTTGCCGTCCGGCGATCGTTCGCCGCGTACGATAATAAATTCCGGCCTTCCAGTGAAATCCTGCAGCCGAAAGCATTTTCGAAATGTGATTTATCGCGCGCGTGAACACCTAACAAAAAGAGCAATAAATAACTCATTTCGCTTTTGACGTTCCATTCTTTCGCGCGGATCCGCGCGGCGGGCGTACTAGCGCGCGCGCTCGCGTCGCCCGCGGACCATTCATGCAAAATTCAAACGCCCCGTCGAAACTCGATTTATCTTCGGCCGACAAACAACGGAAAACAATTTTCTCCGGCGTACGTAAGACGGCCAAACAGATAGGAAGTGGTCGGGCGTGCTGGCGAGCGAGAACGAGCGATCGAGCGGGTCGAAAGAAAGAGAAGGCGTGCGGCACGGCTCGGCGTGACTGTGCCCGGCCGCTGGTTATCGATTTAAACGTTTTACTGCCTTCATAATCCGCCGCGGTTTCAGGGAGACGACGGGGACCGGCGAGACCTAAAAGTGGATGATCCTCTTCCTCCCCTCCCCCTCTTCCTCCTCCTCGCCCGCCACCTTCTCCTCCGCCTCTTCGCGTGCATAAACCGCCTTAATGCACCTGCCGTGAGAGTGCATCATCGTTCCTCTGCAAATGACACGCCGCCCGTTCATTTTCTTTTATCTCTGTTTCGTCCATTGTGCCGGCGCAACAAAAGCCCCGTAATGATTTAATAGAAAGGAGCCACGCGTCTTTTGCGCGCTCGCGAGACTCTTTCGCAGCGAGGCGACGTCCGTACGCAAAAGCCCCCGCGAGTCGATATCCTTCGACGCGTCCCATTATCCCCGTTCCGGGGCCGCGTAATGATCCCGTGAGCGTCTAACAAAGACAACAAATGAATGTCCACGGTATACCCTAACGAAGATCCACCCCAGCGCGATGGTTTCCGTTGACAATTGCACGTCGAAGGTTGAAAAACCATAGAAGACTTCCCTTCGTGTAACGCTCTTTCAAATTTATATCTTCCGAGATGCTTAATTACACGAAAACGAAGGTATCTGTAACGAGAGGAATTTTCGAATCTATCTAACGCTCGAATCGCAGCTACGTCGTTATTCCGGTGGATCGAAACGGACGTCGTATAATCTAGAATTCATAGTGCTCGCGCCGGTAGCGTTTTAATAACCCATTGAAATTGATTATTGGACATATCGCAACGACCGGGACGCGCCGCGCGGCGCGCTACGGTTTCAATGAAACCAGCATTTGAGTCGGGTTAAAAGACCTCATACCTCTTCGTGTACATAAACCGCCTTAATGCACCCTCGGCAGCAGGCCATTACACCACGCAGACCCGCCGCACGCCCCCGACCACCCTCTCGTCTTCCCGGTGACTTGCGCTTCGCGTTCGCACATCGACAGAGCCGGCGCGCGCATACACGTACACACTGGTGCACACGCGTGCACATAGACGGCGGGCCGGGCCATTGATACCGACGAGCGTGTACACACGGACGCGAGCCATACTCTCCGCATCCCCATTCAGCATCCCCCTTTAACGCATATTTACGCTGTATCGACCAGCTAGTGGGCGAAATTTACACTACCAGCAGCGATACATTATTTCCGCGAACATTAGCGCACCGACGTTATTGCATTCCCGCTGTCCGCCGGGGATTGCACGCGACTTCCGCGACAATGGATCCCCCGCGTGCCGCCGCGTTGCATCGGGCGCACGCAAAGAAAAAACAGAAAGAGGGGGGAACACGCGTTACGATCGCCGAGGCCATTCGAATCGCATCCCCCCCCTCGTCTACGTGAAAATTTTTTCCACGAGACTCGCTCGTCAATTGTCCCGGCAGTTACAGACATTGGTCGTTCTTCGGAAATTGTATTTCCGCGGCGCTTCAATGCCGCTTGTTCTCGCTCCATTCGCCCCGCCCCTCGTCTCGTTAAGAATTTCAGTATAGCTCGCGACAGTTCCCGTGCATGGAACCGCCGAACGTAAAACCGAGGATCTTGCCAGGGATTTTGGAAAATTCCCGTTGGAAATGCTCGGCGGTAGTTTCCGGTTTTCAGATAGTTCGCAAAGTTTTCCTCTCCGTTTCTGATTGTTTCGGAAATGCCCGACGAGTCTTCGCTGCACGAGACTCTTTTTCGAACCGTCGGATTCGTGTGTCAAAGGTCAATCACGGCGTTTCGACTTCAACCGAGTCGGAATTTCAGCGAAAAAGCAAGTTCATCGACGATCGAGCGCGCGATCAAACATTTCTGAGCGATTGAAATCGTTTATAAAGCTTCGATGAATTATTTACCCCCGACGAGTGAAATTTAAAGACGGCCGTCGATATATTCCGGCCGCGTCGATACAGATTTCCCGCTCATATTTCTCTCGTCGAGCGGCGCATCCCGCATCCGCGCTGTCGTTCCTTGTCTCGACCTCACCGGAGAATACAACGGGAACCGTGTACCTGCGCTTTTCGGGCGCCGAGTGGTCTATTCTGGTGCGTGTATTCGCCGGCGTGCATGTCCCGCAATGCGACCACTTACAGCCGTCGAATAATCCCGGCCAGTTTGAAAAATTTTGCCTCGCCGGACGGGGTTGCGGCCCGCGGAGCTATTGTCCGCGTCTATTACTTCCACCCGGAGGGATTACCGAGCGACGAACTTTCGGTATCGCCGCGACGATCCCGAGTAAACATCTTCGAAATTAACGGTCCGCCGGCAATTTTCGTTCATCGACGGTGAACTTTCGCTGGCGGGACTATTACACAAAACAGCGAGCCGGTGCTTGTCTTCCAGTTACGCGGAACTTCATTTCCGGAGCCAGTCTTTCGGAACTATAAACGCTGTCTCTGTAGCTTCCTGCATCTTTATGATTTCCTCCGACCGCGTGCGCGAAGAATTTCATCGCGGCGGCGCGCTGCTCCTCAGTGCGACTTCCTTTGGCGAAGTTCGTGTACAGGGAGGATATGTTTTAACACTAGATTCACGGAACCCGTCAATTTCACGGATATTACATTTTTTCGAGATTCTTTGGGGACGGTTTAAATCGACTTTTATACTCCCCTGTTGAAACGCTAATTTCCGGGGTATATAGAATCAAACGTGTAGTTTGTTAATGGGAGTCGCGAGATCCGAGTTGTTTCTGAAGTCCAGCTTCGGTTGCACGTGGAAATATATATCCGTTGGTTCGTTCGTTAATGCGATTTGACGCTTGAATAAATGAACGATGTATTTTAATTTTTCAATGTACACACGTTTATCCCTGGAAAGATACATTCTTTGTACTCCCAATATTTCAAAGAGGTATCTCCGTTTGTCGGTTTTAATCGAGGGCACTCCGGCGAGCAATCGCGAGGCAGAATCGGCCGTTCCGAGGGACACCGAGCCCCCGCGGACTGTCTTAAGCTGATTAGCTCAGCGTTGAAAATTTCATTCGCGAGATCCCGCGACGTAACTAGATCCATTTGTATGCGGCCGTTCTCGCGCGCGGAATTCGAACGCGAAGCACCTCGTTAAGCGTATCCTCCGTTCTTCCCTTGTTACCGGGCGAACTATAAATCCGTCGCATAACGATCGAATTTTTCGCTGCATTATTCCCGCTCGAGGTCACGGCGGGATTTCAAGGGTTTGCCTGGGTCGAGCGGATGAACCGGCGATAAATATTTTCTGAGGGAGTGGTGGGTTGGGTCGGGCCGAGTTAATATTCCTTCGGTTCCCTTATTACGCCCGGGACATTGTTATTTTCTATCGCTTGATGGCTAGTTGGACGGCGTAGAGGTAATAGGGATCTTTCTCTATGGATTTCGCTCGTAGTTCTGATTCCTTACTAACAATGAGATGAGAACAAATGAGAATTGATCGATTAAATCAATCCTGTGCTGCTCAAGAGATGATTCTTGAGATGCCACAGGGACGAGAGGGGTCTACCATGTGTTCTGTTTCTAGTTTCGATTTGCTACGTGTGACCGTGTTGACGAATGACAAATTAGTATTGAAAGTAATATGAGAACTTCTAGAGCTCATCATCTTCGCAAAGCTTAGTACTCTTCGTTGCATGGAAGATGATCTTTGAGATGGTACAAGGATAAGAGGTTTCTATCGCTTCGTGATTCGTTTTACAATTTTGATTTGTTACGTGTGACCATATTGGCAAAGAACAAATTACTATTGAAAATAACATGAGATCTAATCGATCAGATCTGAATTCCTTCTAGAATTCATCGCCTCCGCAAAGCTTACTGTTCATTGCCCAGAAGATGATCCCTGAAACGGCACAATGGCAAGATCGGTCTACCACCAACTGTTTCGTTTCTAATTTCGATCGATTACGTGTGATTGCGCCAACGAGTGCTAAATTAGCATCGAAAGTCAGATAAGGAAAGATGAAAACCGACCACTTAGACTTCCATTCCTCAGCCTAGCCAAGTGTAGACAGACCACACCGTCGACCCAGTTGCTCCAGGAAGTTCAGCGATGAATTAACCGGACGGATACTTGGTTTCACGTTAGCGTCGCCCGCGACCCGGCCGGAAAGTACAGTTCAACGTCGAATCTGCGACTTGGAGGAGTTCGTCGACTCGGGGAACGCTCGGGACGAAGTTCTTGCCCGAAGAATTTCACGCGTGCTTGCTCCTCCGGCTCGCGTTTCCCTATCGACTTTCGGTTTTTATTTCCGCGCGGAGAGTTCGCCCGCCGCCCACTCACAGGAAACGCAGACCGCTCGAATGTACTTCGATATTAGATTTCGCAAGAGCACGGACCGGGATTCGCTTTTAAACTTTATTAATTAAACGCGAACGCCGCGGACAACTGATAGTTCGCGACGAGTGAGAAGTTACCGGTAGGACCGCCGTCATCGAGATCTGGTAACGAACGAATACATACACGAGTAATAAGCGCGGGTTACAATGTAATTAAAGGAGAAACGGATAGAATTACTCCGCGATAACCCGTGGCGAGAAGGAAGCGGGAAGGTGGACGAAATGTTTAGGAAGTTACGGACCGTACGAGCGAAATTTAACGAAGTCTGCGTTTTACGTTCAATATCATGAATATTTTACTCGAAGGAGCACGTTTTAGTCCGAACTTTGAGTTTATTAGACCTATTCCAAGTATACAACGTTAAAATTGTTGATATCTATTATCTCCGTATTTCGACGAGCAGTTACGATGAATATTCTAACTACGCGAACCTACATTTTTAATTCTAGTCTCGACGATAATATAACTATCGTTTCAATGTATACAAAAATCGCGTCTAGAGTATTGCACACCTTCCGCAAGCTCGAAAATAAACCTCCGCCTGTTTTTGAGGGGTTGAAATTCGCGATCCGAATGTTGCAGGGAACTTTAACGTCGCGCGACCGGGCGGAACGTCGGATTTATGTTTCGCGCAGGCGGGAACGATAAAAAAAGACCGCACCGCTTTTGATAGAACGTAACGGCGCGCGGCGCGCGCAATTTTCTCGAAATCTCCCCGGGCCCGGTTTCTTTATCGAGTCTCGGTTTATATTTTCGGTAAGCGGCCGGCGCTCGCGCCGCCTTTTCTCGCCGCGGAGGAATCCCCGAGGGTACAGTGACGTTTCCGTATTTTCGGGATAGCCTGACAACGGGGCGATAAAGTGAAACGATGTGGATTCTTCGTGAACGGCTGAGTCCGGGTTACTACCTCCGCCATTCGGCCAGTGATCTTGCCCGCTGTAAAAATATATTTATCCCCCGCCGTAAACCAGGCATTTTCGCGGCGCGCCTGTACGGCGTGTACAGGGCGTCGAAGATTCGCGGGGATATTGTTTACGAGGAATACTATTAACCCCTTTGCCTTACGATTTTTTTTTTGCTACAAGTGTAACGGAAATGATGCTACGGCGAATCACTTCCTTGTAGAAACAGAAATTACTTTAACCCTTTGCACTCGAGAGGTGACTCTCAGTTACCGGTTGATTTGATATAACAAAATTACGAAGAATTATATATAACAGTAAGTTTTGTATAAAATAGCTTTGTTTCTTAACTCTTAGCACTGCAGGTTGTTTTGTAATCTATCAGAGACTGAAAGTAATTTTTGTAGTATTCCTAGCGAAAATGAGAAATGCTATAACGTTTCTTCGATCTTTTATTTCTCTTCTCAGTGCAAAATTTGGGTGTGTGGAGAATCTAATAATTTTAGGGTGGTTTATTGGATTCATTAAAATATTTAATATCATAACTGGTGCAATATTGGAGCCTACAGAGTTCAAAGGGTTGATTTACTGTTTCCTCGTTAGTTCGTTTCGAATAATGTCTGTCTCGCTGGAAAGTGTCGAATGTTTCTAGTGCAAAAGATTAGATCGTCCCATAAGTGGTCTTTTTATGACAACTCCTGATGTAAAATTTGTTGAGTCGTTGGCACGTTCATCAGCGTTGTATATGAATTTTTCTCATTGTTCGATTACCTTTTTGACGTCGTTATCGAAATGTTACGGGATAAGATAAGAAACGACATTGTTTAAGGGATGGTGTATTTACTGTGGAAATCAGTTTATTGAGAAATTTAAAAATTTATAAGCGAAAAGCAGTGTGTTTAAAGACAAGTAGTAATTACTCCAGCGATGGTGCGTTGTTCATTATCAATGACGTCTATTTAGTGGTTTGTTGTTAACTGATCTCAGATGACTATCTACGATTACGCAATCCCAGAATCGTGTTTATTTCGAGTTTGTGATAACTGATAAGTTAGAGCGTCTTACTCATCGGATTTTAGATTGACTCGAAATATAGTCTGTTATTCGTTTACAGTCTTGTAGTTGAAATGGTTCTGCAACTGTTTTCAGAGTGAGAAAATTAGTTTTGAATTCATTTGCACGAGTACTAAATACATCAGTGGGACCGCAACATTTTTCAACAGCTGTACATACGCTTGCATTTCTTCCCAGAAACCCCCGGCGGCGTGCGTCCCTCGCATAAACACGATACGCGCGTAACAGCGTGGTTCGAATAAAATGAACTGCGCGTAAACTTTGAATATCGCATGAAAATTTGCCGCGGGAAGTTGCGCGAAACGTTTGATTTAAAGGAAGATCGCGGAAATGATTGCTCGCGGTGGAGGTTGACGCGCGGATACGCCTTTGTTTGTTTGAAGAAATGCGACCGACCGTGGTTGATTTGAAATTCCCTTCGTTCGCCGTACAAAAACGGCGCGCTTAAAATATATTCCATCGGACTTTCAAATTCCCTGAATAAATGTGGCGGCAGAAAAATGTATCATCAAATAACAAATATTGATACAAAGCGTTCGTTTTCGTGCGCGGAGCGTACAACGCCACCAATATTCCACTGGATTTGCGTGGACGATTTTTATGAAGTAACCGAGTGATGTGTGCTAGAGAAAAATAGCTTACAGCTTCAATATAAAAATACTGTTTGATCAGTGTACACCGATTTCGACGAGAAAAAAAGATCAACCGAGATAGATCGCGGCTTTCGAAATATAAATCAGTGTAACGTTTGAAAGTTGCAAAACCTACGTTTGTAGCGAACACGAATAAAGAGACTTAAACGCAAAACAACGCAAAATTCAGGGGAACTACAACCGGGCACAGGATTAGCTCCGGTTTAACCAAAACAAGATGAAACTCGAACCAGTTCCCGTTGCATCTAAATCCGAAACTGAATGGTCGTTTAGCTCATCCCAAAGGAGCCCTTGGCCAATCCTGGTCCGAGTTCCTCAATCTCAGTTCCCTTGGATTCACTCGTAAAACTGATATTTCAAACGTTCGAACTTAACAAAGAAATCTAAAATTTTTCTAGAATTCGATTAACCCTTTACGAACGAATGTCTACATTTCGGCGAGATGAAGCGTATTTAAAAAACTAAGTCGTGGACGAATGATTTGATTACTCGAACAGCAAAACATCAATACGTAGTTTCCTTTTTTTATATAAATTAAGCAATTGACAATTAGGCTTCATCTGCTGAGGGTTTCGTGTATTTTGTAGAATCTCCGTCCGCAAAGGGTTAAAATAATCATTTCATTCGATCCCCGTACGCAAGCGGGACCTGCTCGAAACCGAAGATAACCGCGTTAGCGGCCGATTACGAATGGTAATTGCTGTAATTATTCAAAAGCCAAGAAATTGGAAGGCCGCTCACGAACCGGCGCACTATATACCGGGTGCCGTGCAAACGCACGCGTTGCGTACGTGCAAGAATACAGCTCGGCGAGCAGAAGCGAACAGGAGGCGGTCGTCGCGGAGTCGGTCCACGTTCCGCAAACGAGCCTTCACGCGCGTCGCCGCTGCCGCGTTCCAATATCCGAGTCATAATTTTAATGAAATTCCTGGCCGCGCCGCGGTCCCCGAATTTCAATCCGCGATAAATAACGGGTCAGCCGGAGCCCGAGGAAAATGCCGACGCCTCCGCCGGTACGCGGGCCGCACCGATATATTGTTTTGTTCGGCGCGGGGGAACGCGGTCAAACCGGCGGTACGCGTCGAAACGGGAGGGGACGGGCAAAAAATAAGAATAGTCGGTGGAAATAGAAATACAGCGGAAGTGTTCCGACGGAATGAAAATTCCCTGCCGGATAATGGGAATTTTTCACGACCAAGAATTCGCTGCGTCTTCGTGCGCCGGATAGAGCGCCGCGTGAGACTTGCACCGTTCGTCGACCATGTCGCAATTTCGCGATACGGTATCGGGATAAGACGCAGTTATTCACTTGATTTTACTTCGTTGGCGTGAGTGCGTTATTTTTGTTTGATTCTAAACATTGCAGTTCGCGGTTTGGTGGGTTGAAGCAGGAAATTTTGGGAGAATTTTGTTTAATGCTAGATATACCAAGCACTTAAACTGATAAATTTCTATATGAAACTTGTAACTGTATTTATTAAGATCTTAATTGGGTTATATTTTAATGTAGGTATTAATAAATCAGCTTCTTCAACGATTTCTCAGAGCATCTGTAGCTTGTCAGTAATTGTATAAAAAATCAAGAATGTTATTCTAGTGTTAATCAATAGTCGTTCTGGATCTTAGAATAGAAAATGCTAGAATGCTAGAATAAAAATTTCATCGAATTGTCGGTTAACCAGAACGAACGGTGAAGAACCGACAATTCTCCGGATTTCCGTTGTTTCAAATTTACTCATAGAAACGTGAATCTTTATCCAGCTCCTAGGAGTAACGAGGATAATTTTTATCGTCTCCACGCCGGCTTAGCGCGAAGCTAAGATGAATCGTTCGCTTGTGTCTCGCACGGAATTCCAACTTCTGGTACATCCGTATCTCTGGAAATTATTCCAGCGGAACTCACAAATGCGTAGCAATTAATCCTGCGCTACGAGACACGCTCCGAATCTAGTTCAGCCGTATATCATACGTGTAATTGTAAGTTTCGCGGCTCATTTGCAATTTACACTTTATCACGGGTTCGCGGGACTTTATCGGCCGAACTCTCAACAGCCATTCGTTTTTCTGCGGCGGTAGCCAACAACAAACTAACCGACGCGGTATCTGCCGCGAAACGTTGCATGCGCATTGTTCCAAGGCTGCCGCGCGATCGTATCGTTCCCGTACCAATTCTAAACTCGATTCCGCCGCAATTTAGAAAATTGTGAACGAGCTCGTAGATCGATGGACTATATTTTATTCCCGCTCGCCGGGGCGGGGATAATGAATTTCACGATCGCATGCGCGACCGACGTTGATTCGAGGCCGATCGAGCTGGATGGATGTCCCGCGATTAATTTCGCGGATGCAGAGCGCCGTTGTACGGGGAACGTAATTATAACGATGTATTTGATACGCGCGCCGGAGAGCATTTTCTCCGGCGACCTTCGCGTTAATTAATATTAGTTCGCTCGCGGGAACGTTACAAAATTAATGGTATACAGCGGTGCTGCAGATATTTCCCTGACGCGGACAAGTAACGCGGGGTTCAAGGACCTTAATGCATCGGTGCCAACGTATTATTCCGGCCACTGAAACACGGTTCCAGCAGGTGGTGCCGAAAGTTCCTGTTACGTGCTAACGCCGGCCGTCCCGGGATTTTCCTGAGTCAAGACGAACACGCGGTAATTTCAAGGGCACTCGACTCCGGTTCCGCGACCGTCATTTTTCCGCTGTCGGTAATTGAATACGCTGATATTACGTCGCCGGCTGCGACTATATAACAAGAGAACGGCGTACTGTTACCAGTGTGTTTCCTCGTCGCTCGGTTCGCTATTAACATGCTTCGATTCCTCGCTTCGGAAGGTATTTCAATTTATGTAACACGATTTCGAGGTTTCCTTACGGAGAACTCGATTATGGAATCGTGTCGTTAAAACCGTGGAACGTAGACTATTTTAATTCGAGATTAGATACTTCTAGACGATCTCCAGGCTAGATTCAAAATCAATTTCACCGTTCGTTCTTCGTAATCCCTACGATTTTGGGTCTTAGCTGGAAACTAATAGTTTCCATGTTTGCACGGTTAATTCTTAGCACTAGCTGATAAGGTAACCTAGCTTTTTACTGCTAACTGATAGTAGAAATCCATTATCATTACGCGCACGGTGACCGGTCTCTCCGAGCACTCCATTACACGCTTGATGCATTGCTCTCGAATGGGTTAGGGAAGGCCGAACTCCCAATGATGCATCGCGCGGCGCGCGCGTTCGCCGGGAACTCGTGCGCGTTTCAAAGACCAGAGACATCCGAGGGCAAAGAAGAGCCGTCCAAAGGCGAGCGTCCCGAGGTCCTGATGATCCTCTCAATAATTGCGATTCCTCCGGAGCCGGTCGCGCTCTTTCGATGATCAGACGGCGCGACCGTGTTACTCCGCGGAGCGCGTGGCGGTTGGCAGGCGGTATTTCTCAAGGCGGGCGCGATTAATTCGGCTTGATGAGGTCGAACGGCGGTGGCAAAGAAGCTCGAAGACGGGGGTATCCTCTTGGAAGTTTCGCGGCAGCAAGAAACACAGGAGAAAAGCGTGGGCCCGCCGCGTTGTAGCCGGTCGACAAGGTGATGGAATGGCTGCCGGTGGTGGAAAAAAAGCCCGGAGTGTGAGAGTGCGAGACACGGATGAATGAACGTCCGCCGGGGGTGGGCAGGGGGGAGGAATCTCCACGAATAAGGAGCAAGGCGCGGCGTCGGTCGGGGGCGGACGGGGAGGACGGCGAGTTGCGAAGCAGAAGAATGCTCTTGACGTTGACAACGATGGAATGAAACTGTCGCCGGGGAACACACCATGGTGTCCGCGGCTTTTTCGTCGTTACCCTCGCTGCTTGCTTTTCCTGGGAAGCTGGCCGTATTAATTTCGTGCCCGCGGCGAATGGATGCAGCCGTGGAACTTTTCAAACTTTCGGATCGGCCCGGCCTCGCCGGGGCCAACGTTTGCGAGCGTTTATTACGTTTTGTTCAAACTGCTCTCCCTCCCCCGCCCATCCCCTTCCCCTCGCCCGCCGTTCGCCGGTTTCCATTGTTCTCCAACGCGAGAAACGTTATTAGGCGCGGGCGTTAGGTCACGTGGCCGTGGCATTAAACGAGCGGCCCCGGTGTAAATAATATTTCCTCATTAATACGCTTATTACATGCGAACGTCCTCTTACGGGATTCAGATTCTCGTCAGAGGGGATGATGTATTAACTACGGCTACGGGGCTCTTTTGTTCCGGCCAGGTTATGAATCCTGTATAAACAGGGGTTAGCTCGAGAGATACGCGCCTCGCAGGGCGCCGGCCGACGATCCTCTGTTCCACGGTATCGTCGTTTGTACTCGGAACAACACCGCGAGCGCGTTGAATTATAGCTCGCGACGCGATCCCTATCGGCGTCTTTCGCTCGGTCTAATGTTCCCAATTATCCGCGGTGATCTACGATCTCGCGCGTCGATCGCGGGATTAAAAAGTCGTATCTGCCGATAACGAGATTAACTTGTTTTAACGGTGACGCAACGATTTCGATCGCTGCCGAGCATCGCTGCGACGTTTGTTTGATACAATTAGACGCATGAATTCTTGTTATTAGAGTATGCCAGTGGTAATTGCTCGTTGTTAGCGATAGATCATTCCATCCGTTTATTCGAATAATTTAGACGAGTAACCGTGGTATTTCGAACGAGTAGCTGTCGGATCGTTTCACGTAATAGAAGTTACTGACACGTTTAGCATAATTCCACTCGTACGTATCTCCGACTATCCCGCTAAAATCTTGCTTAACCCTCTATATTCGGGGGTTCGAATTCAAATTCGATATATTTCGAACAACGTATCGACGCACGAAACATTGAAGCGAGGTAGTTCTGTCTCGTAAAATATTAATCCTCCGCGGACGGAGATTCTTTGAAATATATAAAACCTTCAGCAGATGAAGCTAAATTACACATCGATTGCTTAAATAATAGAAGAAACTGCCAACCGATCTCTCGATATTTGAATAATTCAATCATTTGCTAGCGACTTAGTATCACAAATACGAGAATTTCATCTTCGAAGTATCGACATTCGACTGCAAAGGGTTAAACCCTTTCTTTCGTACCGTTTACAGGAAATATCACAGCGTCCCCGTTAAACAACGGATACTCTCGATAAAAGAATCTCGCCGTTCGCGAAGTGTTAAACCGCAATAAGTGAAAAAATCAAGCGACAAATCGATGCGTTCGCATGATGACCCCTCACCGATGTCCGGCGATCGGGCGCGGCATACGGCGACAGTCGCGAAGTACCCCGCCCCGGAATTACTTATTTTAGTAAAGACCCGGTAAATTGCAAAGCACTCTCCTAAAACGATTAACCGGCCGGGGAAATTGCTTTTAGCGCCGCAATTACGTTCGTGCGTCGACTTGGCCGGCGCGTCGCAGCCGACCGACCGTGGAGCCGTTGCGGGATGCAACGCTTCTTTCCGTTTCACGGTTCCCGCCGCGGCCTTTCACGTCGATCACGTTTTATTCCCGACACTTCGCACGGATCCTCGTTTTCACGTGTGTTACACACACAGATTTCCCTAGCCGCCGCCACCGCGCCGTACGTGCTCCACATTCGCGAGAGGCGAGCCCCGAACGGGCCCGTTTAACGTCCCGCAGGCTAAACGAACTACGGTCCGGGCAGCGCGACCATTTTCACGGCTCTTTATCATTCTCTTTTTCCGTGCGCTTTCGGCGACGCGTTCCGCCGTTACTGGCACCGTCCGAGAACTCTCTCTCTCTCTCTCTCTCTCTCTTGCTCTCTGTTCCTCTTATATAATTTCTTCCTTGTAAAATCCGAAGCATCGAATCCGATTACCTTTTATCCGTACCTTTCATCGAACTGGGTCATCTGCTCCATTTCTCTCTCCCTTCTCTCTCTCTCTCTCTCTCTTTCTCCTCTCTCTCCCTCGTGTTTCATGGTTCCCTCTCCTATTCTCTGACGTCACGACACTCCTGATACAGGAAATCTGCCGTTACCGCTCGTTTCTTCCAGGCACCCGAGATCCTTGTCATACTAGCCGGCCGCCATTTTCCATAAATGCTTCTACGTTTTACAATCAGCGCCGACTTCGCGACCGGGAAATGGTGTGTCCGCCTGGTTCGTAAACTTAATCGCGAGCGACGGAATTGCCTGCCGGTTCCGTTTCAATGGTCGGAAAAGAGGGGCGCGGGGGTGAACGGGGAGGAGCGGAAGAGGGGCAGGGACGAAGGTAATTTCGCTTCGTCGCGAGAACAATGTTACCCTGACTCTCGTTCGATCAATCCGACAGATATAGTCGCGGCATGACCCAATCTTCGGACGTACAAAGGAATCCGGGGAAGTGACATCAGCAGATTTTGATGTAATTTTCGGCGGAGAGTGGTTCTTAGAATAATATTCGACACGTGCGATCTGTTATCGGGCACTGTTCGTATTACAAGGGTGAGAATTGTACGTCGAGTGTCTTTGCACGTGCTGTAGCTAGTGGAACAGCGTGCCTTACCGAATGTGATATTTTTTAGCACTAGAATTACCGAGCATTTAATACGATTAATATGCAATTCCTATAAAAACTGTAGCAATAGATTATTTTCTGTAACTTCAAACATTCATTATAGTACTCAAATGAAACTATTTTCAAAATCATTTCGAATATTCAGTGCTTCGAAGGTATCAATAATTGCTAACCAAAAAATCGAAACCAGTCATTTTGAGTGGTACGGTAGTTCCAGTGTTAATAGAGAATATTATTTAGAACTCATTCCAATCGTTCAAATAGTATTTCAACATCTACTTTTCTAAATAACTTTATCGAAGTTTCACCAAAATTTGCTAATCTGACTTTAGAGTTACCTAGATAGTTCAAGATGTCTTTCATCCATTGTCATTATCGCGAAAATGATTATTCAATCTATCGACGATCCGACAAACATTGCAAGAAACGTCGATCATCCGTTTTCGAGGAATCGAATATACAAAAATTCATCGCAACACACTCCGGAAAATTCTCAGCGAATTGGTCGGCGTGCTGTATACGTTCCACGTAATCGAGGCGGATATAAACTGGCGGCGTATCTAAACAGTTCCCCCCGTATAAACGACGATCCCGACGTGCACGATTTTATCCCGCTCGCACGGATGTCTCGTTTCTAATCGCGGGACCAGAAAATTCCTTTCTCGCGGGACGAAGTAAGGAATAAATTCAGATAGCGGAACGGTAGAAGTTGAACCGCGCAACGGGTGAATCGAGTATACGCGGGGCGAAGGAATTTTCGTATTGCGTTACGCTATCCCGGAAGGAAAGTCTGACGCGCGAGAATATTTTCTCCGACCAATTTAGCCGATATTTCACGTAACCAATATTCCGCGTAACTAATATCTCGCGTAACCGTTCCGCGTTCTGCCCGACGTTAACAATTTCCCCTCGAATTTGAACGATTTCACGAAACCCGGCAACAAACATGCAACTATCGAAGAGATTCCGATGCTGCCTGGTAATGCAACTTGTCCCGGGGACCGGCCGGGCATCCGAAATCCCGAACTAGAAAACGTCAGCCGCGCTTTTGTCGTCCGCTCCTCGTCCGGAGGAGAGGACGCGGCGCAGGGACGGCCGGAAAAACAGAAGAATTTGGACACGGGGTTGCATATGACGTTCGAATGTGGGTGAGTCGGCTGGATGGTTGGCTGGAGCGCGGTACGGGAGGAAGCTCGGGGCCGGAGGTTGCCTCTGCTGACGGGACGAGCGAGAGTAAGACTAGAATGAGAGGCAAACGTGACGGCGGGGCCGTGATGCGAATCAAACGATTTTACGCTCCAAATTCCAACTCTTTGAATCAACCGGCGCGGAGAGGAGCCCGTAAGAAACGGCGGAAAGTACGGTTATTTCGTTTCACGTTGAACGAAGTACCTGCACATCTATCAAGCCGATTGTACCGTGCGCCCGCTCGAGGATTACCGATCGACGGCACGAAAGTCGTCGATCGAGGTTTTTCCGGCGTTGTTTTTGTTCCGATTTTCGGCCGACAACCGAAACAACCGGCTCCCGCCGACGAATAATTACCGGCGGCGTGTCGTATAATTACGTTTTAATCTACGCGAAACACACGTCGCTGCCATTTCCCCGAACGACAGTGTGCAAATCTTTGCCACGCTTTGTTAAATACAGGGCCCGGTTTATCGTGGCCGTCAGTTAACGTAACATCGAGCGTGTTTTGCTTCGGCGTCGGTGTGCGCGGCGGCATGAGGAACGGAGCTGGTCCCTCATTAATATGAAAATTCTATTTGCAATAGTAAAATAGAGTCGGGCAAACACAGCTGCGCCGCATCGCGTTCTACCGGCGTGGTTTAATGACGCTGCAGGCAGCTTACTCTTGGTCTCTTTACGTCTCACTAATTAGTAAATATGTTTCGTATTTGCCGTGCACGGGTTTTATAAAGTCCGGAACGTTCGCGCGTGTCTGCTATCGCTGGGACCGTTCGGACGCGGCTCGTTTTCTCGTCGGTGGTTTCAGCGCGCTTCATTGGCTCGGAACGGGAACCCCGTCTCTGTTGTTTCTTCGTATCGGAACGCGGCCCGGGATTTAAATATTCCCGTTTTAGTGCTTCTAAGGGAACAACCGGAACGGCGTCTATTCGCATTGCTCGTTCGGGAGTACGGGATGGGTCAGCATCTCCCATTTCAACAATGAACTCGAATAAAACATTCGTTGGTTCGAAGTCACTTTTAAACGACTAAGATTTCAGCATTTTACTACTCGTAGAGAAGGAAATTTCACGTCGCTCAACGTTAATCAGCATTCTCTTGCCATGTAAATGCAGAAGGATGCATAATACACCGTTTTGAACCGTGTAATTTCGTTTCAAATTCATTTTTTTCCATTTATAATCGTTTTAAATGCACGGTACCAGCTGTTGCAGGAATTCTGTGTATTTATATACCTACAACGAACGCTACGGTTTCGCCAGAAACGAAAACATTCGCGGTTCCAAGCGCAGAGACGTTATTAAACGGCGTTATTACAACTATTTCCAATGCCAAACACGTCGGTGTATCGACAACGCACGCAAACATTGCGGGTTAAACGGCGCGTGACGCTATGGGTATCGTAGTTTGCATACAATTAGCTTTCGCAAATAAAGTTAACGGCGTGCGTTCCATACCCGCGAAGGTACGTTCACAGATTCCCGTGTTTGCTCGATGTTTCTCGTCCCCTTCGCCTCCCCGTTCCCCGCGATCGGTAAAAAAAGCGACTTGGACGTCGAACCCGGCCTTTACCTTCGGCCGACGCCGAAGGGTTCGTTAGCCGTGCCGCTTTCTTCGAGGCGAGACGAGCCGAACGGATCGCGAATTGTCATCGTCGCGGCCATTCAACGCGGCCAGCGACCGGGGAAGCGACGCGGCGTGAAAAAAAGTATGCTCAATATTCACCGTCCCCCGATAGAGAAACCGAAGCGTCGGCGTACGCGACGAACGGCCGGACCGGCGAATAGAACGCAACAGAGGAATTCTGTTTATATTCTCTTTGCGGGAACATCGATTCCTTTTGTCCGATTTCCAACGAAATTTATCCTCCGCCGCTTTGAAACGCTCCCGTTCGATCGAGGTTCCCCGCACGGAACTACTCGAATATTTCCAAAAGGAGGACCAGAAGCGCCGAAATGTAATTCACTTTATCGGCTCGCGCCTGTGCAACATCGATCTTCGCCATTCGAGATCTACCCTCCTTTTGTAGTTCACCGGAGTACGCGATGTATAGCCTCAGCCGTCGAAGTACCTTGGATCTCGCAGACGGAGAAAGGTGTTCGACGGTCGAAAGTAATCGAATAATCTTCTCGAGCCTCCGATCAACACTTCGAATAACGTACCTGTCATTACGCTCTCTCATTCGAATTTCTATCAAACCCGCAAGCATATCTTTCCCAACGTCACTTCAAACACACATTCACTCGTGCAACGCCAAGGCTAACGACATTCGACGATCAACCAAATTCCTCCGCACCCGAGTCACTTCCCTCGATAAACCTTCGGAAAACCGTGTCGCAACCGAGAGGTGTTCCATTGCCACCGGCTATCGCGAACACCGTGAAGCATAGGGATAAAAAACGAGCGGAGGAGGACGGAAGAAAGGATGCCCCGAAAAGAATAAAAGTATCGAGGGATATCGAGGGTCTATCCGCTGGCGGGCACGCAAACGCGTGCTTTATGATTATGCGCCCCGTAGCGTGACGCGCGCCGTCTGGGAGGACTTTCATTGAGCGGACAAATCCTAGTCGGGGAATCGAGAGGGGAAAAAAAATTGTCGATGCGAAGTAGGGGTGGTTTGAGGGGCTCGAAGCGATGGGCGAAACCGGCGAGGGGGTGGAACGGGCCGGCGGACGGGAGGAGGGTGAGTGTAGCACGGGCAGTCTGCCAGAAAGGACGGGGCGAAAGGTGGGATGAGGTCCGATCGTGGGCATGCGATGAAAGAGAGGGACAGGGATGGAAAGTCGCGATGACTGCTGCCCAGAGCAAGAGAGAGAGAGACAGAGAGAGAGGCTAGAGAGTTCCGCGTGGCTGGCTGGGGGTTCATGGCTGGGAAGGGTTGAACGGAGAGAAAGGCTGGCTAGAGAGTTGGCTGGGATACGAGGATAGCGGATTGGGATGGATGGGTTGATTGATTGGGCACGCTTGTATTGTTTCAGGAGGAAGCTGAATCGACGTAACGGTCTACGCCAGGATGGCCAGTTGGCCGCTGAGACTCGCGCTCCTGTCCAGCGCCCTCATCCTTGTCCGTGGTAAGTAAGAACGGGAAATCGGCCGGTCGCCGCGGCGAACGATCCGCCGCGCGGTCATTCCGTCGGCCATTTCGCGCGGCGCGCAATACCGCGGCCGGCAGCTTGTTCCCGGCGTTCGGCGCGGTCGGCCGGGGGGATGGAAGTGCGTTTAGCCGGGTAAATATTTGCGTCGTTGAACGCGGCGCTGGAAAATGAGACAAGCGCCGCGTCTGCTTGAAATGGAAAGTACTCTTCCGCTTTTTTTCATCGCTCCTTTTTTTTCCCCCGGTTGTTTTTCCTTCGGGCTTTTTGTTTAGCGGCGAAGCGACCGCCATTCGAGAGAGATTATTCTGCGCGGCGCTCTTTGAAGGGTGAATTTGATTCCCGCGCGCCGGGCCACTGAACGGGAACGGGGTGGAACGTGATATTAATGTATTTCGCGTCGCGTCCGAGTGTCATGGGGAATAAAACAGCGCTGATGATATGGACGATAGTGTCTGGACGGAGGGACGTTTGGGTTAAATGACCCTCGTTTTTCTGGGGTTCATTATTGTTTTTTTAGTACAGCGGCAGAGGGAGATGCGTTAATTTCGATGTTTTCATACGCGAGCTTGATCGGTAGCCTTTTACCGCTCTAAATGGAGCTAGAACGTCGCGCCGAGAAGTTTCACGGACGTTCCGTTATGGGATTATCACGAAAATGTGAAATTCGAAAGGCAACGGTAATACTCTTTCGTTCAATTAATATAATGCGGAAGTAATATGTGCTCGAAACGAATTAATTGGGAGCGCGTGATAAAATCGGGCTGAACGCCGGCGAAATTCGGTCCACGGTAAATCCAATATTACGCGGGTATCGGGCTCGCACCAATTAAGACGAATGATACTTCGAAATGCAAGCTCGCTCGTACCATTTCGTACTTTTGTTCCGAGTTTTTAGCGAGGTTCCCTGTTAATTACGTATCGCGCCAGCCTTTCAGCTGCGCGGGGAACACCGATAAAGTGTGTATGAAAGTCCGCGAGTCATCCCACGTGAAAGAACATACTTTCTCATCGTGAGACGCGCTAAGAGGATTTCATTAATTTCAGTCCGCGGAGCGCAAGCGAAGTTGGCGCGAAAGTATGCGGATCGCAAACAGAAATCTTTAATATCGCGGTTAGTCGACGCGTCGACTTCGAGGCGGGTCGGTGGTTCCGTTCGGCCTCGTTCTCGAACTCTTTTCCTCGGCGAGCGCCGGCTCTGTTTGCCGCTCGAAGTGTCCGGTGATTGATTTTCTGCCAGTCCACGATCCGTTCGCCATTGCTCACCACGTGACGAAAGTGCCACGGATATTCCGTTTAAATTATGGACGACGGTTTCATTTATTCCCGGACCGACCATCCCGGCCGGCCGCGTAATTTGCAAGGGAAACCGTTCGTGACTTCATGGGAGAGAAAGTATCGGACGCCGAACGGTCGTTTCCGTAAACTTCGATCGTTAATAACTTCCTTCTCCATCGGTTTGCGAATTCGAACGGAGTCAATCGGCTCGCGACATCTGGAATCCCGCTCGGTCGCCGGTTTTCCCGGTGAAATATGATCGCGGGCTGTTCCGAGATCGGCTCGGTCGTGCCCCGAAAGAAAACTTTCCCTCGGATTATGCTAATGGTGCTCGACAAACAGTTGTAGAGAATTTTTCCCCATAACAACCGCGATATAGTCAATAGCCGGCGGCGTTATGGATTCGCGGAAAGTTAGCGGCAGTTCCCCGTTTAAATGGTGTGCTTCGAGGGGCCGCGGCGGAAACTTTTGTGCTCGAATCCTCCGAAGTAATTTCGTCTCGCGGTGACCGAGCTGCCGGCGATGCTTTCCCGTTGGCCGGGGGGGCGGCCGTTTTATTTATCGCGCTCCTATAAACGTCCCCGGAGGTATTAAATCGCCGATAAATTCAGGGCGTTTCGTTTGACGACAATCCGTAGCCGCATTCGGAGGAACGCGGAACGGTCCCGCGATACTTGTTGCAGCGGGTCCTTCGGCTCTCCTGTAATTCCGCGGACGCGCGTTCCCGCTACAAAAACGGGGAATCGCTCGTCGAAGTGGCAACCGGCGCGAAAGTTTATTATTCGCTTTCGGGAAAGTTTAATCCGTCGCGTTTACCGAGGCGATTCGCGAACGCTTTCATTGAATCGCATTTTCATCTGCTAATGAACTCGGAGCGATAAAATATATACCGCGCATGTTTCGCTTTCTTGTAGACCAGCACCGTAAATTCCGTAACTCCGTGAATTGTACAAAGTGTCGCATTCCACCAAAATAATGAGGACAAAAAGGAGGCAAGAAAAAAATCAATTGTTCCAGCGTCTGGACCAGAACACACCCCTCAATCGTCCTTCGCTAACGTCCCTTTCATTCGTCTCGTCCTCTCGAAGGCGCGCCGTTGGCCACAGCGTTGCCGGTTCCCCCTATTACCCATCAATCGATGCAGAAAACACGGAGCACGGTCGCGTACATATATTCTCCCCCGAGTTCGGGGCAAATCGGCTCGAGCGGCATCGGGTTCGAGTTATCCGAGCCGCGAAGTCCGTCTTTCAGCGGCGCTCGATCGGCAACGACGGCAGGAAGAAAAAGGACCGGCGAATATCGGTGTACACTTACATACGAGCACACGTACACGCTCGCAGGCTGTATTGGGTAGAAGCTGGTCGCGGTTGCCAGCCGGTTTGCGGGCGTGAGCCGTCGCGAACAGGAAAATAGTGGAGAAAGACCGTGGAGTGATTTGGAAGGTAGTCCTCGGTTCAGGGGTTGGGGGTGGGGGGGCGCTGGAAAGGGAAACGACCGGGACGAAACGAGACGGAGCGTGAACCGAGGAAGAGGAAACGCGGTGTAAAAGGAAAAGAAAGATCCTCGGGTAGCGGCGGCGAAGAGGGCGGGCGGCGCGACGGTGGTGTTAGTAGCGGCGATGGTGGCTTAAACGAGGAGGGAGGGACGGGGTGGTTTCTTAAAGATGCGAGTCGGGTCGCACTTGTTGCGCGGGAAAGGAGCCACGGACTACGCCAAGGAAGGAAGGAAGGAACAGGCGTGTGCAGGCTTCCTGGCGGCGTGCTGGGGCTGCGAGAGGGTGGCCGGGGTGGATTCTCGCCGGGCTGCTTCCAGGGCGGGAGAAGAAAAACGACGAACGCCGGGGGAAGGAGATTTGACGGCGCGGCGAGAGTTGCTGCCGGTGGTGAGGCGAGGAAAAGATACGGGGGTGGCGGAGGTACGACCGGGGAATCGAATTGATTCCCTTTTACGGGCTCGCGTTACTTTTCTTCACCGTCTCGCCGTCCTTGCCTCTTGACCGGCGCTCCGCGTTCCCCTCGCCGCTCGCCGTATCGACGCCCCGCGCTCCCTCCCACCCCGCTGGCGTGTTATTTATTTATCAGCTCTCGCACGTAGCTCCTCTCATCCCCGCAAGAAGGACCGCGCGATGCTCCTGTTCCATTCGAACCGTCTACTTTACCTTTTTCTCCTCGCTCGTTCCCTTGCACCCCCTCCCCGCGCCTGTTCCTCGCTTTTTCATCAACCGCCCTCGCCCCCGCTGGTCCACGGTCTTGCCCGATCTCGCTCCAGTTCTTCCGGCGTTTCTATTCCCCGGCCGTTCGACGGTGGGACGCGGTCCTCTCGCGTCGACGCGAGGAATCGTCGCTCGCCAATTGCGCCCGGAGAGCGGGAAGACTTATCGGGATACTTTGCGGACAACGGTCCTCCGAGGTGTCCGCGATCGATCCTCGGCTCGCCGTCGTGACCGTGCATGAGTTACCTCGAATGTGTCACCATCGAGAGTAATAGATGTCCGCACGCGAACGTTCCAGGAGATTGGTTCGAGCTTTGAGGGTGATTCGAATGAGACTCGAGAATGTACTCAATTGATTTAAACTAGGTTCTCGGTAGAACGCGGAATTATGAGTTACGGGAATGTGATATGACGTGAATTTCGTGATTGGATGGTGTTTTCATTCGCGCGAGCCACCGTAGCAGCGTTACCAGATAGATGTCCTCAAAGAGGGAACTCGGTAGAAAATTTCCTCAAAAGCCACGAACGGAAAATCGCGATGGAGACTCCGAATCATTTTCCTCGCTTATCTATGTTCAGTTAGATTGATCGTCTAACGGGTGTCTCAACGGTGATAGCAGACTACTATCACGCGACTTAGCAATAGGGTAGTTTCCCTTCCACGACAGATAATTAGCATCAACATATTCCAGGGATATCTAAGAACTCTGAAACCCCTTAATTGTTATTATCACCGTTACCGTTAGTATTTCGCGAGGTCCTATTAAGACAGAACGGAACGCATCGGCCGCGGAAGGTCGGGGAGAAGAAAAATGGCGCACTCAGGTTTATTAGCCGCGCTACGGGAACAGAGGAAACAGCTTCTGCTCGTTCCCGAGCGGCATCGTTTAGATGGCAGTCCATTGAACCTCCGGCTTGAGAGAATTCAGCACGTTACTTATTTATCAGCGTCTACACGTACGCGGAGCGTAGCCACTTCCGTGTAGAAAAGCCCGCGACCATCATCCCCTCGGGAGAGGCACTTTCCGCGCGGGAGCAGATAGAGAACCCGGCCGACACCCGGATTGGATTGGCGCCCCGACGAAAAAACTTATCGGGATTCCTTGCGGATATAACGCCGCTCCCTGGGCCGCTTTCACCGGCAACCTTCTGCGCGGAATTGATCGATATCCGCGGACGACCGCCATATTAAGCCGGGGAATCGAAATTGCGCGTATAATTCTGCCCCCCGCCGACCCTGTCGAACTTCCCTTTTACCCGGGGGAAGATTAAACGCGTGGGAGGCTGGCTGGGGGGGAAAGTGAAGCTTGCCAGAGGCAACCGACGCTGCAGCGTGTCGACTCTCCGTTGAATAAAAAATATTAACGAACACACACGCCGCTGACCGTGTCCGTTCGCACTTTAAAAGAACGCGGAAAGGTCGTTTCCTTGACACGCGCGACCGTGCGTCACTCGTTTGCGCTGGAATGATAAGAAGCTGATCTCGGACAAGTTCATCCTGCGGCATGTGCATAGGCTGTTTGCATAGTTACCGGCAAGCGATTCGCGAACGTAAGAAAGACACTTGTTTTATATGATGTATGTAATGGTTTATTTTAAGTTTTAATTGTCCCGAGGCTTTAGGAGTTGATTTCCTTCGAGGAAATTGAATGCTTGGGTTTTACTGCTTGGGAAGGTAGGTGGGGATATCAGGGTTCTAGAATTAATCTTCCACTTAAGAGACCGATAGGAACTGTGGACTGTAGTGCAATAGATGGCGGAGTTGATACCGTGGATAAAGTGTGCCCTGGCCATTCTATTTCCAGAGTAACTGGAAGGTGGCTCTGTGTAATTTTCCGTAGCTCCGAGAAAGTTATTCGAACGGATTCCCAGGTGTTCCACCAGGCTGCGGAGCTAACAGGTTGTTCTAAATATCGAGGAGTGTTCCTGAAATATTTATCCGTTAGCTTGACAAAGAAACACCGCTTCCTGGGTATATCAGAAAATAATCTGTGAAATCGAAGTGCGTGTGTTATGTGTACAGGTTGATGTCGGTAGTGGACATAATGGTTCGCACAGGAAATCGAAGAAACAAAAGTATTATAGAATACCCAACTACTTGATTTACCGTACTCGATTAACTCTACTCGTTTGCTTCACCTCTTTTAACAACCTCACAATCTAGCCAACTGCTCTTGCAGTTCTCTTACAACTCCCCAACTTCTTCGCAACTCGCCCTTTGCACCCTCTCTTACATCCTCGGTCTATCAACGAAATCACCCAGTGCTCTCCTAGATCTTGCAACCCGAAGAACTTCGCACGCCCGAATCATTTTTCTTAACATGTAACAAGCCACTGCTCTCCCCAACTACTCTCCCCTTACGTTTCGTTCATCCATCGATTCAAGTATATCTCCAATCAAGTTTAAAGCACGAAGCAACGCCGAACATGCTCGCTCTAAAAACATTAATCCCGAAGAAGGACTCAGGAATCTCCCGAAATACTCAGAAGTCGCAAACTACAAAACTGCTGCCATATAATTTCGCCAATAACGAAACTCCTCAAAGAAATACAGAAGTCGAATAAGCAAAAATTTATACGATCCGGGAGACGACGCAGTCACCGTCAAGCAATCGCGATCGACCATCAACCCCCTATCCGAGCGAGGAACGCGGGCTAAAATAAGGATCGCAAAGATTTGTACCCGATTCCGTCGTCAGGCTAAAATAAAATCCTTCCCTGTCTCGGAACGGTGCCCGGTATACGACTTGGAAATTCTTTTACAGGTCAGTATACTGGACGAGTCCACTTTACGCCTTCCCCTAAAAATTTTATCGGCTAATCTGGTATCGATAGCCGTCGAGGAGGAAGGAACGTAGGCCAACGGACGTTGGTCACGAGAGCCTTCCCCTCTACGGGGATTCCAACGGGGATCCATCTTTCACGGGATCGTATCCATTTTTTATCGACGCCCACCGGTCCGTTCAGCTTCGATTCAATTCCGTCTGACGAATAGCGACGCCGTTCATTCGCCCGTAAATTAAGTCGACGCGGGAATCTCGCCTTCCCCCCTTTACCGCGGCGAGAAATTCGGTCCGGCGACACTTTATTGATTTCAAGATTATCGCGCGACGCGGGACTTCCCCGGAAACGGTTTCGGCCGGACCCGCGCGCCCGGGGGGGAGCGCGCGGCGAAGATATTGTAGCAGCCGGGCGAGTTCGTAATTGGGACT
The DNA here is from genome assembly GCF_051020985.1 of Nomia melanderi. Lineage (NCBI taxonomy): Eukaryota > Metazoa > Arthropoda > Insecta > Hymenoptera > Halictidae > Nomia > Nomia melanderi. Next base: position 14,429,570 of record NC_135004.1, on the reverse strand, counting down.
CGGCTAGCAGCAGCCGGAGAGAGAGAGAGAGAGAGAGCCGGCGGATCCGTCCAATCGCGGCGACCCTACGCTGGAAACTCTCCAACGTCATTTAGAATGTCTACATTCTGGGGACGGGATTCGATTGGATCGGTTTTTCCGGAAATTTAACTGAGCGTATGATCCGGGGGACTTCCGGCGGGGTTGTTCCGTACAACGGTGCCCGTCGAATGGCCGGCCGGTGCCGGCCGGTTAGCTATCGTGTCCCGGCGACGATTCCCCGTATCGGTCGGCTTCATAAAATAAAACGTAATCCCGCGCGGACGGGGGAGCGAGCGCGCGAAACGCTGAATCGGATGAAGGGACCCGCCCGATTTCCGCCGGTAAATTCGCCGGCGCGAGAAAGGATCCCGTTCGCGCGCGTCACGCTCGGCTCGGCCTAGCTCGTAACTTCTCCGCGAATTTATCGAACGGTTAATTGAAATGAAGCGGGTAATCCTCTCTTCTCCGACGATCGTTTTCTCTCTCTTCACCGGTATCTTTCCACCTGCACCCTTCCTCCCTCTTTAATTTCTTTCGTTTCTTTTTTTCCCCCCTCCCTCGCTAGGAGGAATCCGCCTTTATCGGGGAGCGAGCCTTCGACCGGTCGGGAACTTTCATAAAAGAATTCAAATTAGTCGATCCTCGGAATTTAACTATCCCATTCGAGGTTCACTGATGAAATTTTCGCCCGCGGAGTATTGAACCCGGCCCACCCCCCAGTTCCACCTGGTCAGCGTGTGCCTTATTTCCACGCTATCGATTTCCTTCGCCTCTTTGACGGCTGGATCCTGCATTATTCAGCGATCCAGCGACCAGGCTCGCCGGCTCTTCGTATACAGAACGTTGCGGGTCTGCCGCGTTAATCTCGATCCCCTATTCTCGGACCCGAGAACAGGCCGATTCGCCCTTACGATTGTCGCCGCGCTAATTATCCCGGCGGTCGGCCGCTTTGCAACGTCTGGGGAATCTTTCAGCTCGGGTAATCCCGGTCTATCGGGCCGGAAGAGGATTTCCTCGGCGGCTCTTTTCAGGAAGCAGTAGCTCGCAGGAGGATCAGCGCCGGCGCCGCGGCGCACTATAACGCGAGTAGCGCAGACATGAATTATGTCGGCCCCTAAAGCGGTCTGAATTATATATCGCGACCGCAGTTGTTGAATATTGCGGGCCGCGGTCGCGGTTTTAATTAAACGCGCCGCGCGGCGGGCACGCGTGCGCGATCGCTCGATCAACCGAGATAATGGCTCCCCGGGATTAACGTACGCTCGTCCGGCTGCGAGATGTAAAAGACCGGTTGTCCGCGACGCGCGCTCGCCACTTCTCCGGCCTCGATCGCTCGCGACGAGTGCTAAACAAATACATTCGCGAGAGCGTCGAGTGTTTCTGGTGGACAACACAGCGGGCACGCCGGGAAAAACGGGCGCGAAAGGTTATGGAATACGACTCTCGCGTGTACGCGCTGAATGCTCGCCGCTGGTAATAGTACGGACTCATTTGGCGCGGACATTTTTCATGAGATTGAATTTAGAGGATGGCGTAGGGTACGCATTTCTGAAAATAACGTTCGTGGGATATTTTTCACCTCAGATAAGGGGCGGAAGGTCGTAGAATATAATCGCCACTGAGTATTTACTCTTTTACTGTAGCGCAGGTGCTTTCGTACGGACCATCTTCGGCGAAAACCGATCAAGTTGACGTTAAAATGACGTTGCGACCTCACCTTTGCTGAAAATAACGGTTATAGGATTTTCTCCTGGAAAAAAAGGATGAGAATAGTTTCGGAATACGGTCACCGGTGAATTTACTTCGGACTAGTAGTATAGTCCGATTTTGATCGAACCAGGTTTTACGAGTGTACATTTGGAACGCACAGGTGTGCGTCGATGAACGGATATTTTTCTTTTAGAGGAAAGAGAGCGTGGAAAGTTCAAAATACATTCATCGTCGAATGTTCGCTGTGTCGCAGTGGTACAGTTCGGTTTCGCGGACCATTTTTGACGATTCCGAAAATAAGGTGTTAGTGAAAATGGCGACTACAGTATAATGTTTTCTCGAAAGTAAGAGTGCCAATTATCTTATGAAATAAAATTCTCCATCGATCATTCCCTCTAGCGCAGTAGTGTAAACCCGTTTTGGTCGGACACTCCTGACGAGACTGAATTTAGAAGACACGTACGAGTGCTGGTGAAAACGACGACCGCAGTCCTTTTTCTCTTCGAAAAAAAGATGAAACGTTCCGTCACGGGACTTCCAGGTAACTTTCTGGTGACTGAAAAGTTTTGAAAACTGTTGTTGCGCGCGTTGTCTGTTTTGTACGGCAGCTTGTACCGCAGCGTTGATACGGTATTCCGCCCGTTTCGCGCTCGCCGCGAGCGAATTCTGTTTTATGCAGGCGTTTGGTAGACTCTGTTGACATTATGCGTCTGTTATACGTGCATATACCGTGTGTTCCACCGCGGAGCTTTTCGAAATCGCTTTCGTACGATATTATACGGCGCCCGGACACCTGCTGGCGTTCAAAAACACATAACGATATTTGGGGACGTCCCGATAAAACGGGCAACTGAACCGGAGCGACAGGAACGAGATTACCAGACATCTACATCTACCTATAACCACACCGAACTCCCAGAATATCTCTTACTACGAAACTCCTTGAATTAACCACGCCACACTCGCACACCGCGCAACTCAACAAAACACCTATCATCCCCGCAGCATTCCGCTCCACCTGCTCCCATGGCGTTCATTACTCATCCCTCGAACCTCGCAAGGAGAGAAAAGAAGAACGAAACAGAGAAAAAAGGTCTACACCCTAATAATCTTCCTCGCGCCGGGAACGGCGCAACTTGAGCCCGAGTTTACCCAGCGGCACTTCGCGCCATTCCGGCTTCCCGTGAAACTAGAATCAACAGTCGTAACGAATGTCTGATTATCGATCGGCCAAAGTAAACGCGGAATCAAGGTTCCTCGGCGAGCGGGAAAGTGGTAGCTTTTTCTTCGCGCGGGCTCGTCCGCGAGGAGGGTTGAGAGGGCTGCTCGTGGATCCGAGCCGCGGCAGGCTCACGTACACAGCCGCGCGCGCGGTGTCTCGGACGGGGTCGTTCTCTTTCACGTAAAGTGTTAAATAAACAAATTTAAGCCGGGCCGTGTCCGTCGAGCGACGACTGGGACGGCTGTTGAAGGGTTGGGACGGAACCGTGGCGGGTGGGGGAGGAAAGAAACGAGGGGAGCGTGCCAGTATCAACACCAGCCGGAGTCGGCGCAGATAGTCCCGTCGTCGTCGTCGTCGTCGTCGTTACGATCTTCGCGTTCAAGTGTCGCAGACATTTAACGAAAGGTGCCGTGAAAGAGGCGACGATAAACGGGCGTCATTTCACGCGACGCGCGGCGAGGTGCGACGAGGCGCGGCGAGGCGGGGCGAGGAGCGGCGCCGGCTGCGACTGCTAACGAAAAGAGTGCGTATAACGGCAGTCTCGATTGCAGGAGCGCAGCCCTTTCTCCTCGCGGCGCATGCATTTTCTACCGCGCGCACAGACATGCGGACACCCCGTTCGCCCGCCCGCCCCCGCCGCTCCCGCACTCCACTTTTCCGTCAATTGACAAAGGCTGGCAAGTTCGCGCGGAACGTTAAAAGGGATTCGTGATATTGTCATTTATTTTAATTCCGCCGCCGGCGTTCAAAGGACTCGCGGCCGGCCGTCGTTTCCCCGGTATCGAGAAATTTGTCATTAATTTTCGTATTATAAGCTAGCGACGAGCCGGATTCACTACGCGCGACGGATCGCGCGTGAAACGCCGCTCCGCGGGGGATTTCGTGATATCGGCCTGTGGCGAGCAGTTTTCGAATGTGAAATAATCATTATGCGTTTAATATAGGGTGTACGTTTAGGAGACGATTGCCGTGGATGTTGCGAGTGTTTGAGAGGATTATCGGCGCGCGTGTCGCAGGGCGCGACGGCTATTCGAGTGAATTGTTTTAATCGCTTAATTGCATGCAGTGTATTTTTTATCGAGGGATTACGGGGATGAGGTGACCTCTTCTTTTATGTCCTTTAGAATTTGCTGAAAGAACGGGGATTATTTCATTGAATAGATTACAGTTTGATTTCTGAAGTTCTATGATTCCTTGTCCAATGTGAATGAGTGTTAATTTGAGTAATGTGACCAAAATTGAGATACATGCTTAACGAATGCACAACGTGTTATCGAAACGGTTTTTAATTGAACGCGAGTGGTCTCGCTACATCGGAGCGTTTAGAACGCCGCGACACTTTGATAACGAGGTAATTAAATTTGTCAATGCGACGCGCAAGAGCTTGATTGACGTTAACATTCGGCTTGCTTTGGTACCGATAGATTCAATATATCCGGAGAACCCGAAATAGCCGGGGGAGAACGTTTATTCTTATCTACCCTAAGTAGAACAAGCTCCGAAGTTCCCGGGAGATGATAAAACCTTGCCACCGTCATCGGAAAAGTAGAATTTACTTAGACTTTTTCGATAATCGAACGGCGCCGTGTCCCGAAAATTACTCGAATTGTTTAACTCCCGAACTCCCGAAGTTCCCGAAATCCCGCAGACGGAATTGGAATTTCGAACTACCATCGAACTCTTAACGTAAAATTATCGGTATTCGGCGGCGAGCAATAACCCGCGGGAACTTCGCGAAATATCGAAGCAGTCCGGGATCACCGTGGACAGGTCGACAAACGTGACAATTATCTCTGTAGTTCGATAAAACGAAATCGTCTCTGTCCCCGTGCTCGAAGAAACCGAATCACCCTATCGCCCATTTCCATTCATCGTTTCCTTAATACTTTCTTACATAACTTCCATTGTTCCTTTCACAGAGACCCTCCCATGGAACACACCTATTGCATCTCGAACCCATTGACTCTCGTCCTTTTCTTATTATTGTATAATAACACAATGGAGACTCTACCGTACGAAGTATCCAACCTGCTCCCTCGAAATAAGACCAGCGCACAATATCAAAACAATAATCCCACTGAACGAGGCTACGCTCGTTCCCCATATTTCCCTCGCCCGAAAGTTCATCGGTCGACCGTTAATGCCGCGCTTCGGAGCGAATAAACTTTATCGCAACGAAAGCGCATCGTTTTCATTACGACCGACGAAAGCAGCAATTTCGAATCGCTCGGGCCGATACACGATCGCCCGGTCGTTAACGCGAAATGAAAACAATCGGGCCGCGCAATTACATCGAGCTCGCCCCGACTTTTCGCGCGTAGACGGCGCGCGTGTCGCGGGATTAAAGGTTGCGGCGAACCGCGAATGTTCGCTTCGGTCCGCGTTATTTCCTCGTTGCAGTAATTCGCGACATTAAGGGGGGCGTGGGGGACGCCGCGGAGATACGGTCAAATGAAACGGCTCCGGTGGTTTTCACCGGGGAGCGTTTTCGCGAGCGCCCGGCCCATTTGAAGGCGAGACGCAAAGGACCGGCGCGACTGGCGGCGGCTGCGGGAGGGCGTGCGCGCGTTGTTTATAAATTTCTTTTCCGCTCGCGATCGCGGGAGACCCTCCCCCAAGTATTATTCTTTCGCCGGAGAGGAGGGGGCCGCTCCCTTTGCCGCGGGACGCGGATTTCGCGCGTCGTGCGTGCGTGCGCGCGCTCGTTTTCCATAAGCGCGCTGATTAAATTTGCAGCCGCCGGCTGCGGAACCGGACGCGAACAAAACGCGTTAAATCGAGCTCGGCGATTCTCGAGCGCGCGGCCCCGCGCAACAACAACCACGTCGAAAATTTCTATTCAGTTCGCGTCGCAGCCGCCGGAATCTCCCATAAACGCGGCCGTCCGACCGCTCGACGTATCTGCCCGCTCTACGGCGGAGTAATTAAATTTGAGCCGGTCGCAATTTGAAAATTCCCGGCGTTACCGGCGCCCGTTCGGGCCCCGTTCGCGCCGTTTAAACTACTCGAGCCGCGGCTGTAATTAAAAGCGTGTAGTTGAGCGAAGAAAGAATGATTAAACCGACCCGTCGGCGCCGCGCGGGTTCAAGATGTCCGCGCGCGAACGTTCCTTATTACTCGTCCAGGTGTTAAGGATGCTTCAATGACGTAACGATATTTTCGCGGACTCTGTGATTTCTTTAACCGTTCGGATGCTAGACAAGTTTTGTAGATATTTACCAAAAATGCGGGAGTGATTGGGTGTGTACGCAAAAGAATTAATAAGAGTAGTTATCTAATGAGATCACAAATTTTGTGTTATTACAAAAAATATCAAAAAATAAATTTACTTTGATTTATTTCTTGGAAGACATAGTAAGAAAATTATAATTGATACTGATACGCAGAAGCACCTCCGCGCTATTCGCAATTTTGGCACAACACAAGAGCGCTATAGCGCTCAGCACTCAAACGGTTAGACTACGGTGATTAGGGAAAATGTTGAATATGCGGAACACGATATGAGTAGAAATATATTCATCGCAGTAGAATATTAGATGCCAAGATGTGGACTACTCGATTGTAGTAGGCGGACTGCTGAATTGTTTTTCCGAAAGGGTGATAAATGTTTCTAGCGACTTCCAGGCGTGTTTTAGTAAATAGGAAATTTTTAATTGGTGAATTTCAAAGGAGAATTATCTTAGTCGATAGTTTGTCTCGGCTGTTACACGATGCAATCTAATTTTGTCCAAATAAACGATAGGTGAATCTCGGAGATAAAACATTGTTCGTCGGTTTATTTAATAGGATCAGTTTCCGAGTTATTGAAAGTTACGGAAAGCTTGCGAGTTATTTTAATATAAATATCGTCTTCTGGAAGGTCCTGGAAGAGTACAGACTTTGAAATTCAGATTTAGCGGGACAAGTACCGTAACGAAGTATTGAAACTAATACGTTTGAAATAAATAGATTCTCGATACGAATAAATGATTAGATCTTATTTATAGGTAACATCGAATTACATCGACGGATGCATTAAACGCTGTATAACTTGGTTAAATAAGTATACGCGACCTTTTGATCTCGTCATCTCCGCAGCGTCGTGTTTGCATCTCATTTGAAAGGGTTCGCCTCCATTCCGCGTGTTTTCCGAAAGTATCGCCATAATGAATTAAAGTCGAATGCTCTGTACGCGGTGTTGATTCAGCGAGGTATAAGATGAATTAAATTTGCCGACGGTTCGATTTGCTAATTTCAGCGCGACGCGAGTGACTGGTATTGATCCAGGCCAATTTCCGCTTCCTCTTTCCGTCGGGCGCGTGTGCCCTCGTCTTGTAATATCGAAGACGCCCGGCCGACGCTTTCACCGTACAATTTCTCCGCATTCTCCGCGGCGCGGAATTATCGGGGAGGCATTGAAGTATATCGGAGCACAGTAGTTAGGCTTTCACCGCGCAACAAAGGCGATTAAACCGCGTGTCACGGTTATGACGTCTGGCACAATAAACGGAGGATATTGAATGGGCAATGCGGGGGCCGCGGCACTGATAATGCTAATCACGTACTTACATTCGAGCGGTGTTATTAATACGTCGCCCGCGACGTTCGCGCCGCGCGCACGCGTCGTTCCGGCCGATTTATCGTATCCAATTTCAAGAGTGCAACGGACTCTGAATAACAACGCGTGCCAACTTATGCGAACGTTTTTAATTAACAACATTCACCCGGCACGGTCACCGATTTGTCAGGTAAATGCCGTTCACGGTGTGAATTTCCTTAATGAACGTTCGATTATTTCATCGTACGGGTGAATTGTAGCGATGAATGATCAATATAGAAATCGTGAAACATAGTCTGCGATAGAAGTTCAAAGGTTTTAAGGTTAACTCTGAAATAGAAAGATTAGACACTTTTGAAGATCTGTGTTTTAACTTAATAAGAATTATCGAAGGAATTGATTTAATTCTACGAAAACTGAATTATAAATCGATTAGCCTCAGTGGTTCCACTTTTTGAGGTTCTACAGAGGAATATTAAAAAGTCGATTTAACTGCTTGCTAGTTTACGTTAATAAGATCGCAAATTCCCGTGTTCCTCTCGGAATGACTGCGCTTATTTTACAAGTCATCGTAAAAGCATGCGAACGCACAAACACGGGGAGTCGAGCAACAACTACGGCTGAAGTTCAGCCGTGAACCCGTCCCCCAGATGATTCGTCGTCAGACGGTTGAAGTTGAACAAGGCGAAGTGAAATTTCATTTGTCGAGGCGTTTGAAGTCGAGAATGCTCGCGGTGTCGGCGAACTTCCGCGTTACGCGACGCGAAGATTCTTCCAGCCGCGGCGAACGTTCAGCGCGGACGTCCTTCGGCCGAATTAAATGTTTTTCCCCCGTCGGATCTCTTCAATTATCCGGACGGAGGGCGAACGAAGGAGCCGTCGCGTAAATATAGTTTAGCGAATTTACACCGCGGACGGTTCCGACGAAGTTCCAGCGGCGGACTCTATCCACTTGCCGGGCGGACTTTGTTAATAACGCGGCGCGGCCGGCCACTCGACGGTTTATTCACGCGGTTCAGCAACTATTTCGTCCGCGAGCGGCCCGTATACTTTGCGCGCCGGGGAAAATCGTAATGCCCGCGCTGAATTCGCCGCTGTAAATTGACGGAACGAGCAATTACGCCCGCGCCCGTAAATGGACATCACGCTAGACACATTAGTTTGCGTACCAACATTTAATGCAGGCGCGTACGCACCGGGTCCGCCGCTCTGTGTGCGCCGTGCTCAAGTTTACGAGCCGGAACCGTAAACTTTGGAATCGGCCCGTCGGACGTGTGCACCCTCCTGCGCCCGTATTAACCCCTTGCAGTACCATTTAGCCGGGCAAACTCGGGGCCGGGCCATAATTCTAACGGCCGATATCTCATTCGTGTTGTGTTCTTAAGTCTCACTCGTGACATTAATGTTTGATACGAAATCGTGATCGGGAGCGGGTCTCGTCACAGTGGTGGTTAATTAGACCGTGGCCGAAGAAAATAACGTCTCTGCGCGATCGAGTCGCTCGCCAGCTAGCGGTTAGGATCATGAACAGTTATTGATCGCGCGGTGTTGGATGTGGTACTGTTTATTTGTTCACCGCGACAATGATTTAGTCGCTTGCAAAACTGAAATTCATGGAAACAGGAATATCCTACATGTATAAACTCATGAAGGAGTTTCAATTATTTCAACCCTAATGAAACTTTTTACGAAACTTTTTATGAATCTATATGCAAACACCCGCGCCCCATTAACGAGACCCGTCCGCCGCGTGTAATTTACGCGAACGCGGTAATAAGCCGTCGCGGAAGACGCGACTGGAAGATTCGTCGCTGGCGCTGCCACCCCGGCCTACCGCGTTTAAGTCGAAAATCATTAATTTCCGATCGACATCGCGACAGGGTTCCGATACCGTCGGACGAGGGTGGATCGCGAATTAATCTCTTCCTCGGGGAAATTCCAATATTTATAATATCGATGTTTCCGGCGCGTTCGCGGGGGCGGTCGAAAGAAATACCGAATTACAGAGAGCCGCCTCGCGCTCCCAGCGGCGCGAGCGGGGCGAGTTCGCGGCGGGGTCTCCGACCTCTTCGACTTTTGACATGTTCCGCGCGCGCCGTTTCGCGTTCTCTGGGTCGTGTTCGTCGCCGGTCGCGCGCTTGTTAACTAGTTAAAGCCATTGTGTTCGTACGACGAAGAGAGCGCGGCGGTTGTCGGCTGGTGACGCGCTCCGTCCCTCCGTCCGCCAGCCGCGGCGCGCCGCCCGGGAGACGTATCTGGAGATGTCTGGAGACGCGAACGACGTCGACGACCGGGCGACGTCGCCGTCGTGCAGGCACACAGGAAGCTTCGCAGATGAGATGAAACGCGTCGGAAACAAGGGCCCGCTGCGAGGGTGGAAAAAGGAAAAGTGATTAGGTTGGGAACCGTCAACCCACCCTGTCCCGAGCGTTTCTGGTACAGTCCCTCCCTCCCTCCCCCCGCCCGCCCTCTTCCTCCTCCTCCTCCCTGTCGCCGTCCCACCGGTACCGAGTCGATAATTAACAAGCCAGGCCAGTCGAGTCACTTAGGCGTGCCGCGTCGTAGTTGTCTTCCTCCGTTCCCGTCGTCCTTGTTGTCGTCGTCGGCTTCCTCCTCTTCCTCGTCGCGCTCGTAATTTCTACCCGCCTCCTTCAGTTCGGTTCTCTCCTCTCGGTCGTTTTTTTCTTTTTTTTTTTTATTTCACTCTCCTCCCTCGGCTCTCCTTCCCTCCATCTCGCCGCCCTCTCGCCGTTATCTGGATTTTTCCGCAGGTCTTTCCTCGTTCCGCTCCGAACGTCGAAACCAACACTGCGAACAGCGGTTTAATTGTTAACGAGAAAAGTTTGCATTTTCGAGTACAAACCTCCGCAATCCCCGCGGTCTTTGCCCTCCAACCCGCCCTGCCGGTTCGGCCTCTCTCTCTTTCTCTGTATCCTCGATAACAAATTTCGTGAATCGCGGACCGTTGCCGATCCTCTTTCGTTCCCCGGCCCCCTTCGACCCCGTGTCTCTCTGATTGGCCTTCGGACCGACTCTCGCTCATTGTCCGCTGTGAATGCGTCCCGGTTTTGACCCTTTTAGCTGGCCACGATCCGTGTTGTCCGTCGCTGTTCGCCGGCTGACGGGAACGAATCGCGCGATCTCTCCTGGCGTAGCGTCGCTTCGGCATTGTTTTGGAATTGTTGCTAATTGGGCTAACGTTTCAGCTTTTCCATGCACGACAAGAGCGGGGGAGGAAACATTTTTTACAATTGTTACAATGACCGCTTCACCATCGATGTTTTATTTTCCATGTAGACAGAGGATCCGCGCGCTACATTGTACTTTGATATCCGCTCGCGAACGGGAGAATTAAAGGGTACGTTTCCTTCGATGTGAATTATATTTAGTCGATAATAGAACGAGAAGAAATCATTAATCTTCGAGTGAAACTCGTGAAGATTTCTAGACTAATTTGACAGCAATCAATGTTGTTCATTATCCACGGATCAAAGCACATAACTACTTCGCCATTATCAATGTATTATCTTCAAATGAAACTTCCGTCTGAAGAATGAAAAATTTTGCTACTTTTCTTCTAAATTGCCGATAGTAAAATGTTACACGAGTTCAGTAGCGAAAATGAATAGTATGTCAAGGGGTTAATAGACAAGTTGCGCTAATATCGGCAGTTAGCTCCCAAGGAGCGCCGAATAAATCACGCAAACCAATTTCCATGCTTTATTAGTATCTCTCACGGTCTAAAAGACGTCCGAACGATAAGACGCTCGACAAATCCTCCGAAAGACCGAACGAAATGAAACTTGACATCGATGGTTACGTATCGCGCAATACATCAAACGACTATTATCGACGTCCATTACACTATCGACATCTACGCATGCTATTATACACCACAAATCATCCAATATGTTCACCATCCCAATACCAGCAATCACCACGTCCCCGTACGGATCCCGCGTTAATTTATTGGTGTCGTCGAAACACGGAGGCGCCGCGCTGAACGGCAAAGGTGTCGCTTTTGATCCGGAGGCGCGGCATCCGAGCCGCCCCTTTTTCGGGGCGAAGCCCCAGGGCGCTCAGCGGAATTTTCGTTTACCCACGCGGCGCGAGTACCCGCCGCGAACGCGCGCGGAGCGTCGAGTTCTTTGAACCCGTTGCGGGTTTCCCTCCGACGCGCGCGGCGCTGGCTTCTCTTTTCCGTTTCGGTTCGGCTCGTCGAGCCGCTCGACCGTTTCGAGCATCGCTCGCTGCTCGACGAATTTCGAGTGCAACCGGCAGCGAAGCGACGTCTACGGCGACAGCGACGAGGAGGACGAGGACGACACGGAGGACGACATCGACGACATCACCGTCGGAGGAAAGGCGTCGTCGTCGTCTCTCATCCGGTAACGAGAGTATCGAGAGGGACGATCCGGCAACCGGGAGGACCGGCGAGCGCCGGAAACTCGTGTGACGCCGCCGCTCCTCCCCTCGCAGCCCCTTGGCCGCGCGCGCCGTTACCCGGCACTCGTTAACGAACACTCGATGAGACTCCGCGCGCACTTACCACCGCGAAGTATCGGCTCTGATTTTTTTCCTGTTCCCTCCGCGTTCCTCCTACGCGCTCCGTTTTCCCCGGGTAAAAAATTAATTTACCTCGCGCGTGTCGAGCCGAGCCGAGCCGAGCCGTGGCCCGGTTTGAAAAAGCTTTGACTGAACCTGTACTAGGAGGAAGAGGGCGCGGGGACCGGCGGGGGCGAAGCCGGAGGGGTGAGAAGCCGGTAAGAGGAAGAGGGAGCGAGCCGGAGACCGAGGTAGAACCCCGGGGGTGCGTCAAGAGTATAAGTGCACCAGAGGGGGTGACTACTACCGCCATCCCCCATCTAGTGCCGAGGGAGGGTTGAGTTTCCTATGGTTTAATTGGGCGCGAAATCATTTCCGATGCAATGCGCGCGGATGCAGCCGCGACGACGAGTAATCACCGTAAAAGCTCGACTTCTCTCTCCTTCCTCCCCTTTTCCTATGACTCCCGCTGCCTCTCCTGCCGCCCCCCCTATCCGGCCCTCGCGTGCTCCGTCTTTCTCCGTCCTCCGCGCGCCTCGCGCCCCTCCGGCAGCCGCCTTTCTTCGTCCCTTCGTTCCGCGTGCGTCTATCTTCCGACCGCATCCGTATCGTTTCTCGGGGCACAAAAGAAACCACGATCGATACGCTCACTGTCGCACAGGCCCGCCGCACGCGTGCCCGTCTATTTCATTTGTCCGTCAGGGGTTGCCGGATCGGTCGACCGCCCCGCGGATCGAATCCGCTGACTTCCAGCCGTGCGTGCCGTGCCGGCGACCCGCTCGTTGTCCGCCTTAGAAAACCACCGAATCGAATCGATTCGATCGAACCGATCGCCGCGTAATCGAACGGCGTGCCGCACCGGCGCCGATTACACCGGCACCGCGCCGCGAGCGCCCGACGCTGTTTGCGCGTCTATGAAGCAATTTCCGTTGAGTAATCCGGCCTGCCGGGGATAATGTTTGAGCTGCTTGATTAAAAGTAACGCGAGTCCGTTAGAGGGACGTTAAACTCATTGAATCCGACCGACGCGGCGCGAGTCGGCGGACGATTCGCGTTCGCCTGTAGCTTGTTACCTGCGGGTAATCGAGACTGCCAGGATTTTTCTGCGGATCTCCTCGGGAAAGGCGAGGTTTCTTGAACGCAGCGGACTTGAGATTTGCGGAACTCTTTTCAGACTTTGCACCTTCTGATATAAGGTGACGGTGCATAGTATGGAACGCGTGACTTGGGATCGTCGGAACGAGGGGTGTGCAGGTTTTTTAATTAAAATCTGCATCAATGAAGGAATTACATACTTACACGTAGAAAATTATGATCGAAGACAGTGCAAAATTTGAATGCCTTCGAACGGAGGAAAATGTAAATGAACAGCGATCTACAAATGGCTGCTAATATGGAGAACCTAGGTAATTTATAAACAAACCTCATTTTTATAACGAATATTCCATTGCTTTTAAATTACATTTCGTTAATTTCCTTCTTTTTCTTTCATACATTGGGTATACCGCGTCGAGACTATATTCTTCGCGAACGCAGCGCACTCGACACATTTTCCCAATATTACTGTTCTAATTGCCACCGTAAAATAACAATGTAACATAACAGCATCTAACATTAACAACGTACACCTCACGTGGAACGTGTTCCACGTCACCCTAGTACCTAACCGCATCAGCAACTTCCAATTATCCAACCTCCGCGAGCACCCGCGACAATTCGAAAATGAAATCTTCAGCTGTAAACATTCTCCACCGACAACTTCCTCCGTCAACTATCACTTACCTCGCACAATATCCCGCATTATCATCGAGCGCGGCGGCAGGCGATGCATCTTCCAATCCACGTTCGCAGCCAACGAAGCCCGAAATGCGATTCGTGTACCGGAATCCCCATGAATCCCGGCGTTCTTATATCCCGAGATATTTTCGCGGAGCGAACCCGATCCCGGCCCGACCCGTCGCGCACTCGGAAATTCGATTCGGCGCGCGGACCGCGTGACATCGCGCCGCTTGATCTTTGACCGCAGCTTATTGCGCTGTGAAATAACGCGGAACGCCGGTGCGACCGGCCGGCCGTTCGATTATTTAAATGTAGCGCAGCATACTGCGGCGGGGGTGCGGCGGGGGAGAGGATATCTCGCGGGATTCGCTCGACCGGGCAAATCGAGCTGCGCGGCGAACGCATTGTTTTAATATCCCCCGTTCGCCGCGCGTGCGGGCCGATTTAATCGAGCCCGGTCTCGCGTATTATTATTATTGCCGTCATTTTATTCCGGCGTGTAAATAATAACGGGTCGCCGGCCGATATTAATACCCGGTGTCCCGTGCCCGGTGACTTCGCACAGATTCGCCCCGGCGGCGGGCGGCGCTGCCCGGCCCGGCCGGCCGCAGAACGGAAACGCGCAAATTGCGCGCCATCATCGTCCCCGTTGGATTTCCGATATTCGGTAATTTCCGTGCGCCGCGGCGGCTACGTCAACGTAGACGCTATTAACGTGCCGTGCGGCGCGCGTGTACCCGATTTAAAATTAATTGCGTCGAATGTAAGCGGCCTCCGACCGATCCGTGATTCTTTCCAGGCTTAACGGTACCGGAGGGATCGGGACGCGGCTTCACAGTGGCGACTAATTGAGCGACGTGGCGTCGGTGAGATTCGGTCTGAGACTTTTCGGGTTGTTTGAATATTTCGTATTGTACCAGTGATTTCAGTCCTTGCGTTCGCATGTTTTTTGGTTTCCTGGCTCGTGGAATGGTTAAACGACGCGGGTTTCTTTAACCACTCGCGCTGGAAATTCAGAAATTTGGCAGTCTCCTGAATTTTGTTTTTACCTATTTTACACTGATATGTACACTTATTTCCATTAATCATTCTGTATAGAGTGATACATTTCGAAGTAATCTAACAGGCATAACGCAACGAGATTATCAATGTGTGATTACCATTGAGAATTTCGAAATAGAACCGTCTCGACGTGCGTCTTTCCAGCGCAAGTGGTTAATTAGGTGTCAACGGTCGAGTTCAAAACGATCAATCACCGTGGCATTTCTGCAGAATCGAGTTTCGAGTGAAAACATGTAACTTTGCACTTTGAACAGATGAATATGATAGCGCGGAGAGAATGCGAACGTGATGAGATCGAAGAATACCGTCGCGTCAAGTTTCTCATAACGCTAGTCAGCTGTAACCGAAGCTCACTCGCGCGTGCAGATACCGTGTAATCGCTGCAGTCTCTCCGAGGAGGGGAAGACGAAAGTCTGCGACGGCAGATTATAACGTAAAACATAAGCCGGCGATTTCGTTCCGGTTCTCCGGGCAGCTCGCGACACAGGTAGCCGGGCAGCGCGAGCTATCATACATTACGGCGCGGCGTTAACGGCTTTGTATCCCGCCGTAAAAGGTCTCGCAGGCAACTATCGCGTCCGATAGTTAAAGTGGACGGTATAAACGAGGATGCTTTGTAAGTCGGTCGCTTGTTCCTCGTCCTTGTCGGGGCCTTGTCATTTCGTTATCGCCGGGGTCGGAGTTAAAAGGAGCGGCGGAAGGTCGTCGACACACGCCGCCGCACAAAGGCCGAGAGATTGCAGAATATTTTTTCGCCGCTGCACGCTCATTCGAACGCCGGCGCGGCCGGGGGTTTCATTTTATTGTTATTGGATCAATTAAGCGGATTGAAGCGTCGCGATTCCGACCGAACGAGAGACGCGACGGACAGTCGTGCCTCCATATCAGCCGCGGCAGGATGTAACCCCCAGCCGGCGGCCGAAGGGTCCAGGCTATTGAACGCGTCAGCGTTCCCCGGGCGAAATTTTTTTGCGGTAATTACGCGAAAGCGGACCGTCGTAAAAATCGCGGTATTATCTGAATCTTAAATTGGACGGAGCGGCTCGGGCCTTCGGATTTCACGGAAGACGGGAATTTAAGTAACTCGAAGATCTAACCGGGGAATTGAATGAAACGAATTCTATGGAGCCGAGTGTGCCTAGTATTATCCGGTCTTCGGCAACGACGGATCGAAGTTCCAATTTCATAATTGTACCGGTTCATTTCCGCGGCAATTATCGTTCTCGGTCCGTTCGATAAGAGCGTTCGGCGAGAGACTGATTTGAATATGGTTATAAAAATTCTAGGAAGGTCATCCGGCCTGATTCTTCCTCTAGGATGCATTGTAAAGGATTGTGTAGAATGAGAGTGTCCTTGACCTAATTTAAGTCGACGATCTTCCCGTAATCTACAAATAGAATACAGATTCCTGTTCGAATCATCTATCTTGAAACTGAATCATTAACCCTTTGCACTCGGCAGTTCTTCACTAGAAATATTTGAACATTTGACGATGAGATAAAAATAATTTCACAAAATATTTCTATCTCATCGGTTAATTTCAAAAATAACTCGAAGAGAAATCACACGTACATGGTGGAAGAAAGCTACTTTATTTCTATATTTCCCAAATTGATGCCTTATACATAGTATAACATAAAATATCAAATTTTATTCCCGTATAAAATCAAGCAACCCGGAAATGCTCGACTAGATCGTTAAATTCCAACGCAAAGGCAGCGACAGGTAGTCACAGCTCGCCGAAATTTCCGTAGGAAAATTCGCTAACGAAAATCCAACAATAACAATTCTATGTCCCCTTTGAAGCAGCGCAACATATCGACAACGGCGTGTCGTACAGGAAAGATCAAGGGCCCTTTACAAAATCGGCAATCGGTTGAAATTTTCCCCTAGGCACCTTCCGAGCAGGCTCTTTCGTTACAATGGTATCACGGCTGCAATTGATCAAGCCGTCGCGTCCCGCCGGTTATTTATTTTCGGCGCTAGCGGAACGTCGATAGCTCCGACACGACGACGCGAGTAACGCGATCGATCGCGATGGTATCGCGCGGAGGAAACGGAGCTGCGTCTGGTTAGCGGACGCGCGGCAAGATTTTGCAGCGTGGTAGGAAACTTGGCGCAGCTGCTACCGTCGTCGCTCACCTTCTCGCCCGCAATTTATGCTAAGTGAATTAACATTGATCTGGCCGGGAAATATGGGTTCGTTCCGGTAGACAGCCCTCGCGCTCTCCGTCTCCCTCACGCCGCTTCACGTACACACGCTCCCGTTGTGTACCTCCGTCTTTCCGGGCCTGGCATATTCGAATTTTACGCGCGCGCGCCGAGAGTCTCGCCGTGTTTCCCCATACATCGTGCACGGAGCGTTGCGGAGCTTCCGTTCGGTCGGTTGAACGCGAACGGAAGCGAGCCATGAAAGGCCGCCGCACGCCAAGGGAGACCGGCATAAACGATGCCGTGTAAAAAATCAATTAGTCCCGATATCGTGGGACCATTGAGAAAAGAGAATTCGTTCGTAGGTTTTGCGAGGGAGTCGATGACCGTGTCAACCTTTGTTCGCTCTGGAATCGTGGTGGATTCGGGAAATGTGTGTAATATTGTAAGAGGATTTTATGGGTGTAAAATGCAATGGCGAAGAGTTGTTAGAGTGTTCTTTTTGATGTAATGCCCCTGATTCGAAGGATACAGGGAGAATGTCCTGAGGAAGGCACTGTTTAGCCGGAGGACTTTCTCATGTCAGCGTAGCTCTCGCTGTTTATTGCGCCTCGAGACTCGGGATGTTTTCCTTTGACGCTAAACCTATCTGTCAAAACGACCAATTCCTGATCTTCTCTTTGAAATTATTGAAAAGGTAACAGACGTTTCCCTGAGAATCGATTGACAGTGATTTAGCAATACGCAGACGTCAGTGTAACTGACCGATTGACGACCAGCGTTCGACTTCACTATCTTACAATATCAGCTCGACCTGCAGATTTAACCTTTTGGCCTATGATATCTTTCTCAATTCTGATACTGCTACTTTGTGATTAACCCTTTGCACCAAGAGTTTTCTACCAAAAATACCCAAAACTTTCCAATGAAATGTAGTTAACGTTTCTTGAAACTGGCTTCGCGAGAAATCGTACATAAATTGAAGAAAGAGGCTGTTTTATTTTAATATTTCACATATTAATGCATCGCACGAAACTTAACATTAAATAATATACTCCATAATTTTTCTGTGTCAAATCGAATGACGACTGAGAGGAGCCTAAGGGTTAATAATTTATTGGAGAAAAATTCTAAGCATGTTATGCCTATATTTCCTTCGATGTACAATAGTTGATTACAGAGGAATAATATTCACTTTGAAGTGGAATGAACCGAGTAATACATTTGTTGAATCACGTTGAAAATCTTCACGAGTCTGACTCGTAAAAGGGGTTAATTCGTTACAGTCCGAAGTTTGTATTCCGAACAGTTTGTATCTCTAAACTTTCCTTTATATCATAACCCAAGACTATAAAAGCACCACCGTTCATTCCCTGAAATGAAGTTCCCACCAAAACTTCAAAATAAACCACGAGAGAATTCCATATTTCCATAAGTTCGTACATAGAACACCATGCAAGTCAAACTACCACTGTCCATGCATGCGTACACACGAATGGTTTCCACAAACATTTGTTAGTAACCGAACAGCGAACCAGATTTTTCTATCGGATAGAACAAAATTAATCGCGGTCGCACGCACGCGCTCGCGGATCGTTTGCCAATCCCACCGTGCGTCCCTACGCGAAGCCGGTCGCTAACAAACGAGGCTGACCTAACGTCCGGCCGAAAATTCAACGGAATCTTCGTCGACGAAATTTTTTATACGAATCGCGGCCGTTCCACGAGGGAACCAATTAATCGGTGTGGCTCGCGAAACAGAATCCCGGACGCCGGTCCTCCTTCGAACGGCTGCCACTGTATCTCGTTTCCGTATCAATTAAACGACACAAGCCCGAGCCCGTGCACGCTTGAAACTGATCGTTAAAAATTGTCGCTAAATGCGGCCGGCTGTACCGGAGCGAAGGATCCCCATATTTCTCGATAGAATGTATATTGCCACGCGAAAACCAATTAACCTACATTCGGCCCGACTGCATTTGTGCCCGGCGATTTCCCTAATTATACGCGACAGCTCTCCCCCTCGCCGACGACTCCGCCGCAGTTTTACATTTTAGTTACCCTTACCGTCGCGCACCCGTCTCGTTAAGGATTTCAATATTTTTTCTCACCCTCTACAGGGTCACCTCTCCCCCGTAGGGGAAAAAAAATTACCGTGTTATCGTGTCGCTGTCGATCCCCGCCTCTCCGTCTTGCCGACTTCTCCCCTCGCTTTTATGCTCGTTCATTTACGCTTTAAAGGACGAGCTCGCGATGTCAAATCTCACGTCGCGGTGCGTTAATTCCGCGTAGAATTCGCGTCGCTTCTAAGTACACTGTGGTTTCCAGCGCGCGTGGAAAGGTCAAGTGTGATCGAGTGAATTGTTGGAGGTTTAATGGATTTGTTGTTCTGACGATCGCGTGGAATTCTGTGGAAGCTGTCGCGTGTCTCGTTTTAATCCTTTGCACTCCGTTGGCTGTGGAGACATAATTTGCATCGCCGATATCATGTTCGTTTCAAATTGTAGAGTTCTTTCTACTCGAGTGAAGGAAATGGGCAAATGAAATTAAAAGAATATCTGTAATTTTTCTTCTTCGAAACGAAATTTTCGGTTGAAAGTTCATCTAGAGAAATGAACTGTTAAGGTATTGAAAATGTCCGGAGTGCGCAGGGTTAATTCGTTCATTTATCTTCCGGAGTATTCATTGTTCGAAGGAACGGTTTAAATGAAACTGATTCTTCTTCGAGGGAGACTTTCGAAGATCAACGTATCCTAGAGTGATGAATATTCATATTGGAATGAGCTGTATGCCTGATTGAACTTGAATGTGTATTTCTAGGTAAAAAGTTGTGAGTAACTTTTTGATTCCGGGGATGTTTTTTGGTAGACGAGATTTATGCTCGTTACAAGGCGTATCACACTAACGAACAGTCGTGCGGATTTCACGGATTTTTGTAAATTTTCGAATACCCGTATAGCCAACAAACAGAATACACATCCGCCGCTCTCCTATTTCGGCTGTTTTCTCCGTGGCAGCGGGCAAAAGAAATAGGACAGGAATTCCAAACGTCACACCGTGACACTGTGTCCCAGATTTACAGTGCAATAAAAGTTGTACAGAGTCGGCCAGCGAGAACCGAAAAACGCGGACGACTCGATTAATTCGTGCGAGTATTGCCGACGCACTGACCGTGCGCTGCCCCGAAAACGTACGGCTTTAGAGTGAACGATCTATGCGGCCGCGGGCTTGGGATTTTTCATTTGAATCAATAATGGACGGGAGTTGTTTCGGGGCGGAACGAGAAATCGCGTTAAGTATGTAAATGTGGATCGCGTTACACTTCTCTGGGTCCACTCTGATCTGTTTTATAGTGTCTTGACACATTGCCGGCTAACTTTTAGAAATTTGAATTGTGTTAATTGTGATTCTCAATGAGATCACCTTATATCAATATATATATGGAAACACTCAGATATTGAATTATCTAATATATTTTAAATAAATAATCAATTCGTATTAATCAATAATCACCTTATTTCAATATATATATGGAAACACTCAGATATCAAATTATGTAATATATTTTAAATAAATAATCAATTCGAATTGTGCTAATGGTGATTCTCAATGAGATCACCTTATATCAATATATATATGGAAACACTCGGATATCAAATTATGTAATATTTTTTAAATAAGTAATCAATCCGTATTAATCAATTCGAATTGTGCTAGTGGTGATTCTTAATGAGATCACCTTATATCAATATATATACGGAAACACTCAGATATCAAATTATGTAATATAAATCAATATTCAATTCTATCAATTTTAATCTTCTTATCAAACTTAATATTCTTTTAAATACTGCGACAATTAGCAAAGTTGCGTAGTTTTTATATAAAAACAATATTCCCCGTTACTTATCAATCCATTTCAAATCCTCGAATCGCTCCGACAAAAATATCCACAACAGGCCGACGAATTTGAATTCATTGTTCACATAGCGGCGCGATTATATTCGTCACACGATCCGCGCGGTATATTAAATTTCCCAACTCAATTGGCTTAATGGATGCCACGGAAATATTGTATTTTTCTAGCGGGTCGCAGCCGTCGAAAACGGTCGGCGTTGTAACGGCGGAATTCGCCCCAAAATTTCACTCATTTCGCGGTGGATTCGTCCCGGCTGCTCTTTTTCCCCGCGGCCGCCCGTATCGTTTCGGCCGGGATTTTAATCGAACCGGCCCCGGCCGCGCTGTACACATCAGATTTTATCGAGCCCGCTGAAACAAGTTCCATGAATTTTATTAGTCGACATTCGGAGCGCGACGCGCTGACAGACAGAGAAGTGTGTCAGATAGCGCCTTGTCAAGCCCCCCTATCAATCGATACACGAGCGGAGCGGCGCGCGAACTTCACACGATTACGAATACGTACCGGCGGACGCGGCCGAAACAAACGCGGCTCTCCGTTGCGAAGGAATCTGTCCGCCGATTCCCCAACAATGGGATTATCTTCGCGGCGCGTTGACCATTAAACGAATCCGCGGCGCGCGCGAGCAAATTCGCCGGCACGTTGAAAAATTAATGTAAATACCCCGCTCCTACCTCGGTTTAAACAATCACCGGCGAAATTAACGCCGCTGAATCGCGGGCTCGCGTAGACGCGAATTATCGGATGCATTAATGCGGAAGCCATCGCGTACGGAGGAACTTATTTGCGATCGTCGGACGCAATCTTGTTCAAATAAACGCTGGGATTAATAACGGGAAGCTCACGCGCGTGATCCGATGGTAATTTAGTCGGAACGATGAAAAATTTCACGAAGCAATCCAGGCATCGCGATTTCGGATTATCGATGCCTCCGGTTTCAATCGTTCCCCGTATTAAATTGATAAATCCTGGAACCAATTGACGGTAATATCTAACGTTCCGTTGTTCGAGGTTTTACACGGGACAACGAGCACTCGCTCGCGGGAACTGATATTATTTACTTCCGGATAGTTAACGCGTTCGGCGACTGGGTTCAGGGAGGTTCCCATTGCGAACGGGAATATATTACGTTACAAAGTTTTTCATTACGCGTTTAATTCTCACCGAAACTACAATAACTCCATTCATTCTCCCCGACGAACGTTCGCACGGACACGCGAGAACGTTTGCAAATAATGTCATTACTTCCAGCGGCTGGCACGCGCGCGACCGCGGTTCGGTGGATAAATGGCGGCCGAGGATAGAATCTGAAAGGAGTGGCGGGAAAGTATATGTAAACGGGCGGGCCCTCCCCGGGCGCGGAATAAAGTGTACTTTCATCGCTCCATTTCAAAGCGATCAAAGCACTTAATTATTAGATGTACGAATGTTAGCATGTTTGCCCACGGTCTCTTTGAGAGTGGCTTACCTGCACGCCGGGGAGAATTTAATTCTCATCACGTAATGGGGTCCCAACGTGACGCTGCATTTTCATGAAACGCGGAACGTATTTGGGGAATAATTCCAGCTCGCTAGCTCCCGCTAATTTCCCATTCGATTTTCATTTCGGCTGAAATACGATTAAATTTTCGATTTAACGCGCATCCGACGCAAACAACGCGGCCGTCGGCCCGCCGTAATACACCGGAACACCGGCCGCCCGTTCCGCTGGACCGGCAAAACGCGAGTCAAACGTTGATTCGGTTTCTTTCGCGTCCCATCGAAACGCGAGCCGTTGACTTCTCCGCTTTCACGGAACCGGGAAATCCCGATTACACCGGCGCCCATTCGACGAGTTTCACCGATCAGCGGAGACGCATCGAAAAACGGGGCATCCAATTAGAGCGATCTCCCGCGGTTGATTCGCCGGAGACACGGTAATTAAAGAACGCCGCGCGATTCATGCTCGCCGGCCGCTCCGATTATCAAAGGACAACCCCGTCGGATCATTACGATCCACCGTGCGGTCACAGGCGAAACAAGAAGTGACCCGGAGCGTGGAGGTCGTTGATTTTTGAGAACGAGGTGGTCGGTCCGAGGCGAAGCCGGCTTGTCCGTCGCGTCCTTTGAAAACCGGCTGTCAAGATCGCCGATACACGCGTCGATAAGCCTGTTCCCTGGCGCGCTTAACCCGGGGAATTTCAAAAAAACCGTTGGACAAGGAAAGCCAATGGGCGCAAAATCCGCCGGGGTCGGTCGGGGATCGAACGGGCAGCGGCCATATACGCGAACGGCGCTGCGGCGAGGGATCGATGATGGGATCAGAGACAGTTGCGGCGAAAAAAAGAGGAGAAGAAGAAGGCGGAGGAATAGGTCGGCGTGGAGCGGAGCGAGCGAGGGGAGCCGATGGAACGGAACCGGTCACAGAGGAAGGCGGCGAGAAAGGGGGATAAATGAGGATGATAGAGGGGGACAAAGTAGCAGAAATCAAGCGAGCGGGAAAGAGTGAAATATAATTGATAGGGAAGCGGGCGGGCGGCCGGGAAAAGTGTACACGTATGCAAATGAAAGGGCGGGGAGGGCTGGAAGAGGAATGCGGTGATGTAGAGGTGCACATCTGGGACAGGAGAGAGGAAACGTGAGTGGAATGGAGCGGCGGCGGGGGAGCGAGAGAGAAGCTGGCTGGCGGAGGGTGGCCACGGGACGGAGGGAGAGGAATATGTAATGGGTATGCATAGGTGTGAGATGCGACAGAGACCCCGGGGACTGCGTTAATTCCAGGGGACCTGATTAATCGGAAACAGGACTATCGTGCAAATAGGCGCGAGATAACCCCGCCGTCCGCCGCGTTCACCTATCTGCGAGCATGTCCTCCCCGGCTCCATAATGCATCCTGATGGTGGCTTCGATCGACCCCGTTCCTAGATTTCGAGTTAAGTCCATGGGGGTGGTCGGCGGGCGACGCGGTGCGGTGCGGTGCGGTGCGGTGCGGTGCGGCGCGGAGCGGAGCGGCGCAACGCGTCGGATCGCATCGATTTAATTACGATCGATCTGTCAAGCCGATGACGCTGCGCAACCAACACCGGGCCCCGATATATCGTGGCTTGCCCTAAATTTCGAAAGTGTTCGGCTCGCGCCGCGCCGCGCCGCGCCGCGTTCTGCTGCGCTGTTACGTTTCGGTTCCGGGTCATTGTCTTCCCGGTGAATGGCTCGTTCAGCGAAAACAGTTTTTCAAATTCCGCCGCGGCGAAAAATAGACCGTGAACGGCCGCGGTTTTTGCACCCGTTTTTATCGCCTCTGTCTAACCGAGTTTCTGGGGGAAACGGGAGTTATGGGGCGAGCGTCTAATCGGTATTGATGATTGAGGTTCAAGTTAGGTGGTTAATCGTGTTGAGTGGATCGTAAGAGGGGAATGTTTTTAAATTTGTAGCAGCGAGAGATTTATATTGACGTGATTTATGCGTATCTTAACCCTTTGTACTCGAGAGGTGACCCTCAGTCGCCACTTGATTTGATACAGCAAAACTATGAAGTTGGATGTTTAGTATTTTAAATGAAACTTTGTTTTGCTGTGTGAAATACTTTTTAATACTAGCAATACTGAAATACTAATTTTATGCAGTGAATGGGTTACAAGATTTGGCATTGTTATATAAGAATAAGGAATATTGCATAGAATGCCTAAAATTCTCATGGTAGTGAACGTGTTAAATAAAATAGCTTCGTTGCTTGATTTACCTGCGAATTATCGTTAGTTTCCAACAATGTCGTCTATATCTCGTTGGAAAATGTCAAGTATTTCCAGTGAAAAACTTTCTGCAAAGGGTTAATTGGTTAATGATCATTTTACTTATGTCACGTGTCGTTTGCGAATCTTTGGAACCTTAGTTTCTAAGGTATTAACTTGAATTACGTTCTGATTGTGAGTTGATCAGGGTCGCGTTAATTCGTTTAGAAGCATCCTCGCGCAGACGTGCGCGGTCGAACAAAGCAAGATGGCCGAAAGACTCCATCCAGAGAAACGAAACGAGATTTAATTCATTCGGAATTGCAATCCGCAGTACAGGCTTGTCAGCGGGCAACGACGGTTGTCCGGATGTCGAGGTTTCCACTGAATTTCGAGAATGTCTGCGCCGCGTACTCCATTCGACCGCCGAATTTGCTCTCGACGTTCGCATGATCGATTCCCTGGAAAAAATTCCCTCGCCGCGGAGTTTTAATTTATGCTTCCGATTGCCTGCACTTTTTTCTTCACGTCTTCGGAGCTCGTCGAGGGATGCTCGAACTATTATAGAACTTCCGCGAACGTCAGGGGTGAAACTTCTTCCTGCTGTATTTTTTGTCCCGTTTCTTCCTCGGATTTTCCAAGATGAAAGTTGTACAGGTTTCCAACGGAGGTCCAGGGTACTTATCGTCGACCGCATCGCAATTTTTCCGCCCGGCGGAGGAAGAATACGGGCGACAATCGCGTGGCCTTGGGAAACATCAGGTCCACGTCGGTTCCCTCGACAAAGGGAGATACATCGCCGGCCATTAAATTGCGAAATAACTATCGGCACGGTGATATTGAAAAACCGAACGGTTCGGAACGGCCGCATTGGTGCAACCGGAATGCACTCCATTTGCGGCGATTATCTCTTTCGATATACCCCACCCCGACGGTTGATATACCGAACGCCGGACGGCTCGTCGATGAAACCTCCGAGTTGCTTAACCTCTTCGGCCTATCGCTCCATTTTCTAATTAAGTGTACCGTAGCTCTATTAACCCATTGCACTCGAGAGGTGACTCTCACCACTCGATTTCATACAGTGAAACTGTAAAATTTGATATTTCATATTATACTTCCTATAACGCACCATTTTGAGGAATCAAATAAAATAGCTTTATTCCTCCATGTACGCGTTCTCGTCGAGTTTCGCAAAATATCGATTTTATCTCATCAAAAAATGTTAAAATATTTCTAGTGAAAACCTTCCGAGTGCAGAGGATTAACAGACAGTATAAATCTAAAAACTAAGGCAGAGAGTTCCAATAAAAATGAACAAATGCTAAGTTACTCCGATAAATAAACAATTCTATATACGCGATTGAAATTTCCTAGCTCGAATAAACACACTTTTCCACGGAACTATACGAGTAATATACACAGCTAATGCATCCCATGCGCCGCGGTACTCCAAACAATCAAAGAGAACAATCTCTCGAGCATCCCGTAGAACATCTAACCAGATAAACACACGGCGTCCACTAAAATCAACACAGAGCGACATACGCACAACGGTAGGCTGAGATCGCACGGTGGTGCGAGCAGCATTCAATATGCTAACTCGAAGAGTTTGATACGAGTCCTGTTAACGCGAAGCCAGATCCGCGCGTTAACGGGGCGGCCGCGGAACAGTCGGAGCAATTAAAAGCGCGCCGTAATTAATCGAGGGAGGGACGCGAGGCGCGAATAATTGTAGAAACCCGCGGCCGCGTAGAAAAGTTTTGTGTCACGCGGAACTTTTAAATGCGCGCGCGAAACGAACCGTGCACGAGCCGCCAATGGAGTTTCGGGTTAAATTGCCATAAATAAACGTCTTGGCTCTCGCTACACTGGCAGGGCGCGAGGGTGGACTTTAAGCGACGCAACGGCGCGGGGCGGCGAGGGTTTCAGTCGACGGCGAAACCGTCGCTTAAGGGAGGGAGGGGGAGTGAAGAAGAAAAAAAAACGGAGCACAGGCTAGAGCGCAACAAAAGAACGCAGTCTACGCGACGCTCGACTCCCACCGGCCGTCACCAGTTTCCCCTTTAATTATATTCGGAGTAATTAACGATGGATAGCGTATAATGAACAATATCTGCGGCCAGACAGTATTTACGACGCGCGCCGCTGGTATGATGGCCGCGGTATTTTGTATGCGGCCCATACTTTATCCGACAATTGAAAATAATTTACGATTTACGTCGGCGGCGCAGCTTGCAATTAGAATGCAAAATGAGGCGGAACGCGGGGCCACGCGGGGGGCGGGGGCGGAAGCGGGGGAAGGCTGTCGCCCGGCGAAAATTAGAATGGCGGCGTGCTCTCGCCGCGCAAATTGCGGAATATTCACGGGCCACTTTTTCTCCGCGCGTTCGAATCGCGCACCGTGGTCCCAGCGTTTCCGAAGCGGCCGCGCGCAGCGCTCTGGGACCGTCGTCCTATTTCCTAGACTCGCGGTCCGGCGTTCCGAGAGCGCGCGAACCGGCGTCACGTTAAAACGGAGAAATTAGTCGTAGTTTAATTTCGCGCCGTGAACAGCCGACGGCTCTTAATAGGACCGTACATTTCTTTGTCGGCGCGGCGGGCGGGGGCGGGTCGCGCCGCGCGGAAAATATAAAACGAACAAATTCCGGCGCCGACGAGCGCCGTGTTTTTCTTTCGCGCGTTCCATGAACTTCGTCGCGGCATTCGTTTGCGGCCGCTCGGCCCGCGATTTTGCTTCTTTTTCCCTCCTCCCCGCCTCCTCTGTCTCCCTCGCTCGCTTCCTTTCTGGTTTCTGCTGAGCACGGAATTATTTTGAGATCCGGTAACCCCTTAGCCGCACTTTTGTTTCGTCCTTGGGACCCCTTCACCCACACTCGGCCGTTTTCGTCGCTTCTCTCTTCCTCTTTTCCTCTCTTCCTCTATCTTTCTCTCTCTCTCTCTCTCTCTCTCTCTCTCTCTCTCTCTTTCTCTCTCTTTTCTTTCCCTCTCTTTTTCCCTTCAACCCCTGGTGCTACGTCAAGGGCCTCGCCGTTTCGCCGTCTGCACCTCCGGCGAGACTGGCTTCCACGCTCCCGATCGATATTCCATTGTATCGGTACATTCAAGTATCCCGAAGAGTTTCACTGCCTCGTAACGACATCGATGATATTATGCTAATTCAGCGTGTCGCTGGAGTGCGGATGCTGCCGGGCGATAAGCTACGAACACCTGGTTGACAAGAGCCTGGGACGCTGCGGAGGCCGACGCTCCGCGCTTTTAGGTACACCGCCGCGTCGACGGTTCACCGTCGCGAAATACCGTCTGGCGAACGCGACATCGCCGATTAGCCCTGTAGCTACGAGGCTTTAATGCTCGGCGAACAGCACTGCAGCGATGGAAGAACTAACCGTGTTAACTCTCGAATACTGGAGTTGATGTTCTAGACTGTTCGCGGATTATAGATCAATGTTCTCTCAATACTTTTATATTACAATACTATTGAAAGGTACATCGAGTTTCAGCATTGTAAATCAAACAGAAAATACTGATAAGTGAAGATTCCGTCCGACGAATCCACATTTTCGAATTCTCGAATCGTAGGATAAAATCCCAGATAAAATCAGAAGCAATCGCAAAGGATGCTCAGTAAAGCTGATCTTTAATTCTAATTGCACAAATTGCCCGCGAGGTGCGAAACTCCCGTTTTACACTAAAACGCATTCACGTTGAATGGATAAATTCACTCGACCAGAGCGTTTCAACAGTGCGTGTGTAGGAATTGGCCGACTGAAAAAGGATCCAGTTATTTTATACTTTGCGATAATTGGGCGAACGTGGCCGCGGTACGATGAACCGTGTCGACGATGAATTTCACCTGCCCCGAGAGATTTCACCCACGGCAAATACACGGTGAAGTTATTTTGATACACTATTCCACAACACGGGCGAATAACGAACAACGCCTATTACATATGACAACGAATAGTCCAATCTTTTCTAAGACCTCTACAATAGATCGTATACTATCGTATCGAAACAATGAACGACAGAATAGCGCGATATAAATTTCGAAAATCGATTCCGCTATAAAAACAGGAGGCCTCGAATCTTTGACTTCTTCATAGAGAATCACATCCATTGTGATCGCTCCGCGATTTTCGATTCCGCGCATGTATATGCATAGCGTCGAGTTTCCGAGCTAACGTACAGCATATCTATTTTTCCAGGGACAACGCGATAAAGTATGCGGTCAATGTTCGTAAATCTAGCGTTAATTCCCTAGAACAATATAGGACGATCTCTCTACGCGCCGGCACGGCCGGGGGCCGTCGGCGCAGGTGTCTGGTTAATTCTTTTGTCGCCGCGACGATCGATACATCTGAATGGCACCGGCGCATCTGTACTGATTTATGCCTGATTTATCGTTCGCGTTCATTCGCGGCGATCCGTTCTCCGTGCTGCCGAAGAAGTTATCGACTGCGAGAACAGAATTACTGGACGGGCCGGGAAATGGAACGAGATCCAGCGCGTGTCCCGATAGCACTTTGAAGTACGCTCCTCCCGTTGAAATATATTTGGAGCGCGGACTTTCGTTAAAAGTGAACACGAACTATTCTCAGACTCTTTCCTCGGTTCGAATTGAATTCAGTTTAAATTTAATCGTTCGGGAAATTTATTTCGTTTCGACTGAAATTTAGTCGATCTCGTTGTCTGCGAGTACGTTTTAACGGTGTACGTGCCAGCGGTTTTCTTAGAGCGGTCTTTTAACAATTCACAATTATGGACTTTTTAATGCGCTCCCCAACGTTGACGGTCGATAGCCCTCCGGATGAAATATTGGATACTCAAACGGTCCAGCGGCGACTGGAGGAAAGGTAGCGGTAAAAAATAAGAATGGCGTAATTCGAGGCTAGAAGCGTACACTCTTGCAAAGAGTCGTAAATTGTATGACTCTTTCCTTCTAATTTACGCGATTTTTAATACCGACCGTTACAACTGTCGCTCGTTATTCTAAGTTCTTTATTTCTTCGGAACTCTCCCGCTTTCCACGGTCTACCGACCGCAAGCCTCTCCGTTCGACGCGCCGTTGTATAAATATGTGAAATTCGATTTCGAGCGGGTCGTTTGTAATCACCAACACCGCGCGCATCGACAGAATTTCGCTAACATCGGCTTCGAACAAAGCAAAATCAATTACCAGTAACAATTCCCAAACATATTACTCTCGTCTTTGTATCGCTCTGGCCCATATTACACGCTATTAATCATTACAACGTTCAAGAATAAACAGTTTCTGCTTTCCGTTGCGCCAACAATCAAAGGACTTTCCCGAAACAATTCAATTCTATAATTCCCGTCTCGTCGAAACAACTACGTTCCCAAAACTTAATCGACCGGCTATTTAATTTACAGTTGAAATCGTAGAAATTGGAGCATACCATTCAAAATTACAAAAACTCAATGAAATCCAAGCATTCATTGTACAGTTCATTCTATTGTTCCCGGGGAAGTTGATATTCGTTCATTAAATTTTGGAAATTGTAGACGTACAAATAGACAATCAGCATTCATATTCGTCTAATTGGATCAACGAAAACCTATTGAAACATTTACCAAATGTTTATAAAATTCAATCCGCGTCAAACTGACGCGTTCCCTAAACCTAGTGTCAAAATCTACAAATTACACGAATCACAACATAATCACATTTCTCGATTCGTTCGGAACTGCAACACATAATCACGCGAACCACTTAACGAAAGTTTCAAGTCCATCGTGTTCCTAGGAACCGCTTCATCCCTATCACCTATTGAATGCCCCAACCAGCGAAGTAGCTCGTCTCGAGAGGCTAAAATTGCCCAAGATGCTTATTCGCGATCCCCTTCATCGCCCCGCCGCCGTACAATGCGAAACGACACGATTGCCGCATCAAATATTTGCCTCGGAGGGTTCGATCGAAGAGGAAAGAATACGCCAAACAGGATTCGACGTTCAAGGAAATCGTCGGAGCGACGAGTTTAGATGACGAGCGGGGCATTAATCGAGGGGATTGACTGCACTAAGAAGGGGATTAAGAAAGTTAGTCGGCCGGCGGAGGAGCTCGGCCGCCGCTAAGCGGTTCACGAAGGAGCCGAGACCTCGCGACATCGTCAAACAGCGCGGCGCGCGCGCGCGCCAGCGAGCGTCCGCCTTTTTTGTTGCTACTCAAGATGTTCTTTCCCGCGGAGCCGGGAATCGTAAGTAGGGCTCAACCGAATTACCTTCCCCGCGAGCCCATTTCCCGTTCACTGTTTCAATTATCCGGCAGCCCCGCTAATTGCGTTTCGCGATTCATTTTCTGCCCGATGAATCGACCCTCGTTCCTTTTAACTTCTCTCCCAGCGGCCGTAACGACTTCCACTGCGTGAAGTATCCGCCAATCGGGCCGGCGGATTCATTTCTGCCGGCCGGTGTTTTGCCGGCCTCCGCGGAACTTTCAAGGTTCGCGTTCGTTAAGAGCCGAGAACTTTTTGTGAATGGCATTCGCTGCTACCGTGGCCTCGCGTGTAATCGTGGTTTGTTACGGTGGACTGGTCTGGGATCTTCAGTTTTGTAATGAAGGAATGAAATTGATATGGAAGATGTATGTAAATGCAGGAATGTTTGAAGCGTTCGGTTTTTGGGAGATTCATCGAGGAAGTGGAGCGGAGTTGATTGCTCGTATTAAAGAGGTATTCTTGGTGTTTGATTATTAAATTAAGACTTTCATTGTCCGATGCGAAAGGAATGAATTACTGTCGTTGGTAATTCAGTTATTAATTGCGACCCAAATTTTCTGAATAGGAACGAAAAGGGACGTCTTCGGGGGACAGAGAATGGCGAATTAATCTTTCGTGGGTTCCGAGTAACGATCCTCAACGGAGGGAATATTTTTTCGCGACGCAGGGGTTGAATATTTCAGTGAGGCCGAAAGATCAGAAGTCAGACGGAGGTGTAGAAAGTTCCGACGCGCCGATTGTTCTCGTCGAATCCAGTTCGAACGATCCGCGTATCCTCTTCACAATGACAATTAACGAGTTAACAGCGACCAACCATGTCGTTGAAAGATGAAACTTTCCTCTGGTCCGCGATGGGAGGGACAGGCACGGATCGCTTTACTCGTTCAGCGGAAAGAAGATTGGATTGATTGGCAGATTGATGGAACCGCTCGAAATCGTTGATTGTGCCTGTCGATGCTTGTTGAAAAAAAGAGTCGACCTCTCGAAACGTAAATGCTCAAGAGAACTTTGGCTACCGTTGAAAACTCGTGATTCCGTCACTCGCGGAACTCCGGCTCGCCTGTTTCCGTATTGACTCTGACTGTCGACCGTTATTTCAACGCTACCGAAATCATCTGAACCATAGAATTAAATTCTAACCAAACCACTAACCGCCACGAAAAGCACGTTAACAGAGTTCGGTAGAAAACTTCAATTCGCTCGTCGTTGACCTCGATTCTTTCGTTAACAAACCATTCATTCACGCCGGCGAAAAATTATGCAGCAGAAAATCCATCAGCAACGTTCAAGGAAAACCTTTACACGTCAACGTTCGCCTCAGCGAAACAGGTAACAACCTGCCCGGAAACTTCCATTTCGTAATTTTCATTTTCCATTGTTATCCGAATCAGCCCGTGCACCCATTAGCGCGACAAAAATATCCCTCACACGCAATAATCATCGACGCGTCCCCGTAAAACCGAAGTAAAAGCCAGCGCCGCAGAAATTTCCATTACCAGGGGAAACAAACCGGCACAAAGACGCAACCGGCTTTTTACCGCGTCGAGAAATAATTATCGAAAATAATGTTGCCAGCGATTAAATGGATTGGAACGGCAATAAGAGCGATACGAGAGCCGCGCAGCCTTCTGGGGCAGCTAATGGATCACTCGATTAGAACGGTTGCTTTTATTTCGAAATGCTCCCGCGGCCGATGGCGGAGGAGATCCCGGCGAGGCGGGAAAGGAAATAACCAACTGACAAGTCCTGCGAGTTCCTCGTAAGCGGCTTATGGTAACGGTAGGGGTCAGCGAGGTCGAGGTGCCTCGCAGCCCCGAGGAACACGCGCGGCGAGAAATCTTCCTCGGAGGCCGCGATATTACGATCCATTTAAGACGAGCGCGGCGATATTAGAAATCGACGAATCGATTTCGCAAGGCAATACGTAGACGGCGGCTGCACCGTGTGCAGCGGGCACGCACACCGCCGCGCGGATCACGCTGGAAGCCAGAAGGTATGGATCCATGGAATTGTCAGCCATTCCAGACTCCAGGGATTAACTCGCCCAGGAATGCATTCCTCCTTTCTCTCCCCCGGCCCCTCGGCCCGCCCCCTCTGCCCCTTATTTCGCTGTCCCGCTCTATCCCGCTATCACACTTTCTCCGGCGGTCCCCGTCTTTCCCCGGAATTCCTCCCCGCCCCTGAGGGCGTCCGACGTTCTCCTGATTTCCTCCCCCCCCTCATCCCATTTCATGATAGGGTGAAGCACTCGCAGTCATTTTCTCCATTTTGCGATTCGATTTCCGCCGATATTGCTCCCGTCTCGCTAGATTCTTCCATTTGGTCGGATGAAGACGCTGCCGAGGGAAATATATTCATCCTTGGCGAACACAAAGATGGAGAGGAAGAAAGAGAGAGAGAGGGAGAGAGAGTGAGGGAGGATGGAGTGAAGACGACGGAATGAAGAGGGTCACACGGAATCGGCGAAGGAGTGGGAAGATCGAAAGGTGGGACGCGGAACGGAGACGAGCGGAGCACGAGGAGGGAGCGAGATCGCAAGATTCTTGGTGACGCAGCCAACTAATTTCATCGGCGTCGGCTTCCCATCTTTTCCCCGGGTAGACCGATCTCGACCAACATGCTCCGTGGTGCGTGCATAATGTGTCTATCGATGCACTCGAGGATCGAGGCGACACCGGCGACGCCGTTCGAGGTGAGCCGGTTAAGACGCCAACGCCGGGTGCACAGCGTCGAGGATCGACGCGGATAAAAAGCGAGATAGCCGCCGGAGATCCCGGAAGTCGTCTCGCGGACGAGCCACTCGAACGCAAAGAAACCGGTAAGATAAGCGTTTCGACGTGCCGGAAGCGCGCCGCGCGGCTGCCGCCTTTATCGGCGATGATCGCGTTTTATTAATCCTCCCATAAATCTTCGCCGGTGTTACCGGTACCGGCTCCACGCCCCGAATGCCGGTAATCGAGAGCAAAGATCACTTCGCGCGCGAATTAGCGAATTCGGAGGTCTTCGAGAGACGTGTCCGGAGGAACGTCGAACTGGCTGCATTAATAGGATATTAATGGCGCGTTGTTCCCCTGCAGTCGGCTCTAATTAATTTCACCACTTCAGCGCGGTGTATAATAGCGTCCGGGCGGATGAAAAGAATACAGGTTCGCAGCACCGCGGTCAATGATTCCGCTGACGAGCAAGGAGAAAGTCGGTCGAAGAGTCCGACGTCGAGGCACTCGTGGAGAGCGGTTAATTGGTCACGCGAGGATTCCGGCTGCGGACGTTGTGAGCGTTTTCTGTGGCATTACCGTCACCGCGTTACGTAAACGGTGATTTTCGACGGCGAAAATCGGGAATGTTTAGTTTAGGCTGCTGCGTGTTCGCTTTCCAAGCCTTCTGTGGTTACTTCGAATGGTGACAATAATGGAGAGTGATTACCCGAGATTTAATTTAGCTTCTTGAAACTAGATTCCAAGATTCCTCTGTAGAGATCTCAATTGATTTACAATTCAGTTCGCGTATCGCCGAACCAGTTCCTCCGGTAATTTCTCAGAGAAGCATCCGTTATCCTCTCAGTAATTACAAAAGGGAGATATTATGAAATGGTGATTAGTTTGAGTACCCTTCTCATCGCGAGAGCTGTGAAAACCGCTCGTTTCTTACTCGATACAACATAAGAGGCAGCAACACCGTTTAACAGTTCAAATCCAAAGCTGCCCGAGTGCCCATTTCGAAAACCATTTTCCACGGAAATATCCAGCCATTACAAAACGGATTCATCTCGGACACGAGGCGACCCATCGCTCGCGTCGATCGTTAATTCGCGAACGGGTTCGGTGTTGTCGCGGGCCATCCGCGGAACAACATGATCCGACGTGATTGAAACGAAACCTGGCACTTGGAAGTCGATGGCTTCGTCACGGATTGATCCGGCTCGCGGCTTTATCTGGCCCCCGTCGGTTCCGTGTATGCGGTCCGGCGACACACACGCGCGCGCACACAGGTATCGCGGACTGCATCGCAGAATCGCGCGACGCATGCACGTGTGCGTCGCGAGTGAATGGAGGGACCGACCAATCGGACTGCGCAATGCGTCGTAGTCACGGCGTGATTGGTACGGCATTGTGCGCCATAACCGACGGTGAAATTGACCATGATCCAGATCAAACGATCGTAACGGTGTGCGCGTGCCGGCCGAAATCCGAAGTCGCTCGGCCGTTCGGCCGGCCGGTCGGTCTGTCGGTCGGTCGGTCGGTCGGTCGGTATCGCGCCACCGCATTGCAGCTAACTTCGGGATACGCGTACGCCAAATATATTCGTATTTATGTAGGCGCTTAAGTTGGATTAGCCGAGCGGAACGCAAGGATAATCGCGCGCCGCGTTATCGATCCCGGCGGAGCCGCTGCGCGACTCGGCGCGGCGTTGTTTGAACCCGGCGCGAATTAACGAAAGGAACTCGGTCGATCGCGCATTAAAACCGGCCGGCCAGTCGACGTCAGCAGCCTCGGATAGCCGTTAATTGAATGGCACCCCGCGTCTTTGTGCGCCGAATCCAATTGCACCGTGCCACCACGCACTCGCGCGATCCCTGATTATCGGTAAAACGTGGAGGGACCGTATCGGGGGTACGAGCGCCCTCGCCGAGGCGCGGCGCGTCGGAATTAGTACCGACGTGCCGACGGTACACGTGAATCCCGACTTCCGCTGATTCCAACCATTTCAGGATGGCCGTGCAGCCGGCGGCCAGTGAATGATCGGGACGGCCGGACGTTGACTTTGATCGAACGCGACGGGATCCCCGCGCGTCTTTCGTTGATTGGATTCTGCGTCGGTCGAATTTTCGTGTCGCTTTTCATTTCTCTGAATGGTCTACTTGCTACTTCGTTGTCATTGTCGCCTGCTCCTCGCGAAGTTATTCTGACGTGGTCCGGTTGCACTCTGCGAGACCGATTTCTGTCGTGCGTTGAGCTGGTTTTATTATTGCAGAAATATGATTGGTTATATGATAATTGTAATTGTACTCTGGTGTCCCTTCAAACCACGTATAAATCTGTCGTCTTTTACTACAGATTTTCGTGGAGGGGAACAATTGATGAGTCTGAAGTAACAATTTTTTGTTGTACCCAACGAAAGTTTTGTAGATTATATACACGAGGCATTAAAGCTATCCGCAATAGTAACTAAGGAACGAGGAAACTACTGTTACTACTGATTAATTATAAATAACGCCTGATTAACGATCACAGATTCTAACTGCAACTCTTCGACCACGACTCTAGCAGCTGAACGAAACGTTTCCACGCGCGTCAGTAATACAGAATGTGCCCTCCCGTCGAATTAACGTGCCAACATCCTCCAATCCACGACAGTAACCGATTTCGCAAACGTACGATCACGCTCGCGGCTTACCCTAACTAATATTCCCGTTCGCTGAACCGAATCCTCGATCCCCAGCTCGAAGACGATATTACTAGCCGAGCGTTTGACAGGGGCATGCCGTTGATCGGCAAAGAATCGTGGAGTACGTGAACTCGATTACGCCGGAAGATCAGTTCCCGGCGAAGGATGCGCAAACACCTCGCTCCCCCCGTCCGCGCGGAATTGATACCCGAAGCGGTCTCCGTTAGAGTATATGCGTCAACAGAATTTCGGTCCGACTGGCGCATTAGATTCCCAGATTCCCGGCCAGCGTCGATCCCGGTCCGAAGCCCGAAAGCGGCGTCGCGTCTGCGATCAGCCCGAGGCTCGGAAAGGTCGGCGAGGGAGCAAAGGGAGCGAGGCTTAAATTTCATCCGGACCGGCAACGCGGGCTTACTCTAATTAGAGAATTAAACGTGTTCCCGGCGCGGAAAGCTCGCCGTGCGCGTACGAGCATCCTACCGGTCGAGTGTTGGATGCCGATCGATGCCCGAACGCTCCCGTTCGACGCGAACGATTCGTCTTCTTCTTCCAGCGGGCGAACCGCGTCGTTCCGATAAGGGGACCGCGAGTTTCCGGGCGCAAGGGCTGGGAACGAACGGCTCGGCGCCGGTTAATTCGTCAGTGACGCGGCGGATTTCGTGCCGCGGATGATAATACCGGGCGCGACGCAGCCGGTCGGCGCACCGTGACGTTGCTCTGTAATTAATCAGGAACCGCGAGATGCGACGCGAGAATACAGGGCTGGGTCCCGGTGTAACGGTCCCTGCAACGGCGCAACGTTTACACAGCCGACGCGACGCGCGGCGCGGGCTGCACCCGTGCTCCGAACGGTGTGCGTACGCTGGCGGGACGGAGAGGGTGGCGTTCGCCAGTGTGCGCGAGAGTTTGAGAA
This sequence comes from Nomia melanderi, assembly GCF_051020985.1. Classification (NCBI taxonomy): domain Eukaryota; kingdom Metazoa; phylum Arthropoda; class Insecta; order Hymenoptera; family Halictidae; genus Nomia; species Nomia melanderi. The sequence continues at coordinate 14,392,380 of NC_135004.1, read as the reverse complement.
TTACGGTGTGTCGGAGAGTGACGGAACCAGAGAGAGCCTGCGAGCACGGCGAACGAGAGGGTGTGCAGGAGAGCGACTGAACGAGAGATTGCGAGAGCGCGCGTGTGTGTGTGAACGAGCGAGAGGGATTATTTGTGAGAGATTGCTAGAGCGTGTATGACAGAGCGAGAGACCGCGCGAGAGAGTGGGCAGGTACTGAGCCAAACGCGGAGAGGGAATGTGTGAGAGGGAGGGGAAGAGAGATGGGAGGAGGGTCGAGTGTATAAATGCAGTATAAATGGCGTCGGTGCATAATTGTGGACTGGCACAGGTGTATCGTGTTCGGAGAATGGAGGAAGCGGCCCGCGTAAACGTCACTCGGCCATATGCGCGTAATGGAATGCACTAAAGGGTGCGCAGTCACGGGGATTACCGCTGGAAAGCTGCGGAAGATTTTTCCGACTAGGATCATCGAGTTTCCCGGTATATTCCGCGTTTCCTCCGCAGCGCCAGAAGCTCGATGCTTGCCGGTGGACTCGGTTCGGTTCGTTTAGAGAATAGAGGAGAGGTGGTAGTTAATTTCGATTCGAAGCGAGACATTTCAAGGATATTATTGTTTCGCCTCCATTCGCTCGACGATGAACCGGGATTAAAAATTCCCGGAAACGAAGCGCTTCCTTAATCCAACCGTTAAAAGGGAAGTTCGTTAAACAGCGGCGGCGTAACAAAGTCGCGTCAGGAATATTAGCCGGCAACGGCGCCGTGTCGCCTATGCAAAATGTTTCCTTCCAAGTGTCAGAACTTTTACCCCGTAACGTGCCGGCGTCGCTCTAAAAGCGCGCGCGAACGTATTTCCAGCGGCGAAGTTAGCAGGTACAGGGGCACGCTCGTTGTGCCCGATAACGACCGGCGCCATCAAGAGTGGGGCGCGTTAACGCGTCCGCTGTCGAATCAGCGTTCATTAGGATCCCATAAAAATCGAGGCAATTCGCCTCGCGACGCGAGACCGGGGAATTCCGATGCTCCGCGGCGATCGCCGTAAGTCCCCTCGCGTGTCGCGGATACAATGAAATTCAATTCCGAATATGCCACCGGGAAAACGAAGTTTTGTATCTAAACACAAAATCGTGTCACCGGCGTTCGGGCAGCGTGGCAATCGCTGGCTACGACAGTTTCGACAAGTTCGTACAGTTTTCAAACTTCCGAGTTACACCGCAAACATAAATATTTACCGACGAATACTTCACGCTTTTTCGAATATATATTCTCGTCTACAATTAACCCTCCGCAGTTAAACGCCGCAATGGCGACGCGAGAAACCGAAAGCTCCAAGAGAATAACTCAATTATTCAGATAAGTGACTGATAAGTGTCTCCCTCCATTTAAAACGTCGATGCATTCGATGTTTCACAGGAGCTTCCAGAAGAACAAATTCTCGCGCCAACGTGTAGCGAGTATTTACGCGAATTTCAACGCGAGCGAAGTAGCCGCGCTCGGCGAAAATAAACAATTCCCGATACGCGACGGGCGTGTTGAACAGTCCGGTCGGGGCGCGCTCAAAGGCGGGACACTCGAGGACGGTAAGCCGCGAAGCGGAGCACGCGTGCTCGCGGCGACGTCGATGTATAATTCGCGCGGACGTATCGCGCCCGTTGAACCTGGGGCCAGCCGTGACGAATTAACTGGACCGAAGCCACCGCGGCGCAGTCACGGAAAAGACACGGCGTCGCGCAATATTTGGAATTTTCCGAGACGCGACATAATGCAGGGCAAATACACCGCGGCGAATAGTTGCACCGTGCTGCGGGAAACAACGGGTGTCGGCGTGCACGCGCGCCCGAGACGGAAGGGAGGACGCGAACAGGAAAGAGAGACGGAGAAGTAAAGGGAGAGTTCTGCTGCGGCGGGTCGTCGCCGACGTGTAATTGTCTGCCGACGTAGTCATCCGGCGGTTACGTAACACCGGAACCATCGAGCTCTGCCGGCTGTTGCGCTATTACCGGGCGATCGCGGAAAAACTGTAAAGAGCTCGTTGCCCGCTGGCTCCGGAACTCGTTGCATGAGACCGCGGCCGGGTAAGTTCGCCTAAGTAACCGTGTTTAACGCGGCGGGGGGTGCGAGTGGCCGACGAAAGTGTTTCGATTCGATTGTCTGAATTGGGAGCGTAATGGACGCTCGAATGGTAGCGATGAAAACGTCAAGTGATCTGGAAATGCCTTTTATTCGTGTCCCAAGTTTGAATCGTTTCGAGTTTAAACTTCGTTGAGGATGTTCCTGCTAGCTTTTCCCTAAACTGATGTAGCTACATTTTGTAGGGCTACTAAGATAAAAACTACAACTGCTTTTCCAAAAAGGAAAGCTCCTCAGTCGAGGGCGTACGTGACCCAGGTCATGGTCCCCTTGGTCATGAACTTGTCAATAGGTCTGGACTATCTCGCAAGCCCCAAGTATCGACAAGCTAAACAACTGTCTATAATTTCGATACTATTAGTGGATAGGTTTGAATGATCTAATTTTAAATTCTTTTAGGATTAGGAAGATAAAGGATGAAACAGAAGTTTCCAAGGAAATTTTAGTAATACGCAGATTATAAATGATCGTACTTTCGATAGATGCGCTGTTAGTTTCTATAGGTCTTTTGCAACTCGAATTGGTTCGTGTTAAGAGAATGGAGTGAAACTTCGAAACAAGACTTTCTAGAGGGAAATATGAGTGTGAAATAGAAAAGTACAGTGCAGCTATAATTTATAGACACTATCAAAGGAATATTCTCAAGGACTGCAGTTTATTTTCCCTGTTCCAAGGTGCCAAACTCTGTCGAGGTAGCAAGATTGAAGATCTCTGAAAATCGTCGGCGACGTTCGGAGAAAAAGGATCGGTAATGGTCCATGGCCGCGCACGGGAACGCGGCCGAAATTCGCGCGGAAGTTTCAGCAGTGAATTTTGTCGTGATTAATTAAGCCGCGCTCGATCCCGCTCCGCTGTTACGTATTTTGCGCGATCTTATACGAGCAACCCGGGTCGGATGCCGACGAGCGAGGCTCGCCGAAATTCGACGGGGGCAGAGCAAGAAGGAGGGGCGGGGGGCATCTAGCTATGCAGACCGCCACGGTGGAAAGCTTCGATCGTCGAACGTGCACAGACGTATGGGAAGCCTTTGTGCTATGGTTGCAGAACCCTTTGCGAGCTGGCATGCAGCCGTGCGAGCATTTCGCGAGCAAAGTTGCGCATTGATACAGTTTGGAATCCTGGGTATGTCAGCGCCGTTTCGCCAACGGGTTTTGAAGATTCATCTGCTCGAGATTGTTGGAATCCCATTGAACGACGCAAAGGAACGCCTCCTTCCCCCTTTTATCTGTAATAGCTCGCCGGGGAAGAAAGAATTTTCGAAGTTAATCGTGAACCCACGCTCGAGACGTTCGAGTCGTAAATATTAATAACAAAAGATTTCGAGAGAGGTCTCGTTGTTAAAGGAAATTAATATTCATGCTTGTAGAATCTAGTTTTAAATGTTCGCTTCAGGTTCCACCTATAGCGTACGGGGTTAATAAATCATTTTTATCTTCTCTTCGGTAGGAGCCGAATGAATAGAAGTTTATTCGTGACTTCGGTTCTTTGAAGATAATCGTTGACAACGACTCGCGTAGCGTTTCGAGCGGAATTTCTTATTCGCGTCGGTTGCCCTCGGTCATCGATGGTTTCGCGCGTTTCACGTTTCCGCGATCACACGGACCTTTACAATCGGCCGTGTTCTATTTATATTCCCCCGGAGGGGGCCATTACCTCGTCATGTAAACATATCAAATAAAAAAGATTAGAATCTACTTTGCGTTTACGAGCGCGGGGAGCGCGAGTCTCTCGCCGGCGTTCAGAGGCGGAAGCGCGGAAGCGCTCGCCGGTGTAAAAATAAGCGGGTTTGATTTTTTTCACTTCTCGCTGCAATTATCCCAGCGGAAAATCCGACGCTTCGCATTGCAATTAATTTTATATTTTAAATCGTCGATCGCGATTCGCTTGTTTACCGAACGCGTTCGGCGCTGTTGTAAACACCGCGTCGGGAATATTTCACCGTTCGTCTCGTTTAACTCGCGTACTCGAGATAGCTGAATTCTCGTTGATAATTCAATACGGGTCAGAAGTAGACGCGATCCGACGAGCGGCTTAAATATATGCACGCGATGCGATTAAACTTATAGTTCGAACAAAGCGTCATGTATGAGTGTCTCTGGCGGCCCGCGGGTCTAGGCTTTATACATTTCATGGTTAATTGTATTCTATCCAATTCTATACAGATTGGACCAATTAATTCTCTTATCATAAGTTATTCACGAACTGTACTGCAACAAAATCCTCGTCGCACGGAATGTATAAACAGTAATTAAATCTCTCACTCCTTCATCAAGATACAAGAATTATCTTAAATTCCAATATATTATCTTAATTATCTTAAATTTCAATATATAACTTGAAACTATTTATTTTTCAAAAGCATTGACATTAGAACTATCAAAATTTCAGTTTTCTCACGTCGCAGTTAATATTCTATAAATACCTTCAATCGAACAGTGCAATGAATCTGCAAACAAAACGAAGCAAGTCAACAGTCACGTTTTCTACGAAAATTCCACACGAGTCGTATGAAATGCTCGTCGGTTCAAGCGTCAAACGCCGAACGAATAAAAACGTCCGCCGATTTCGTTGCATCCCGCCGTCTTTCGTGCTCCGTACTTTTTATCTAACTCGCCGCGCTCTCGTATTTGCCCTTTGTAAATTCTACACGCTCGTTGATCGAACCGCGCCCCATTGTCATCGCCGCAAGAGCGTCCGCGAGGCGAGACACGCGTGAACACGACACGAATATATTCGTACTTGAAGCCTGGACACCTTTTTTCCCCTTTTATAGCCGCGTCGTGTGACACCTGTACGCGGGGACGTGGGCGGGACTCGAGGGTACAAGGTTCGCGCGCGGAACGAGCCAGTTCCAGCAAACGGTGTACAAGGGGATTTAAAGTGACGGGTACAAATAGGGCTGAGATACAGTGACCGCGTTATAGGAGCCGGCTCCGAATATGGCGGCGGGCGCGCCGCTCAAAGGGGAAAAATACGGCGCGTTAAGTAACTGGGACAAATTCCCGCTTCGGCGTCGCCGCGATGAAAGCGCGCGGGCAAAAACGATCTTGACAAAATCGCGCGTGAAGCCGTCAACGATTCGGTAATTACGTATCTCTGAACGAGTTCGAGAATCGAGAGGAAAAAGGGGAAGCGAGCGAGCGACGAATTCTGTAATTTTTTCGACGGTGTCCCGCTATCAAGCGTTTACACGCACTCCTTTATTCATCGTTCCGCGCGTAATTTTATTCGGTGTTTGAGCCCTCGTCGCGGAATGGCTAGATCGGACGAGTAGGAGCATGCATTTTTAAATGGAACGAGAACGGAGCATAACGCCGCTTCCGGCGAAACAAACTCCTCTCAACTAGGGTACATTAATTACGAGAAACGGAACGAAACCAAAGATACACCGCGAAACATCGCGCATTTTCGCGTTTATTATTTACTGTTAATTAGCGCGCGGATAACACGCAGTTTCCACATGCGAAATGATTTATTCGCGAACGTAGCGCTGCGGGGTTTTCAAGTATCTCCCGTTGAATTTATTACTTTGTAAGCGGAAAAACGCTGCTCCGGGATGGCCGTGAAGTGTCGTGCTCACTTACTCAGCGAAGAAAAGAGAGAGAGAGAGACGGAGTGTAGTTCTCGAAGCATTCCGCGGGGATAATAAACCTGAAAGAAAATCCTTGATGGACCGCGGGATGCAAATGAAACAAGGGTTTTAGAGGAATCCGCCGGCGCTGTGTGCTGGACGTGTAATCGTAAACCGAGCGCGGAAACAGGGGAATATGGGTCATCGAGCGAAGTAAAGTCGCATTCAATCCATCCGCGGACACAACGAGCGACATTTACCCTTTGCGCGGCCTCTCGGTCTCTCGGCATCTTTAATATGTTTGTTTTACGGTGGTTCCGTCCGGGAACGACAACACACGTCGCGCGAATACTAATTGAACAGTGTTTTTCATCGAGCCCCGTCCGTGGGGCGAACGAGCGAACGGGTAGGGCGTGCATGCATATTAACGCGTTTTATGATCGATCGTTCCTGCTTCCCGTGCGTTAGGAACTTGTTTTGTTAACGATATTTTCGTTTATTAATTGCAACTTGCGCCGGCGGAAATAACAATCGCCCGGCCGCCGTAAGGGCGGAGAGATCCCCGCGATTTTTACCGACGGCACGTCTCGTTTTATTAGAACCGCGCAAATAGAACGCGTAAACTTTTCAATTATTCCGCGGCCTCGTTCGAGCGTTATAATTCACAAACGCTGATCCCAGGTTTCACTAAAAACACGTACACCTTTATTCCTACTTTTCCTGTTAACTCGTTAGTTTGCTTTAAATTTCGTACTCCCGCCTCGCAATCATGTTCCCATTAAAACGTATGAAAAGCAATTATAGCTCCGCCGCCGCTCTCATTAACTTCTTTCCCAGTTTAGCTATGAATCTCTATAATCCCTACAGTCTTCGAAGTGTTCCAAAGAATCCTCCAATCCCTCAAACCTGTAACAAAACCGATAACATCGATCTAAAAGAAAAGATTCATCCCTCAAAATCACAAATGCACACACAAAAGCCCGCAATTAACCCACGGGAAACCTGAAATAAAACCAACCGGTCCAAAAAATCGACGAACCCAACAACGCGCATAAAACAATTCCACCCAGGAGACAATGTATTCATATTCGCCGGCGGTGAAAACTTTCGGAGTGCAAAGGGAAGCCGAGGAGCGGGCGGGATTAACATTTTTACCCAGTTCCGAGGGTTACGCGGCCACGTAGGGGCGAATATGGCCGCGGCGTCGGTTGTAAACGGTTGTCGCAGGTGCATCGCGCAGGAAGCGGCGCGGCGCGGCGCGGCGCGGCGGCGGCTGCATAAACGTCTTTCCGGCGCATGCACGCGCGCGGCTCGGCTCGATGCGATATAAGCTGCACGTTGGCCTGGGCCGCGCTCTCTTACCGGTGCTCTTCCGGTTTCCCGGCGGTATCGGTCGCGTCCAGAGGTTATCAAACCGGCGTTCATACATAATGGAACCGATCCCCGTACCTTTCCCGACCCTCGGCTCATTTCCCATGCGCGTCGTCGCCCTTGTTCGCGCCGTTCGTTTCTCCCGAGCCGACACGCTCCCACGGCTTCCCGTCGATCGCCGAAAAACAAGATCCCAGGATTCCGGGGACAAAGCTCTCCGACAGTGCTGGCATCAGCTGCGCCAGAGATGCTCTATTAGATTTTCCAGTTTGAAGGGAGCGCGCCGGGGAACGAGGGGAGCGGAAAGAAGAGGAGAAGAAGGGTTGGAGGAGTCGTTGATGGAGAGACAAGGGATATAAAAGAGAAAACGAGGGATAGACTCCCGGCGGAAATAATATGAGTGACGGGCGAGGGGCAGGGGGCGGGGAGGGCGGTAAATGTTGCAATCGCAGCGAGCTGCGGTGAGAGGCGACGGTTCGCGCGCCATTCAACCGACCTGGATGCGCGTACGCGCGCGGTTCATTGCCGGCACGAAGATGGTTCGGTTACCATTATTTGGGTACCTCGACCCCGCCGGCTCGATATTTTCTACGTCTCTGTTCTCGAGTTGCGCCTCGAACCTCGCGTTTCATTGATCCGGCGTGTTGGATCCTGCGAACACGATTGTGGCTGTGTTCTCATTATCACCTGTCAGCTGATGTTAGTGCTGGTTGAATGGAGAATTGTTTCTGTTTTTTATTTATATTTATTTATAGTCGCAGCAACACTTCATTAGTGACTAACCTACGTATGTAACATAGCTAATAATTTTATACAGATTTTTAAATGGTGTCTCAACAGCTTAACGTAATCCTAGGTTCCTATTTATATCATTGTATATTCCGATCACTGTCAAAAATCTTAGACTTTGTTCTATCTTCTCTTTCCAAAGTTTCTTCTAGCGATGTTCCTATGTTAAATGTTTTCCTTGTTTCAGAACATTTATCGCACTTTCGCATGACGCGTTCTACCGTTAAAACTTCATTACAAACATGTAGGTAATTTTTCTGTTCTTCGTTAGAGGATATTTGTTTCGGTTACAGAGTGAAGGTTATTGGATTCCGAAAGAAATGTAGAACGAAACGCGGACTTTATGAAAGCGCCTAATGCGTTCATGAGTCTCCCAAATACGCGAGACATTTCTACGTTACGTCGTCTCCGCGTGAACGATGGAACCGCGCGGAGAACGCAAATGATATCGCGAGGCCCGTAATAACCGGCGAGACGAAGATCGAATATGATCGATTCTGGTATTACCGTTGGCTGATGTGTACAGCGACTCCTTCAGAAGCGACGTTTCTCAATGAAATGAGAGTACCCCGTGTTTACCGGCGCACATGCATACGAGGAAACGCGACGTTCCGTGCATTTCCAGATATAAACTGCTCGCCGTCGATGCGCGGAGAATATCGGAGAAGTTCCGAAGGAGCCGTTACATCTGCACGCGTTCCGGAAGAATATCGGGGTGCTCGATTGTTTCTTACTTCGACTCGAGTGTCGTCGTATCAGACCCACCCTCGGCTGAATTGTTCGTTCATACTTTACCGGAGTTCTCGAAATTTCTATTATCCGCGGTTTATTCGTTAAAGCGACATTCGCCGGTACGCCGTGCGTCCCTCAAGCACCAGGTGCACTTTTATTAATTCCGGAAGCCTCTCAGGTGCGGCGTCGTCGCAGTCGCGAGCCGTAAAAACTTTGAATAAGCACTCCTTCCCCGGGAAACTTAAACGCCTCTATGGGAGTGAACAATTTCTTTCGGAATTCTCGCTGCGACAAAGATGCTCCATAAGTTTTCTTGTTCTGGAGCGAGATGCTCCGGAATCCTGGTATTGACGATCGAGAGAATCAGCTTGCCTGTGTGACTTGGACGCTTTCCAGCTAAATGAAATCTCTAATCTAGCTGTTCGCGCGATTCGATGCTTAGAGATGCCAGTGAAATTGTGGTCGGAAATATCTTAGTCTAGAATATTCGCGCGATTAACCAGTTAAGAGTGGAATTCAGTTTGAAAAATCTCTCATTGTGCAGTAAAATCGAATAATGAAGCGTGTACTCTTTAAATGCAGGCCAAATGCACTTAAAATATATCCTAACGAAAAACTAAAGCGAAACGAAGAATCACACGTTTGTCTGAAAAAAATAATCCATCGTTGAAAAAGTTAGTAGAATTAAGAGCTTTAAGATGACGTGTGTACTCGTCGAACACAGTTAACTGTTTAATTAGTATTATCGTATAATGTAAGAATACTATACTACTTGCGTACAATGTAGAGGGATCCAAAGTCCTCGTCCGCGATAAGATCGCTGGAAGCCTCTTTAAAGGTAACACGTTGCGGACCATGTTTCAGGACGGGGAGTGGTGCTGGATAGTCAGGGTCCTGTGCTGATCTCGGAGCCACGCTCGTCGGTCGAATTCTCGAACGAGACCGGGACAATGATCCATTGTTCGGCCCAAGGCAGCCCACCACCGAGGATTGATTGGCTTATGGGAGACGGGTCACCGGTGCTCCCTATACCGAACATCCGCGAGACGTTGGTAAACGGTTCGATGTACTTCTTACCGTTCAGGGCGGAGAGCTATCGGCACGACGTCCACTCGGCCGTTTACAGATGTCAAGCCTCGAACAGCGTCGGCAGAGTGTTGGGCCGTGAAATCACGGTAAAGGCCGGTGAGTACCTTTATTTCACCTCTTCCGACCGATTGAACAGATCCCCTCTCGCCTGGAACGAGGAAATCGCTCACATGTAACCGTCTTTCCACTGTCCAATTATACTAAACGTTCCAGCGACCACGGAATCGGAGAAAGGAACATACCCACCGAAACATCCACTTTCGAATGTAAAACAGAAATTCCTCTACAACCGTAACAAACGCGGAGAATTTATTTCAACACCGCGTATTTCATAATAATCGAACAGCTTGACGCAAACGAATATTATCCCGGATCACATAAATACTCATTACAGTTCGTACAAGGGAATTTCAGCTAGCCAAGCTACGGGTAGCTGGCCAACGGGTAAATTCTTGGTACACGGCAGTTACACTATCGATTCCACGGGTCAGATACCGTAAACCAGGGTTTAACGACATTGCCAACAGACATCGAGTTCTGCATCTCTAACTTATTCCCGCGCCGGTCTATTCTTGGATTTACCGCGACGAACGCCGCGCGTGTCCCCGTGGATGCTCCCGGGAAGAAAATAAAATTCGAAGTCCGCGCGTTGGAGGAGCCGTCGTTCCCCGCTAATTACGGCGGCTTTATATTCCGAGGTATCTCGCGAGCCCGACTTGCTCGCGGACGAATATACAAAATGGCCGAGACAAAGCGCGCTTCCCCCGGCTTCGGGGCCGTAACGCGGCCGTAATCCGACGAAAAATTGCCGGGCTCCATTTCCAGGACGTATCGTTACTTGCAATTATGCCATTGAGAGGCGGGGCGCGCAGCTGGAGTACCCCGAGCCGCGTTTCGCGGAGAGCGAATTCCGGCTCGCACTTAGCGTCCCGCCGGCATCGGGGACCGAATATTTAGCGCCCCGCCGCGCCGTGCCATTTCCCTGGCCGCGTAAAAATCGGACGCGACGCCGGGAAAAGCCCCGGCATTATCGGACGCGGCGCGTTGCCGACGCCGCTGCGGATATCTCGCCGCTCGTAAATGTAATCGGCCGTTCCGCGGAATGATGTTCTAAAGCGTGGGCTACGGGGGGAACGCCGGAAGAATGATCGCGGCTCAGGAGAGCCGAGCCAACTACATTTATCGCCACTCCACTCGGCCCCGCTGCCTACCTCGCAGATGTATGGCCTTAAACTCGCGCTCGCTTATGGCTAACAAGCGGCACTCACTGCCAAGATCAAGATTCGCGGGCTCTCGCGCGCTGCCAAGTGCTTTCACCCACATTTTCATAGCGCCGCTCGCGACTACAGGGTGGGCTGGTAATAGCGATCGTTTCACGCGTCTCGGAGTGTTCGGTGTATGCTGGTTACTCTGACAGATGTCAACGTCGATAGTCCCATGCTTCGGGATTAATCGTTTTGTGGTTCATTGGACTGACGCGATCGCTGCCTTGCTTCGCAATGGCTGGATCCAGTAAGCAGGGACTTTTAAAGAGCGCAGGGAAAATATCAAGCTAAAGGGAGCTTCTATGGATTCCCGTGTGCTAATTGCAAAAAATCCTGGAAGTAAGCGTTCGCTGCAGCGCCGCCTTGCAGCGGGTTAACTTCAGCTGCTTTATTCAAAGATTACGTTCCTCGGGGGCTATCGTTTTTCTCATTAGACGCGGTATCACTTTGTACGTCTGTAGGGGTCTACGTATAGAGTACAGGTCGCGTGGGCTTAATGTATCAAAGATAAACTTCAAAATGCAGTTTTAATACTGAACGTACCGGTACTTTATATATACCTGTTCCTACTGCGTCCAGTTGAACACTTGGTGTAAAATAAAGGTAGAGAAGGAGGACGATAAATGTTTGTTAGTGTAAACTGAAAGAAAATGGATGGTAACAACTGAGAAACTGATTAACCAGTTAACTGTGGAATTTAGTTGGAAAAACTTCTCGTTCTGCGCGCAATAAAACAAAAAAATGGAGCGCGTACTCATCGAACGCAGGACGAATGCACGCAGAGTATATTTTAATGAAAGATCAAAGCGAAACAAAGAAGAATTACATGTCTATGTGAAAAAATAAAGAATTAGTATCATGTCAAGCTTTACTTCTGTACACTCGTCAAACACAGTTAACTCATTAGTTAGACAGTATAGGAATCGATGCAAAGTTAAAAGATACAATAAAAAAATTGTGAAACCAGTTTCCGGTACGTTTAGTGTTAAAGTTGGAGGAGATTCGGCACGCCACCCAGTATATTCGAGTCGGTCCGCGTGTCTGGGGTCGTTCCGCCGTAGCCGCGGAGTTCCCTTCGCGGTTGCCCGCGACAAACGGCCGCGAGCGAGATTCTTTCGCGAGCGGTATAACAATCCAGCCAGCGAGGTCCTGCCAAGAATCACTTATCGCGTTTAGCGGCTCGTGAATCGGGGGAACTTCCGGCCGTGCCCCGGAAGGAGTCGCGGCTTTGGATTACGCGGCGCGCGGGGACGACGGATTACGCGGCGCGGAGCCGCGGGACAGGGCTGAGAACCGTCGGGAAGGGGTTGCCGCTAATTACCGAAAGCACGACGGTAATCCAGACGGTCTGAAAAGCCGCGTTGTTCGCGTAACGCCGGGAACGAGCTCGCAATATGAAATGTCTGGCATACATTATCGGGGTTAACGACGGCCGGCGCGATTCCCGGACGAGAGCCAGCGGCGATAAGTCCCCGGTGCACGCGTTTTACGGTTATTGATTTATGGACGGGAAGGTTGAGGTCGTCGTAAAGGAGCTATTAATTGAGGATATTGCGGTCCGCGCGGGAATTCCGGCGGTCTTACGCGCGCGCGACGTCGGTGTCGCTTTTTGTTCGCGGATCAGCCTTTACGACGTACGAGTCGTGAAACGACGCCGGTAAACAGCCTGGGCCGAGCCGGGGAAAGCGCGATGAGGAATTATCAGAGCGTAAGGAAGTCCTTAAAAATCTTAGTGCTCCTTTATTATGTAGCGATTAAAACATTCGTATCGAGGAAGGAAGCGGGCTGAGCAGTGGCAGGGTTTGTAGTTACGAGACGAGGCATTGTTTCGTTATTACCGATGTTTTGTAACGGAAAGTATTCGTGGAGGAAAATTTAATATTTCTCTTTTAGTAGCTTCAAACGGTATATAACCCTTAAATCATTTTTACCGACAAACGAAACAACGCTATTTCAGAACGCTATTTTCCTTTCAAGTGGCAGCGGACCTAGCATCGAAATAATCGGATCACCGTTATATTTTAGTACTTCTCGCAGGAAGTCTGTGCTACTCCAGATACCGAAGTAACGTCCCGGTGACACAGTTAAGACGCGTTAAATCACGAGGAAATGTCTTCGAAGGTTTCACGTCCTTCATCATTCCGCCATCTTCGCGAGCTTGATGTCTTCATCTCGCGACGATGTGATCGACCCCCACTCCCCGCGTCGTCCCTTTCCCACCAGTCGTTCCCGTGTGAGCAGCGCGAACCGACGAGGACGTTAACGCCCTTGTAGTCCCTTCCTCAGCGAAGTGATCGTCGTAACTTCCTTTTCAGTGGTGCGTCAGAAGTACGAGGTCGTGGTGAAGGATGTCTTCGTCCTGGCCGGGAACACCGGGGTGATCAGGTGCGATATACCGACGTTCGTTAAGGAGTACGTGGCGGTCACGTCCTGGGTCCGGGACTCGAACTTCAACATCTTCCCCACGCCGAGGGGCGGTAAGTGAAATTGCAATAAGTACGCGCCGGTTCAATAAGAGCGAAACGTCGGACGTGTCGGGCGTTTTAAGGATGACGGTCGATATGTTTTCAAACGGAAATTTACGGGGGAATTCTAGCGGCGCGCGGATGAAATTCCTATCTTCCAGCCCTTCGACGGTCAACACTTGAACAGCGGTTCTTATTGTTATTCGCGGTGAACGGTATTGGTAAATATTGTAAACACGTGGTTGAAAAAATATTGGGAACAAAAGTAAGGTGTAGAGGATACTAGAATACTCGAGGAAATCGGAAATTTGTATAGAAATGTGTCATTTTTATGCTTGAACGTAGTGACGGATCGTTAGGTTATTCCTTATGACTTGAACAGCGGTTCTTATTGTTATCCACGGTGAACAGTATTGGTAAATATTGTAAACACGTGGTTGAAAGAATATTGGGAACAAAAGTGAGGTGTAGAGAATACTAGAATACTCGAGGAAATCGGAAATTTGTATAGAAACGTATCATTTTTATGCTTGAACGTAGTTACGGATCGTCAGGTCATTCCTTACGAGTTGAAAAGAAACCAAACGCCGGAATGTCAGTATAAAAGGAATTAGTCGTCTTCGAAGTCCCGAGTATCCTGTCTCCAAGGCTCGCTCAGGATCCACGACAATCGTTGATTGGATCTCGAGCGAAATCAAGACTTCGGTGAAAACTAACAATAAATTGAACGAAACTCGGCGTCTGCCTTCCTCCTCCGTCGATCGGGATTTTCTCGTTAACCGTGTTAACGGCGCTGCAGGTCGCGATTTCAGTCGCAACGAAGCGGCAGTCCGGTAATTCGCGTGACGACAACAGCCGCGACCTAACGAGCGCAAAACGTTCGAACAGCGTTCCGGCCGAACAACGGGACCCCGATGCGTCCCCGTTGGAACGATCAAAAACGTCTCCTGCCGCGTCCGGGGGTGTCACGTCTCGGTGCACGTGATCGCGAGAGGTTTTCGACATTTTCCGCTTCTCCCCCGCTCGCTCCGCTCCCGAGCGTCGGCCAACCCTTTGGTCGAGAGGATCGCAAAAATAGCGCAACGAGGGAAACGCGGAAGCCTGATAAATTGGTGGCACTTTTTTGCCCGTTTTACCATCGTTTGTATACCGAGAACGGTGCGTGTGTAGACGAGGGGCGGAGGAGACGGAGAGGATGAAAGGGGCGGAGGGAAACAGGGAGAGAGAGGGGGGGAGAGAAGGAGAGAGAGAGAGAGAGAGAGAGAGTTGGCAGGGACCAAAGAGGCATATGCGCATACATGGAGCGCTGATATACGCCGCTCTGGTCAATATCCGAGTTAATTAGAGTCTGAGGGGACGATTCGAGTTTCCGCGTATACACATTATCGTGCCCGGCCCGTTCTAAGCCCCGCATGAGTTGTGGTATTGCGCGCGGAAAAAAAGAGGAGGCCGACGAGCACCGGCGTGCCGGAGCTTATGAAAACAGTGGAAATTGTTCGGAACGACGATTCGAAAACCGAGTCGCGTGTGTCTTCCCTCGTACGCGACTCGATTATTCGTGCCCCATCGGGAAGCTTGCTTTCCATTTCTCTTTGCTAGACGACCGCTTGATAGTTTATGATAGTCCAACGCTTGTTTGTTACTTGGCATCTCAGATGGGAAGCGTTTTCTAATAGGTTTACGTAAATAAAGTTGAACTGCAATGTTAACCCTTTACCTGCTATTTACTTCTCGATACAACTATTTTGTCATTGATGATTTATTAAGGAGAAAATAAAATTATAGGCATATTCTCGATCTATGCTCTAAAGTGTGATAATTGATAACAGGAGAATAATATTTAACCCCTTATTTTAAGCCTATGATATATTTCTCAACTCTAGTCGATACGGCTGCTTTGTCATTAAGAATTTATTGGAAAAAGAGAACAATTCTAAGCATATGTTATGCATATATTTTCTTTTAAGTATAATAGTTAATTACAGAGGAATAATATTTACTTTGAATTTGAATGAACTGAGTGATACACATATTTGTTGAATCACGTTGAAAATCTTCACCACGAGTCTAACTCGTTGTAGGGCAAAGGGTTAATTTGAATTCAAAAGAATCGAGCAAACGTCCATGTTGGTTCAATTCTAAGGCACGGGGTTAAAACAAGTTCCGCAGAATCTAGTTAAGCAGCACTATTTCAGGTTGCTATTCAACAGTAGAACTACCGTACCAGTCAGAATGACTGGTTCCGATGGTTTTGTTTTGTTATTAGTACCTTAAAAGCATTGAATATCTGAAATAATCTTGAAAATAAATAGCTTCACTTGAATACCATAATGAATGTTCGAATAAACCGAAAATAATTTATTGTTACAATTTTTATATTACATATCAATTGTTTTAAATCGGCGGTAGTTCTAGCGTTAACATACATAACCCTAGAATCATCCATCAAACATCGAAACGAACTTCAAAATTTCCGTCCCTATATGCAGTTCTCGGAGTAGTTGGACAACCCTTCTTCACCCTCGCACACGTACACACCCAGGCGTCCGTGTCTAAAAGCGGCGCATTTCCAAACAACCACAAAGCACGACAGCACACTCGGAAAGTCGGCCGGTTTGCGTGGCCACAAACGGCCGCTGATTGAATGCGAGGGCGCATTAAATTTTACGACTTTTATCTGTTCACCCCGACGCGACGCCTACGTCGCCGGGCCAGACGAGAATCTCCAGCCCCGGCATTTTCGCCGAAACTTCTCTAACTTCTTTCCTTCCGGCCCCGTAATGGCCGCATTGTGCCGGCCGAACGGCTCCGGCCGCCTGCATCCAGCCTCCCGCCGAAACTTCACGCATTGTCGGGCGCGGCGACGCTCGTGTCTCGATCGCGTGCGACGACACGCGCGCGACGAACACGTGGAGCCGCTCGGGCCACGGTTTTTCCCGATTTCCGCGGCCCGACCCCTTCCGAGACCTCTCCGGCGAACTTGCTCGGAGTTGTCTGCTCCAGCCAGATGCCCTCCGCCACCTGCTCCGCCCTCGCGCGCGCTTTCGAAGGGATTATACCGAATAAACGGGAACTTTCTCGCGTCGACGGACTGATCTCGGCGCGCGACTAAAACTTTTCCGAGTGATTCGT
Source organism: Nomia melanderi (assembly GCF_051020985.1). Classification (NCBI taxonomy): domain Eukaryota; kingdom Metazoa; phylum Arthropoda; class Insecta; order Hymenoptera; family Halictidae; genus Nomia; species Nomia melanderi. The sequence goes on along the minus strand of NC_135004.1, from coordinate 14,375,857 downwards.
TTCCGATTCAGACCAGACCCCCTCCGCGCGCGCCGTTTCCTCTTCAATTGCAAGATTGGATTTTCCTCCGGGAACAGCCGGAGACTTTGCGCGGTGATCTCGCCGCGCGCGTCTGTCCGCTCGCCGAGATATTTGATTTAATCCCCGGGCCCCGCCGTCGGCCGTTCGTTAGACGCGATCGCGACGCTGCGACGTCGCGTCATCGAATTACGGATTTCGTGCGTTCGCTGCGCGTTGGAAAAATTCATCGCGAGTTTCGTTTCATTTGATTCTCGATGTTCGTTCTGTTTTCTGTTAGCTTCAATCGCGTTTCCAGTTGCTAGATTCAGTCGAATTCGCGTTGCTTCGGAGATACCTTGAGATTACAGGCGATTACCGCGAAATCATTGTTAGCGCGCAATGGGCCGCGACAGGTAATTTCGCGCAGGTTTCTTAATTGAAATTCATTCGCAGTTGTTCCGCGACTCTGCCGTGTAAAGTTTCCCTTATGTTTCACCAATAAAGTTAAACTACTCGATGTTTGTTCGTCAACAAACTGCCAATGACACCTGTTTGTCTTTCTCCCGTTCGTTTCGCTGGTCGCTTTTCTCTCGTTCGGTTCGTTAGCCCCTCGCTGCAGCTTCGTTTCCATTGCTTTCAAAGACGAGAACAGAGCGGAGGAACACTTGCAAACGTTTATAAGTTAGACCTTCTTCCATCTACAAATCCGTTGCAACGATTGCGCGCATAAATTCGTGGTCCCAACGGAGATCCCGTCTTTTCGGCGAGAACGTCTTCGCCGAGTCGGGAAATATACGGACTCGCGGAGGAGGAACATTATTAATATTCCGCGTCCCGGGGGACTCGTTCGCGAGCCAATAAATACATCCAACCGTCTATCCCGAAGATGGATTTTGACAAATCGCTGAAAGTTTTCCGCGTAGATCACACGGGAGACGTCACAACGGGCGAATTTCAACGGGAGAGGTTCCGCCCGTCGCGAAGCTTAGCTCCGGGTAATTTAAATCGGCGATACGCCCGCACACGACCTCGCGTAGCTTTTAAATTTACGAGCGGCTCGGAACCGGTTCGATCGGAATTCCATGCGTATCGGGAACACGCGGCAAGACTTTAATAATTCCCCCGTAATATCGAGTCGGATCGTGATACGATTGCGTGACGACGGTATGCAACGGGAAACGAAAGTTCCTCGCAACCTCGTCACGGCTGCCGCGGCCCCGCGATCGCTTTCCTTCTTTGCATCGAGATTTCCACCGACTCGCCGTACCAACCGTCATCCCAACACTATTAACGACCAAAAGAAATCGCGAGCATTTCGGTAGGCGGTGAATTCAAAGAAAACGAAGCTGCGCTCCATCGAACGACTTCCCTCCGTCGCGTTCGAATGCACCGACTAACGCCAGTTCCATCGATGAAGATCGAGTCCGCGCCACTTTTCTTCGTCCGATATAAATCGCTAACTTGGATTAAATTCCAGAAACTGCAATCCAATAACCGCATTCCGGTGCAAAATGTATCCGAAGGTTCCTGAAATTCCCTGCTCCGCCGCTAAATCTTTCCGGTGTATCGGGATTCCCTGATTTTTAACGCCGCGCGCCATTCCCGGAGCCTGCCGATAACGGGATAGGAACGGAAAGAGGGGAAAAAGGAGGAAAGAAACGGATCGGCGAACAATTTTTTCGTTTTTCATGCATCGCGCCTCGAACGCCGTATATCATTAATTTAATCGCGCGGACCGGGCGGCGGCGGCGGCGGAGGCGGCGGCGGGGATCGGTGCACGCTCGCCCGAGTGTATCGACGGTTTTCCTCGAATTAAAGTGCAGCGTACAGCGAACCAACCAACCAACCAGATGCACAGTGCGCTGCAGTGCAGCTCAAACACGAAGCGTCCGGCCACAATGCAAATTCGCCCGGGGTGATCATCCCCGCGTGCACCGAAACCTCCAAACTATCTTCTGCTCCGTACTATTCCTGCGTGATCCCCTCCGTCTAACTATGCATTTCTACTGTCGATGTATTCTGTATTTCAACCCTCTCTCTCCCTCTTTGCGTACCGCTGTCTCTTTATCTCTCCGCTTCCGTCTCTGACCCTTTTTCTCTAATTAACCCTCTCCCCCCGGTTCCCCCCGACCCTTCACCTTTATCCTGCTCCGACTACCTTGGCCCATTTACTGGCTCCTTCTTCCGTTTTACGGCGCGTTTATATTATCAGGCATGCAACGTTTCCGCTTCGACAAATATTTTTATGGGTTGGTATACAGCTCGAAAATTCGGCCAGGCCGTTTTTGGGGCTTTTCTTATATAATAGAGGCTTTCATAACTTGCTACTATGAGGTATAAAGGATATACTGCGTGGGAGGGTACTGTAAGAAAATTAGCATATATTCTTTATACAGATTTTTTTAAATAAATAATTCAGCGTGTTCAAAGATTTTCGGTCAGATTTGAAAAATAATTTAATATATTACGCTTAATATTTTATGGCACATCGATGTGACGTGGATTCAATTCCAAAGATTCCAGGAACTTTTGAAGGCACTGTAGATGTTCACATCGAACTTCCCGACCGTTGTGGCTTTCCAGCCGATGGCCGACTTTCTCGGAAAGAACATTGCGACTAAAATAATTCGCGACTGAAACCACGGACGAGATTGAGCGGACGCGTTCGCACAGAATCGAAAACGATATCCGAGGAGAATGAATTAATGGTATAATCATCCGAATATGAATCGACAGTGCACACTCATTTGTCTTGTCGGGAGCGGATCGTTCTGTAGGGCCCGATACACGCCATCGCCTATTGTTCCCGATGAACAAAGATACAGCGAGATCGAACCGAGATTGGACTCGGATGCGCGCCGCGAGCGCATGCATTATGAACAAGCGAAGAATATTCGATCGAACCGAAATTTAACCGATAGCGTGTATCGAGTCGAACGGAACGCCTCTGAATGGACGGTAGAAACTTAGGCTTAGCCGTTGAAAAGCCATCCGACGACCCGTGGCGTCCCGACGGTCCTTTAATACAAATAGATCGGACGCAAAAACCGGTTACATCGATGTAATGGCCGCGACGGATCCGGCCGCGCGGTGTTCGGCATCAAAATCGCGAATTAGACGCGCTCAATTTCGTCCCGCGCACGCTGATCACGAGTGTTTGGATTGTTCGCCGTGGCGACCGAACACCGGACGAGAAAGAGAAAGCCGATTATTGCGGTCCGCCGTTCGATAGCACGGCGAACGGAACGCCACGAGCTCGCAGCTCGCACTTCCACTCGGAAATAAGTAGGCCGATTGCCCGGGGCCACTAGCGATCAATTACGAACTCGTAATATTAGCGAAATGCAACGTAAATTCACCGGTTCCCGCGATATTGGCGTTAATTACTGACGGGTTCCGATGAAACGCGCGCACGTTGATTCCGCGGCATGAATATTTGAAAGAAACGCTCGCGCGCGTGGAGCCGTACAATTGGCTCGGACGCGTTCGCTTTTGACATTTTCGCTCGGAGAGCCGGAATACGTTCCCGTGATTGATGTACAACCGGTGATTTTAATATTCTGATGATAATGATAAAACTGTGCGCGACGTGTCGGATGTCTGATTCGTTGGGTTAAATATCGAAGCTGATCCTCTACAGAAGAATTTTCCTCCGGGGAGTTCCTTGGCTAAGTAGATCAGCCGAACGCCGCCGTAGGATTTGTCCGCGGGAAAGAAAGGAGAAGTGAGGATTCGAGGGAAAGAAAAGAGGCGAAGTGGTTTTACCGAGAGCCGGTAACGACGGAGAACTCTGTTGGCCGATCGAGATTCCGCGGCTCGTAAATCGAAGCGAAAACAGTTCACGGTATTCAATGTTTATAGATCGAGTGCGAGCCTGGGACGACGGCGGAACGATATTGCCGTGATAACAGCTTCAGGCTGTTTTCATTCACAGCACTCGCGGCTCTGAGGGAACTTGGCTGGCTGGGCAAGTCCGAAAGTTTCGCGTCCCGTAGGCTTCCATTCGAAGCCGTAAAACCAAGTAACAGATTCGAGAGCTCGACACCTCGTCGGCCGAATACATCCCGGTGAATTGTTCATCGCGGCCACGTCTGCAATCTGGAAGACCCCGATTAATTTTAGGAGCGATCGATACGCGACGTCTTCGAGACTGACGGTCTGCTCGAAGAATATTATAGCGGAAATAAGATTCACTGCAGTGTATCCTCTTACTCGACGTTCCACCGAGTAATTCGATCCAACGCGTGTAATATTCCAGCGTCGTGAATAATAGACTTGCATATTTTTCGAAGTGTAGCACGGTGTTTCGGATGAGAACAGTGTTGTCGCTTGTGGAGATAATTTTGTGTTGGAAAGGGAATTTAATTGTGAAAGCATCGTAGGATGCTTTCGCACTTTAACCTTTGGCACTCCAGGTTGTTGTAATCTATCAGTAATTTTTGTAGTATTCCTAGCGAAAATTAGAAATGCTATAACATTTCTTCAATCTTTTATTTTCTTTTGTTAGTAAAAAATTCGGATATGTGGAAAATCGAATATTTAGGGTAGTTTCCTTAAGATTTATTCAAATATTTAATATTGTAACTGGTGCAATATTGGAGCCTACAGAGTTCAAAGGGTTAATACGTTCACCGCTGTCAGTCCGATGACGATTCTGAATCACTTGAAAACCATCGCAACGTGAAAGATAATCGATGTTGAATGAAAATGTTTAACAACGTAACTGAGTTGATAATAGTGTAATGCGAAGATTGTAAGTAATGAATAATTGCTCCTGCTTTTCTTTGCTACAACGGAATAACTACGGAAAAACGATTTTCTTAGCGCTGAACGTGTTAACACATCGAAGAAGCGTGTAACTAAATTCACGAACTTGTTCGTCGTAAATAACACAACGATACTTCTATACAGGGTGGAAATTATAAATTACAGTCGAATATCTCCGAAAATATTGATTATACAAAAATGTTTCAGACGAAGGTTGTTCAATACTTTGAATGACTTTGAATAACATTGAGTCATAGGTCGTTGAATTCGTCTTAAAACGCACTATTTGATGGTGGATAAAAAAACGTATCATTCCTTTTAAGAAAAGAAAGTTGACCTTCAGCTCATCTTGGAGCGTCCACCAGGAAAAATAAAAGTTCCACCGCATGATGTCCCCCTCGGTATCGAACAACTTTCGTTTGAAACATTTTTGCGTATAATCAATATTTTCGGAGATATTCGACTGTAGCGCTTTATAATTTCCACTCTGTATATTCAAGTACGTCGTATTTTTCACAGTTATCATAACGTATTAACCAAAATTACAGTTCAAAAATCACGATCCAACTGCACGGAATAAAATAGATATTTCGTTGGAAAGTATCGTAATCCTATCGCGGGGAGCGTCTAATTCTCATTCGCTTCGCTATTGCACATATTTCATTGTTGCGGCTTTCGGGGAACGAGCGGAGTAAACAAGATGTGACACTTTGCAGCTCGCCCGGCTTAAAACCAAAGTTTTTCCCCTTCGTCGCGGAAACTTCGGTGAAATCGCCACGGTGTAACGTCACCCGGCGAGGAGGAGAGGAGGAGAAAAAACCGGGGGTGGAGGAGCGGGAGAGTCGACGGGCGAGAAAAAACCAGCGGCGCCTAACAGATATCGATTTATCGCTCTCCCGCAAGAATGAAAGAACTTTTTCCAACAGTTTTCAACAACGTTGTACGCCTCCACGGTATCCCGGGAAGCTTTGCCCGCCGGAGAATAAGACGTCCCCCTCGACGGTGTCGAAGATAGGTCGCTCTGAATGCGCTCCGGGGAGTTTTTACAAATCGCGGCCGATTATACTTTCCCCGTGACAGGTGTACCGACGAAAGTCAGGCTTCCGCGGCTTTCGGCGGATTTCACGGAATTTCGAGCGCACATCGGATTGGCCGCTGTCGCGTAGGTAATCCACGTTAACGGACATTGTGATTTTCGCGGGCTCCGCCGTGAGAAAGTTGTAACGGGTGCCCTTTTCGACGGTAAGCGTATTCGTTGCGCTCGAAGAAAAGGTACTTCGATGGAACTTTGACGGATTCTTCATCAACATACCTTGACAGTAGAACTATCAAATGAGACAAATTGAGTTGTTGTAATTCTTCTCTTGCGGCTAGTAATTCTATACAGGTGTTTCTCAGGGGAATTATCAATGAAATTGATTTAATCCATTGATGAAGATTTCTAATTTAACAAGCATCAATGTTGTTCATTACCCACGGGTCAAACAACTATTTCGCTATTATCAATGTATTATTTTCAAATGAAATTTCCACCTGAAGTAGAATGGAAAATGTTGTTGTACTTCTTACAAATTTTCGATAGTATAATATTACATGAGCTTAGTAACGAAAGTAAACAGTACGCCAAGGGGTTAATACGCGAACTGAATGATAAGTCAATGGAATTCCAATAGATGCACTGTTTCAGTTCCTATAGAAGAATTTGGGAAAGCCGATTTGATTGGTTGGTAGTTCCAGTGTTAACCTTTTGCACTCGGAAGTATTTCATTAGAAATATTTAACATATTAGACAAAAACGATGTTTTTTTAAACGAACTCAGAGAGAAACCACAAGTAAATGGAGAAACAAAGCTTTTATATCCAAATATTTCACGTATCAATGCATTATACACAGTTCAATATTAAATATTGTAGACGTTTATTTAAACGATGACAATTTATATATATTTTCCGTTGTCAACACAAACTTCGTTTTTTTTAAATATCTTTTCTCTTTTTCGCGTTTATTCAAAACAACGCATATACGCACGCTACACCCATACATATGCACGCACATCCATGAAGTTTACATCAATATTAACCTACGCGTCTACAATATCAAATTTTATAATTTTACTGCACCAAATCAAGTGCAAAGAGTTAAACTAATTCCAGAAGATTGAAAATATTAGGTTCTGTGATTGCAGAGTATGAGTTTGAAGTGCTTCAGTTTAGTTAGTAGAAAGTATTCGAGGGCAAGAGGTCGCGAGGTTATAAGGATGTTAGATTTGACAAAGATATTACTTTATATATAGTAGAACAAACGGGAACTTATGGAAGGACGTAATAACGAAATATTCATTTACATTCTCGCTCCTCGAGCAATATTCGTCAGAATCATTCTCCATCATCTTCAATCAAAACGAAGACATTTAAATGTAATTAATATCCACGATTCATCCCGTACAATCGGAAATTCGTCCGATTATCTGCGGCAGCGGTCCGACAATGAAATGTAAAATTCAATTTATTCTTGCACGCGATCCGCATTATGCGATCGGCCCGAAGTATCGGAGCGTCGTCCGTTTTTTGCCCGTTCGCGGCGGTATCGGCGTGTATCAATCGTTTCATTAAAAGTGCCGGGCGCGTTTGCCCGTTCTTTTTCTGCTCCGTGGCTCCGACACAATTGCGCCGTCGCGTCGCCTGATAATCAGATCGACGGGACTCCGATGGAAACCGCCGCGTTGTAGAAGCTGTCGCGGTTCGAAAGGGATTTGCGCGACGAAAAGTTCGGCGGATCGAATTCGAGCGTTCGTTTTGTCGCGAGATTCTTACCTCCGATAAGCGGACGACAACACGGGAGAGACGACAATGCGGTCAAACGACCATTTTCTGGATAAAATTCGATAACCTGGAAAGTATGAGTGATGCAACGAAATTCTTCAGACAGAAGTTGTGAGGTATGGAGCTGAACATACGGTGGTTATATTCTCTTTACGTTATGGAGATATTATGAAGTGTTTTTCAATGGATTGCATTTCGATTTCAACGGTATATATAAACTTATATATTAATTATATATTATATATTATTACTGAAGATTACCAATGTGCTAAGTAGTGCTATAAAACAATCTCCATTTCAAATAAACACTTTGTGTGAATTTTCTATTTATATAATAATAAGATTATTAATAAGTCAGATAGTTTTATAGCACTACTTAGCAGCACATCGGTAACCTTCAATTCTCGTTACACGAATAGTCGAATTCAAGGGTGTTGTCCACAAACGGTCGCGCTGCGCGGACGGTTTCAAAAATCCGACAGTGATTCATGACGCCGCCCCCTCCGAAGGAGCTGGCCGCGCGAAAATAGGACGAACTTTCCTTAAAATCGGGAATCCACGTTCGGCACACGACACTCTGGAGGACGTCCGCTCTCCGCAGGAATAAATTGACCGGGAAATACATGTATCTCGATGATAGCGGCGCGAACGCGTGAATTATACCGTTTCGGTCTTGTTTAGGCGACCCCAGGGGTACCTGGACTCGGCTCGAAGATTGCTATCGGCTTTTCGTATCATTAAACTTGTATTAGACGCGGACCACCCATCGGGATCGGCTTCCAGGCGTTTATTTTCGGCCGATGCATCGATCGGCTGGCAGATATCAGAGAACGGTGCCAACTAATTCGATAGCGTTTTGTTCGAATTACGGTGTCATTGATTTATTCACTTGTGACTGATGGCAAACGTGAAGTGCTGATTAAGTTCATATGTAACCTAAAGAAGAGTCGCGGAATTATTGATTCATTGAATCCTAAGACGAGAGACACGATGTTTCTCCAGATTCGATTATCGATGAGATTGTCGTCGACGAATATTTCATATGGGTCGAGTACAAAAGGTCGTCCCGCGGTGATAATATCTTTTATTTTCGGATAATTCAGGCTCGGGTGCATTCTAATTCCTTCGTTCCGATTCGAGCCGGCGAATAGGTTAATTGGATCGAACGGTCGACTCTTCCGATGCGGCAGTTCCGCGAGACGCGTATGACACGTCTCGCGCGACGGGATTCCGTATGGGAGTCATTTCAATCGAATAATGGCAACTCCGCTAACTAGTTTAATTAACGGAGGACGTAAAGGCGGATGTAACTGGCGTCGGAAAGTCAGCCGCACTCGCGGACGCTAGTTTTAGACGGCTGCGATCGTGAATTAGACAGTCGGAATTTACGTCACCATTACGGGCACGGCCAACTGTCGTAACTTGTACTATTTCATCCGCGCGAGAATTACCGTCGGATACTTAGCGCGATCCACGCTAGAAAAATATTCAGTTATATTTACCGTGTACAGTTAAGCCGAGCTAATGGACCCGGCCGGCGTAGTTTTATCGGCGAGCAATTAACGAAATTAGTCGCGAAGCGGCGAGAATGAAGTCCGTCGTACCTGGGAACTCCGGATAATCGAGAAACAGTTATATCATTTCAACAAAGTTGCAAGTTTCTCGGCACTTCGAGAGGCGGAATAGTAATTAATAACAAAAAAGTTCCATTTCCGTGTTACTTATTCAGATTAAATCACAAATCTCTTATCCATCTCTATCCGTTCATTTTCTAATGCTATCCTTTAGTTCCTCAACTTACTTCATAACGCGCGAAAAGACTCGAACAATCTTCCCACTCTCCCCAATTACTACAACAAAGAAGACAATCGCAAAAACAAATTAATCCCGAGAGCGTTATATCCTCGCGCCGCGGGACGGAGCGTCCACCTTCCCCGATCGCCGGTTCGCGTCGCAACGCTATCATCCGGCGATCCTGATGCGTCCGACCGGTGCGTTCACATGAATATACCAGTCTACACTCCCCTAATGCCGAAACAATGCGCGTTCGCTTGCCATTTTCGCCAGGATTAAACGCTCGAACGGGTAAAAGCGCGCCGCGCGCTCGTTCGCTCGCTCGCCCGCTCGCGTGCCATTGTGATCTCGATTTCGCGTCTCGGCTCCGCGAAAAATAAAAAAAAAAGAGGAAGAAAACAGGGAGAAAGAGAGTGGTGAAAAAAAAAGCATAAAACACCGGCCGTCCCGCGAGCGCGTCGGCCGGGGGTCTCTTTCTTGGATCCGGCGGGTGCTTTCAGAATTATTACAGCGACTAAATGGCATTTCAGCTCGTTAATGGGTATTAAAAAATGTTTCATTTGACCCGGCCGGAAATCCGCTATCTCCATTCATCCGTGTTTTCATCTCGGCGCCGGTACACGTACCGCCCCAAGAACCCGGCAGCGAGATTAAATCCCGCGGAATCGGTTGCCCTCTCTGTTCACGTGGCGTCCCTCTTTTTTTTTTCGGTTAAAGAGCCGCGGTACCATGGGCCCGACCGCCATGGCGGCCGCCCCCATTTCGCCCGGCGCGTATTCGAGCATATTATTCCGCGTGTACATGCAAAAATATTCGCGTGGCCGAACCCCGGTTAAATCCTGCGCCATCAGCCAAATAGACGTCTGTCATTTTCCCTTCCTCCCCCCCGCCGCCGCCGCCATACCGCTGGCTCTCCGCGCCTCGCCCGTTCTACCAGTCCCAGGAATTTAGCCAGGCTCCGCCAGTGTTTCGAGCCGCCGGCCCTCCGACGCAGTCCATTACACTTATTAGCGAGAGATTCCAGTCGTGCGGATAAAACGAAGTTTCCTGGTCGGTCGACGCCAGAAAGAAGTACCCGCGGCGTCCTTTTTCCCTCGCGTTCCGCGCGAGGCGTGACTTCCGACACGCTCGCTCGTAGGATAACTCGGAGTGTTTTAACGGGGGCGAATGGCAGTCGAGGGTTTCTCGTTTCAAGTGAACGGTGTTCTGCGGGTGTGATTAGGATTGATTCGAGTGCGTTTTGCAGATACTTTGGGGATGATGTGGTTGTTGGATGTGTATTCGATTTTTGAGGAAGAGTATTTTGGAAGATTGAAAGATATGTTTCTATGAGGTTTGAGTATTAGGAGAGAAAGTTTGAGTGAATTGCCACATTCAGAGAAATAGCCACGTTTAGCCACATTCCATCGGATTAAGCGTTCGATAGTTCAAGATTCCTAAATTTATTTACAATTTTGGAAGCTTGTAAGATATCTTTGCTATCTTGGCTATTGCTCTGAATCTGGTAATTACCTGAAACTTTCTTCTCTTCTAATACTTAAAACTCTCCTAAATTTATAAACAATTTTGAAAGCTTGTAAGATATCTTTCTACGAGGTAGAGTTTTAAGTATTAGAAGAGACAAGTTGAGTGAATTACCACATTTAGCCATATTCCACCGAATTAAGCGTTCGATACTTCAAGATTCCTAAATTTATTTACAATTTTGAAAGCTTGTAAGATATCTTCCTACGAGGCAGAGTTTCAAGTATTAGAAGAGAAAAGTTGAGTGAATTACCACATTTAGCCACATTCCACCGATTTAAGCGTTCGATACTTCAAGATTCCTAAATTCATAAACACTTCCATTTTGCAGAATCCACGCTTCGAAGGTAGAAATTTCACTTCACACCATCGACTTCCTATCTTCACAGAGAATAACTTGTTCCCTCGTTGCGTCACCAGTCAAACGACACTTCACGCGTTTGCGGGACACGCTTCAATCCCCCGTACCTTCGCCGGTAATGAATTTCAATATGAATACACGTGACCCGAAGCTAAAGTCTTTCATCGTCGCTGGATGCGTGTATACGCGCCCACTAACGAATTCCGTGGATCGATTCGCTCTTCGGCAAAGTTCACCGGATTACAGGCCGACCGGCAAACTTCCCGAAGGGCTCGGAACAGTTACGGTATTTACGTCCGATACTTTCCATATTCGGTTATCGGTTTTCCGCTCATTGGCGGTGCCACGGTCGGCCAAATTTTTCCTGCGGAATATAACGCTCGGAACGGTCTGCGTATGGGCCGGCAAGTGGTCGGGTAAATTGTCGGTGGATTTTTTATCGGGCCGGGTCCCGGGGTCGGCCGCTTGAAATTTTGCCAGTGGCGTGGCCGCGCGATACATCAGCCACGGTATCCCCTCGGTATCACTTGCACGCGAGCCGCTCGATCGTCTGACGTGTTCGCGGGGCATCGGGAAGAATCGCGTGCACCGCCATTCATTAAATTGCAAAGCGGCCATTGTGCATCAGCGATATCGCCGGCATTTTATTCGGATAACACGCAAAATCCTCGGAATAACGGGGGAAATCTTGCCCGTTCGTGCTAATGAATAAATAACCGATCCGCTCGCAATTTATCCGAATAAAAATTTATTCAAATGAGAATTTAATCGCGCGATTATTTATTCGTTGCTCGAAGTTGCTTTTAATACGAGTGTTCCGCTGGTTTCATCGAGTGTCGTATCAGTGTTATGAAAATCTTCGGTGTGTCGGTACTTTTCCCATTCGACGTTGCGTTTTGTCTCAGGATACAATGCTCGATAGAACTGCGAGTGGAATCGAGGATTAAAGTAAATCACTTGTATCCTAATGTTGCGGTAATTGCGAAAGTTTCTGTTCTTCGAGTGGAATGAAGAATATGCCTCGGATAAACATTTATTCCGAACGATTCGAAGTTCAAACTTCTTAACGACTCTCGATTGCAAAGTTTCAATGGCGGCAGGGATTGAATCGTAGTAACGCGATGATAAAAGAATTCGTTTAGCCACGCGATTAACGAAATGGCCGAAGTTTTCTTAACAAGCTGCGTATATTTACTAGAAATCACGAATAAGACGGGCCTGACCCGTATTCGGAATACGTTTCCTTAGAGTCCCGAGTTTCCTCGCCGAGCGACGCTCGAAAGTGCGCCCCTGTTGACACGTCACTATATTTCCAGCGCGACGACCGGCCGGATTTTCATTCGCGACCGGATTGAATTTTTAACGATACCTTGTCGCTCAACGCCGCGATGCAAGCGCAGCTTCTCTTTTTCGGAGAATTACCTTGGGAAGCGGCGTGAAGTACAACGGCCGCTGTAGACTATCAAATTGAAAATCTGTTTCGAATCACCCACCGGGGCGGCGAGGCTCGAGCCGGGCTGCCGCTTTATTTTATGACAGAGGGATGGGTCCCGAGAGGGCGTGACAAAGCGCACTGCCGTCTCTGAACTGCCGGAATTCTTTTTTTCCTCGATCCGGCTGGCCTTATTCAGACGTTTTCTTACTCTCCGCGCTGCTTACCATGCGGAATACATCACCGCTTCAAACTTCGAGCTCGCGGCATTCGTCGGCCGTGAAATAGGCCAAACCGTCGGACGCGAGCTGTAATTTACAATATTCCTTTAATTACGCACGAAACGCTCGCGCCTCGTTCTTTCCCCGTTGGAAGTTCGAGTCGCCCAACTTCTATTATTAAAACCGTGCTCCATTCAAAAGTCTCCCGAAGGCTAAGCTCCAGCTACCAAACTTCAAGCTTACATCACGGAAAATAACCTCTCCGCGGACAGACTCGCAAACGCCATCGCGTTACACTAAGATTCACGGCTGAGAACCTCAGAGCCCGCTCTTGCGGACTGTCTTAAACGAAGTCCGGCGAGATTAAAATTTTAATAAACCGCCGAATGCGGATTTTATACTCCCCCGTGGCCGAGGAGAAAAAGTATTTACCGAGGCCTTTGTCGAACGGCTCGGGCCCCGTAACACGGGAATTTCCATAAACATCCGTGATCTGGTCGCGAAAGTAAGAATCCCGATTCGCTGTCTCCGCGAGGCGCTGTACGCGAGGGGGTCGCGTCTTCCGGGTAACGAGGCTCGCGTGTGTCGCGAAATCCCGCGAATTCCGGGGCGGCCGGGAATTCCGAGCAATTTCCCCGAGAATAATGCAACGGCGGCGTGTGCGCGCGGATAGAGCCAGCGCGGAACCGACGTCGCGACGTCGAAATATTGACACTGGCTGCATAGAAAGGGGGAGGGGGACGAGCTGTGCAAAAACGGGCGGGTACCGGACAGGTGCACGGAGGGTGGCGTTGGGGGTGCGCGCGAGGCGGGACCACGGGCATGAATACTGTATCGGCGCAAATGCAGTCGTTTATCCGCCGAGGTGCGAACGCGGGCGAAAACATTTTCGCGCGACGCGTTTTCCACGGGCGCGTCACGCGCAGCACACACGAGCGCGCGCGCGTCGCTGCCGGTAACGCCCGCGGAAGACGGGAATTTACGTAATATATTTCGCGCCGGACAGGAGAGAAAAAGCGGGGAAAATACCGGGCGAAACGGCCCTTTGTAGCCCGTCTAGCGCGGCGCGGCGGTGCGCGGCAACGATTTTCGCGTAATTTACATTAGGAATTGTCGGCCGAGGGGTCGTTTCGTTTTTGCCCGTCTGAATTGTTTGATTTCCACTTAGCCCTCGTGCAATTTTATTCCCTTTCGCAGGATTCACGCGGTCGCAGGATATTTGAATTCGAGTTTATGTTGGCATTTCTGTAGAAACGTTGTTTTGTATCGATGTTTGAGCAGACGTTCCGGCTGCTCGCGTGGGAATCGACGCTTTGATTGATACTCGAATTCGAGTGGGGATATTGTTTGCGCGAAGTTGCAGATTGATTTTCTTGGTGACGCATTGGACGAATTTAATTTTGTTGGATGTATGAGGCGTTGGGCGATTGGTATGGGAAGCCTGAGTTTTTAGTTTATGGTTGATTGAGGGAAGTTTTTGGAGTCTGTGGGTATGAGGGTGAATGTTTGATAGATGCTGTAAGAAGTTGTTTGAGTGTTTAGACGAAATGAACGATTGCAGAGGTGATTTCTCGATGGAATTAATCGGTTTTAATCGTCACCGGTGACGCACTGGGGAATTACATTTCCCCGATCGCAGCGTCCCATGGTGACCGGACGAGGACGCTCTCGCCGGTTCACGACATTTCCTACTGGAAGTGGAATTCGATGGTCTGAATTAATTTTATTGGCGTCGGGCTCTGACACGGCTTCTTGGAATTGACTCGTAACGGTCCGTGTTCCTGGTGGGACAGCGGCGAGGGGCTTAATTAATTGATTAGAATATTCGAGTATCCATCTGACTCGACGAAATCGTGTTTCACTGCCTCCCATTTCCTTGCGATATAAGATCAGTATCACATACCAGCTCGTTTTCTTTTGCTCCCGATATTCCATGAAAAATCTATTTGACACTAGAACCACCAAGCATCTAATACGATAAATATGCAATTCCTATAGAAATTGTAACAATAGATTATTTTCAGTTTCTTCAGGCATTCATTATAGTACTCAAATGAAACTATTTTCAAAATCATTTCGAATACTCAATGCTTCGAAGATATCAATAATTGCTAAAAAAAATCGGAACCAGTCATTTCGACTGGTACGGTAGTTCTAGTGTTAATCTAAATCACAGAAAAAAATGATCGACCAAGGTTCAGTGACACAATAATGAATCTTAACATTTCTCAAAAACATAAAGCTCGCGTTTGTCAGTATTCCAAGCGCCACTGTTCATTCACAACCACCACAAAGCTACCCGATGCACCGTCATCCCAGGAGATCACGGAAAAAAGGAGAAAATATCGAAACCGCCGAGCGAAAATACGCGGGGCGCGCCGGCGATGCATCCGAGCGCGTCGTTAGCCGCGCATTTGCCTTTCGATTATCGCGAGCGTCGCTTGGGAAAGTCACGGGAAACGCAATCGTAGATCTCGTTATCTCGAATCGGTGTTCAATTTCCAGGATCGACGGTGTCCTCGCCGCGTCGATCAGCGGCGGTGGCCCGGCCCCTAAATAGACGTCAATCGCCGCCGCCGCCGCCGCCGCCGTCGCCCGCCCGAATTTTTCCGGGTATCGATTCGCTTTGTGACCCAGAATCATTCCGCGGGATTATGTCGGCGGGCCCGCGTGACAGCGGTCATTACACTGTATCTATTCGTCACGCAAACACCGCGTCCCCGTATTATTGAGTTACCGGGCACAAACAGACAAACCGTGCCGCTAAATATTCACGAACGGCGGTGCAGCATTAACGCCCTCGCGTTCCCGCCGTTCCCGCTGATTATTTTACATTCGTTAATCCGGAAAGCCCTCGACCCAGTTACATGCTGACGAGACTCGCGCGGAACTCGCGTTCGCGGCGCATGCATATTTCCCCCGGAAAAAGAAGCGGGGAAACAAAAAGGGCACGGGGAAACACGAAAATCCCGCCCTTAGAGTCCGTCGCCTCGGCTGCTTTTCGAGTCCCTCGTCTTCCCCCCTTCCCCCCCTCTGCCGCGCGTTCCCGTCGTTCGGGAAGGATGCGCGATAAGCGATTCGCGCGAGGTCGACGCGAAGCTGCAATCTCGTCGCACGGACGGCCGCGTCGCGTTAAGTCCGGGCTGCACGCTGGATTTTTCAGCGCGGCCATCGATCCGCGCGCCGCTGCATGGAATTAAGCGTGCCCCTTCCCCCGCGGATTTTCGTCCCGATTATTACGGCCGGGGCCGGCGGCCCGCGAGGCCGAAATTTTCATCTCGCGCGTTCTTTTAATGCCGACGGTCCCCGGCCGCCGTTGAACGCGCCCAGCGTCTGGGTCTCCGAATGATTTTTCGGACGCCTCTTATTGTCCGCCGATTCGCGACAAGCGCACCGACGCCGCGGACAACGCGGAGTCAAAGCGGCGAGCGGCGAGGCCGGGTTTTCCATTAAAGAAATTTGCATATTAATGGAAGCGAGCCGCGGGACGGGCCGCGATTGCCCCGGCGTTTCGATGGGGAAAAAATGGAGGCACACGGGGGAATATTAGAGATTGATGAAGAGAGCCCAGTGAACGAGCCGCGGGATCCGCACGTGTGCGCGCGCTCGGCCGCGAGCTCGCTCGAAGATGGGATCCGGAATTTACGGGTGCCTGTGCTTTCAGATGATAAATATCATATGCTGCCGACCGGCGAGCTGCTGGTGTTCTCGGTGACTTCGTCCGACGCCCGTTCCAGTTATCGGTGCCGGACCGTCCACCACGTCACAGGCGACACCGTGGAAAGTTCCTCGTACGCCCGGCTCATGGTGACCGGTAAGTTTTTGGGATATCAAACACCTGCCGCTGGCCCGTGACGTGTCCGTGCGCGACACGTCGAACTTCCCGCTGCTTGAATATTTAATGTCTGCAAATGCGCGCGGAATTTCGCCCGACCGGACTCCGCCGGGAAAGGGTTTGCTCGTCGAGAGCCGTGGATCGCGGCGTATGTAAATCTACCGGTGGTCGTTCGATTGATTCCGTCGGGTTGATTGAAGTCGAAGATCATTCGCCGGTTGACGCTGCGGATTAACGATCATGTTGTTCGTACTGAGGAATTTTTGACACGACTTCGACTGTAAGACGATTTCTGTATGAATATTTTTAAGGAACACAATCACTGGTGGGAACATAAAGGAACAATATCAAAACATATAAAAATAACCAGAAGCTTGAAAATAAGTTACGATTTTATTTAAAAAACTCAATACAGTCCATAAGCAAAATATAACTGGAATTTCCGCGGCATGGAACGTGTTGACCCTTTGCACTCGAAAGTTTTTCAATGGAAATATTCAACACTCTTTAACGAGATATAGGTGATATTATTTGAAATCAATGTAACGATAATTCACAGATAAATCAAGCAACAAAGGTGTTTTATTTCAATATTTCATGTAACAATGCGAAGTTTAATTTGAAATATGAAATGTTCAACTTTAGTTTTGTTGTATCGAATCAAGTGGTGAGAGTCACCTCTCGAGTGCAAAGGGTTAATTCTTCGTGGACGAAGATTCCTAGTACAGAAAACGGTCAGCAGATGAAGCTAAATTATATACCGATTGCTTAGATAATTGAGAAAAGGAAACCACATACTTGACCTCTTGCTGTTCGAGTAATTAAATCATCTGTTTGCGACCTAGCGTTCCAAATATGAACATTTCATCTCGAAGTCTCGATATTCGTCTGCAAAGGATTCGCGATGAAGATTTATAATTTAACACGTTCGCGGACGTGAATGCTGTAGCATTCATTTTCATCGTGATACTGATGTTAATAGGATTGTCGGAGATTCGGTAGGACTCTCGATAGTTAATAACAATCCAAGAACAATAATAGAATTCCGATCTCTCCTATCAGCATCGCAAACAGCCCCACTTCGAATACTTCGCACATTCTCGCACATTCCGTGCACCTCAGAGTCCCTGTAACTCAAAAACCCATAGCCACATCAACAACACAGACGATAAAGCCGCGAACACCGGAGTCACGTTGAAAACTCCGGTTCCAGACTCCATCGGGCACCGGAAAAATCCGTCGCGCGACTCGACGAAAACTTCCAAGGAATATCCGGCTTCAATTTAATGAACCCCCATCCGGCTGCAGACGGGTCCATAATTGGCCGTGCTCCCGCGTTAAACCTGGCTAATAATTCCCGCGGCGGGTGCCACGGAAAAATCGCCGGATGAAATTGGAATCAGTGAATCCGGGCGTGGAGCAGGGGGGGGGGAGGAGGGGAGCGGGAGCTGCGTCGGCATAATGGCGATTAAAGTTCGCCGGTCGCGGCCGGTACGTGAGCGACCGTTCGCGCGGAGCATTTCTCGGCGATATCCCCGGGAACGGTTCGCGCGTCTACTCAAACAGGGAACGTTTATATAACGATCTCGCGCATACCTTTTGCATAGTAAATCATAATGCATTGTTGCGCGTTCTCCGGCGGCCGCGAATCGCGGCGGGCGCGCCGGCTTCTTCATGAATAAATCATGAACGGTCGAAATGCTAATGGCCGAAACGTCCGCGCGCACGCCGGGGCCCGGTCGAAGTCCGGTTGTTCCCGCGCCGGCCAAGTGGCCTCCGAGTCGTAAACAAAATCCACCGGCCACGTCCGTCGGCCACCGTCGAAATACGAGCTGATTCCGAATGGCCGGTTGCTTTCGTGCGTTACTCCCACGCCTATTGTCGTAAATAGGTTATAACCTAATTACGCGCACCGCGACCGCTATATCGTATTCATTGCTCAGCGCCTACGCGTGGGGAAGCCGGGACATTGTTCGCGTTTAATTGTTTCGCCGGTGGCCCGTGTTTGCCCTGGTTTCTTATTTCCACGGATTGTCCGTTCGTTCGTTCGTTTCTTCGGCGGAGATCGGTTTCGGGTTATTGATTATCGGCAACTTTTCTGTGCCGAGGGAATATTTCGGGGAAGATCTGTGGGGTGCTTTTACTGAATGTACCGGGATGTGACTGTTCTGTGATAGTTAACCAGCTAAGTGTGGAATTTAAAAATTTCTCCTTGCGCAGGCCAAATGCACTTAACGTATGTCCTAACGAAAAACTAAAGCGAAACGAAGAATTGCACGTTTGTCTCAAAACTCTTAATAGTGCTAACTTTTTCAACGATGGATTATTTATTTTTTAATAGTGCTAACTTTTTCACCGATGGATTATTTATTTTTTAAGATGACGTGTATACTCGTCAAATACAGTTAACTGGTTATACACGTAGGAAATAAAGGAGAATTGAGTGATACAGTTTTCTTAGAAACGGAAGTAAGAGGAACGATGAGAATTTGGGGACTGATTAATTGGTTAATATAGGGATTGATCCGAAGAATGTAATTATCGTAGTAATGAAATTAACTTCTCGTTTAGTTGCACGATCTTCTCTTGAATTATTTAGAACATCGTAAAGATTACATAAAGATCTGTGACGCGGAGATTGAAGTGTCCACGACGAACGCGAAGACAGTCTGAGGCTCTTGCTTTGTCGGTGGCACGGCGTACGCCGTGATTATCTAAGCGATCGTAATCAACCCCTGTTAACGATCTCGCTGTGAACACGATGGCTCGCCGCGGCACTTCATCCGCGCGCTAGAGAGCTGCTGATTCATAAGACATAAAATGGGTCGAATGTGGATGAGCGGCTGGAACAATAGATGGCTAATGATGAAAGTGCAAGATGCTCCAGCGGCTGGAACAGAGAAGACACGGAATCGAGCAGCGCGAGATGAACATATTGTTCGTTAGGTGTTCGCTGTCTCGCGGGTCGGAATCAGGGGCCGTTGTTGCCGAAAGTTCGGCGGTGGCAAGAATTTCGGCAAGTTCGGCCCCGCGCAATTTGCCAGCCAGTCTGCTGAACTGGCGCAAAATTCACTGCGCCGATGAGCCGGTGGATGCCTGTTCTGAGATTATTAACTGCCGCTCGTATCGCGACCCGGTGTTTTATCCTCGTTCGCGTTCGTTGCTTCGCGCAGCGTGAAGTTGGCGACGATATCTTTGCTGTTGACTGGTAATCAGAAGTATCGAGATTTAATTTTATTAACACTAGAACGGAACGCGTCAAATTGACGCATATTGGATTTTAGAAATATTATTTTGTAAATGTTTACGCCGATTTTAATTGATGAGATCACACTGACATGTACCCTATCAAATCTCCAGTTTCCACAATCTAACTAAACGAGCATTAATTCTTTTAGTAGTGTTAACCGTTTGAGTATTGAGGAGAAAATTGTGAAGAGCGCTGAGGCGCTTCTGTTTATCAGTATCAATTATAATTTTCTTACTATGTTTTTCAACAAATAAATCAAAGTAACTTTATTTGAATAAATGTTATTTCTTGATATTTTTTTGTAATAACACAATATTCGTGATCTCAGTAGATAAGAACTCTTATTAATTTTTCGCATACACGCCCAGTCACTTCCGCATGTTTGGTAGATATCCACAAAAGTTTAGCATCCAAATGGTTAATACTATCTTGATAATGAACCCAAGGAAACTGAGACAATATGCGATCAGACAAATGAAACGAGGTCCACAAGTGAAACAAGTGAAACATTCCAAACCGTAAACAATTGAATAAATAAAACAAGATACACGAGGCTAGTGGAACGAGTCCCGGAATGGTCAGACAACCAACTCGAAGCGCCCAGTCAGACCAGTGAAATCAGATACACGATCAGACAAGTGGAATAAGACTCATGCATGTTTAGGCGAGTGAACGGAGTAATGTATACCGAAACACGTGGAACAAAACTGGCATACGATCGGACAACTGGAACGAAGCTTGAATACTGTTCAAAAAGTGTATCGATATCCACGAGGCTGTTATCATGAACACCTAAAAATCACGTTCCCGCACGTCAGAGATCATCGCAGTATTCCACGAGGTTACAGCATCGAAGATAAATCTTCATTTTCCATTAACCTAATAACACGAACCCGAAACGTCTGAAAACCTCATACACACGGAAGTAAGTGAAGCACTCGAAGGATGATGTGCAAAGTCGTCGCGGCAGGATGACGACAGGAAGTTAATCGACCCTGCTAAAGGGGAGGCAACCTCGTAAAGGGGAGCAGTAGTTCGTAAACGTTGGTCGGCGGTTGGTGTCTTGTTTTCACGGCACCTGTCTGGTCCTTTTTTCGTCACGGTCGCCGCCATTATCCAGCATTTTTCGCAAGCTCTCGCCTCCCTTCGCCTCCCTCTGCCTCGCCTCGTCTCGCCAGCGCCCGCCCCCTGTCCTAGTCACAACGCTCCGTCACCGGTGCGCATTTTAGGGAAGGCCTGCCTTTTAAGCCGGGTGTCCATTAAAGAGCGCGCACGGACGAACGGGGAACCGTTTAAAACTGGAATTCCTTAAGCCAGATGCGGCACGTTTCAGCCGCGGACTAATGGACTCACCCTCGACGCGATACGCCACGCGCGTTTCCCTTCCCGATATCCTTCCCGGGGAACTCGAGTCGGCCGGTCGTCGCGACTTGGGGTGGGACCGCCGCGGCAAGAAACCCGAGAACGCATTTTCCTCCCGGAACTTTTTCAAGAACGAAGTTTAATCTGTACTCGCGGTCCAACCCTCCTACGAAATGTTTTGTTCTGCCTCCTCCTCTTTTGTCTCATCGCGCGCGAGTGCCGGTCTCGAAATACGTTTGCTTACTTACTTAATGCTTCCGCCGGATGTCGAGGATTTCGTTTGGATTATATGGAAGCGTGGTAATAGTTTTTCGTCGATGTTGTTTTCGTAATATTGAATTTAATAAAGACATTTAATGATTGAATGTATTGTTGAGTTTCCTGTTTTTGGAAATCGATGTTTGATCGCGTGCATGTGAATCGATGAAATTGTATGGCGAGTGCATGTCTGTCTTTTCTCTGTTTAGGTATAGAGATAGCGAGATAGAAGTAATGAAAGAAAGAGTGAGGCTGATGTAAATAGCGGTAAACACTGCGACGCTTTTCGCGAAAATGAATGTTTGTCGTGAGTCAGAGAGCACGCTCCAAATTAAAGCGCTACTGTAGCAGCTTATAACGTTGTTCGAAAAACCTTGACACCGGGAAGAGTGTTCGCGACGAAACGAAGAGTTTCAAACGGCCGGACCTCATTGTTAGTTCACTGCTGTATAAACAGTCGCTCGAGACTCTTAGTAGGTTCTTTGTTCCATCGGCACGCGCGATCTTACAAAGTCGATCTCTGTTTCGAAATTCTTTTATATCCCCGACGAATACGAGATTCGAGAATTGATTAGGCCGAGCGGTTCTCGCTTACGATTCGTCGAATTTCGAAATACAATCGGGGAAAATGTTCCCGTGATACACGCGGTGTACGCCGACCGCTTCGCGGAGGACGGGACGACCGAGCGAAAAGTTTTATCGATACATCCGGGAAAGTTTTCATTTGTATCCGCGGCATCCGAGTTTGCGCGCAATCGTATCGGGCGATACGTTTAATTCGATTCGCGTGGAAGTTCGAGGGGCGTGCGGACGTTGGGAAGAAAGTTCGAGGCTCGACGGAAATGGTTTTCCTTCGGATGGCGCGAAGGCTGTGCTTGATTTAACCGAATACTCAATTAACTTGACGATCGAACGTTCGACAATGTTCGTCCGTGTTCGTTTCTGTTCGCCAAAATTCGCCGATGTTCGTCTCTGTTTGCCCACGTTCGCTTGTGTTCGTCAATGTTCTTCGTTTGCCTATATCCTTTCCTTTGTCCTTGTTTATCCTTGTTCTCCCTTGTTTGTCCTTGTTCGCCCATGTTCGCCTATGTTCGCCATAATTGCTCCTCAGTTTTCGTCCGTGTTTATCCTTGTTTGTCTTTGTTCGCCCATGTTCGCCATAATTGTTCCTCAGTTTTCGTCCGTGTTTATCCTTGTTCTCCCTTGTTTGCCTTTGTTCGCCCATGTTCGCCATAATCGCTCCTCAGTTTTATTTTTAACATGAAATTGCAACCGGGTAAAATGCTGTTACAATTTACTGACTCCTTAATTTCGTGAACGAGTGTATGTATTCCTGTAATTCGCCAGCCAAATGTCTATTTATATAAACAATTATCGTTCTGTTATATTTTATATGTATTTTACAGACCCTCTTTACCGAGGCGTACAGTTATACCCGCTGTCGTTCTTCCTAACGCAACAGGAACACGGTTCGCTCGGGCCATGCTCGTTCTTCGGTGTTCCGGCAAAAATCCAAAATATATCTCACATCCCAGCGGTTACCCGCCGCGCGGAACAGTCTGCCCAAAAAGTTTCCACGCGTTGTCGTTCCGCTTACGACTCAACCCGAACAGCAGACTCGGTACCCAGCTGAGCGTCGTTTCTCCATCGAAATCAATTTCGTCCGCGTCCCGAGGAAAATATTAATCTTCCAAGAATGTCTCGATACGATAGCACTCCTAACCGATTCCTCGAACGAAGTTTCCCGGAAGGTAAATGTTTTATTTGGTCAGGGGACAACTGCAAATATTTGAGCAGCCATTTAGAAATTCTCCGCGGCAACTCCGACGCGGAAAGCTCGGGAGCGGTTGATGAAAGTTCGAAGCATCGCGGAAGATACTTTCGCGCTGTGTCTCCGTCGGACTGGAACCGTCCTCCGCTAAAGACCATCGCGCGCCCGGGGCTTTTCCCTCCCTTAATCCCCTGTCGGACGGCTGCTGCGAAATTTCAAGAAACCAAACAAGAGAACTGCGGAGCGTCGTCGCGATGATAAACGCGTGCACTGGAAATTGTAAATGCAGATTTATCGCGTTTATTCGGGAAGTGGGTCGAAACAAAGGGGCGCGGGCGGCGGGGCGGGGCGTCCGCGCCCGTTCACGGTATTACTTCTAAGTACTTTAAAGACTCCCCGTGCCGGGAGCGCGGAAAAGTGTTGAACTTTCGTAAATCCGCGGAATAAGGCGGCCACTTTCCTCGTGGTGCGCTTTTATGATACCCCCGTGGCTTTTTTGCCGGTCAATGACGGCTGGATAGCCGAGTGAAACGGGACGAGTTGCGAAGATAAGGCGCTGGTAGCCTGGAGTGGGAACAGAAATGGAAGACGCGGCGGAACGGGGACAGAGGAACGGGAAGAACGGCAGGAAGAAGGGAAACGCCGCGAAGAAAAGGGGGTGTGGGTAGGGGGGCGGGGGGATATCGTCCTATTGGAGACTCGACGAAAACGCAAAGTACAATCCACAGTGCCAGGATGCAGCCAGTCTGCGGAGCAACGTCGGCAAGAAACAATGCAGCCATCACGGCTCCAATCCCTTCGCTCGCTACCCTGCAATCTTATCGAGCCGAACCTACTTGTATCTCTCTTTTCTGCAACCCTTATATACTCGGTACGCGGATGCACGTCGAGCGTGCTCTCACACGTACACGACGCACACGCGGCCACGCACGCGTAAACTCGCGGGCAACGAGGAGGGAGCGAAACCGAACACGATGATTTGTAAGGAACTAGAGGAGTGTTGTTCGGATTCCGCTCGAAGACTCGCCGAGTCGAATTCCACGCTCGAGATCCCGGTTCCCCGAGTATCCGGCCCTCGTGCACGATGCTCGTTGCGCTCGGTTGATTGTTATTGGCTGCGGGCTACGTGTGCGGGAACGTACTCCGCGAGGAAAACGGTATCAAGTGGTATCATACGTGCGCGCGGGGATGAGGCGAGTTTCGGAGGGGTTCTCAGCTTTTTTTCGGATCGCGGACGCGTGCTGGGGTTGTTCGCGTTGAACGGTAAACTTTTCGGTGTTATTGCATCGCGGTCCATTATTTTCGTTTGGAATTTTATTTCCGTCGGACCGCGTGATCGTATGAATATAATGGTTTTCAACCCATTGCGTGGGCGAAGTTGATTCGATTCAGTAGAATCGTGAATTTTCGTGTTTAATATTGAATCCTTCTAATGTATCGATATCGGGAATATTGGAATAGAATCGGTTCGATGGTAGCTCCAGTTACCGTAGGAAGTATCGATCAACGAAGACGTTCTAATTCGTTGGAACATATCTACTGTATAGATTAACAATCTGTCCGCCTGGAAAATGATTTAGCGGCAGGTTCCGCGTTTCGAACGTCGATGTTCGCCGCGAGCCATAATTCTCGTGTGTTTCGCAGTTCGTCGCTCGAAACACTAACCATTAATTTCTCGAGGCACGTCGCGGAACCGTTAATTTCAACGGCGAAAGAGCGGGGATTCAAATTCTCAGCCTCTTCCGGCGCCGCGGCTCGGCGCCAGGCAACTTATCCTCGCTCCCGACGTTTCCCGCGAACTGCTTTGTTTATTTACATGCGCGCCCCTGCTGTGAGAACTCGCGGGGCGAGCAGATATAGAAACTGGCCATGTACGGACGGATCGGGTAAATAAATGCCTCAAGTTGCGAAGAACAAACGGCGCAGCGCCCGGCGTGGAACAGTTTACGCGATGCTCCGAGTCGAATCTCGCAAAAAACTCGATGGTCTAGATAGGAGCCCGAAGGAAGAACGGCATTTTTGCTTCCACCCGTCTCCGGGCGTTGCTGGAACGCTTGGCGAACGCGTAAATCTCGGCCGCGGAGCGGCAAAGAACGCCGGGCGCAAGAAACCCGGCAAAGAAACGCTTCAACGGGCACGATGTGTCAAAGACCGTTCCGACTGCGATCGCGGCGGTTACTGCGAGCCGAAGTAATTCATTCATTAGCGATTCCGTTTCCTGGATCGGCTCGCTCGCCGTAGATCACGCGAGCAATCTGGCCTTTGTGTATGAAATCTGAATCTAAGTTCGTATTTCATCGCGATAATATATTCCGAGTGGATCGAGTGAAAGAAGTTTGGAGACGAAGATCAAATTTCAAGCTTCTTGTGATCTATTTCAACGGACTCGAAGAGACTGTACATTTTTCGTGCGTTCGAGATTGTTCTGTTAACGTTCAAGCACCTCAAGGAAATTTTCAGTCTCAATCAACGTTACCGTAAAATGAATTTTTGGGTCACGACAGGGGATTACGTCAACCTGAGCGACAGCGAACGCTCCGACTGAGCAAGCTTAAACGCGCTCCGCCCGCGCCGGTGGCTCATTATTGCAATTGTAAACTAGTTATTATATTTCTAATGAAGTTAAGCTCCCGCGAATTAAACGTTTGCCGCATAACAGCTGCTCCGAACGGCGAATTTCACAGCTGAAAAGCGACACGGAGGTTCCAACGGGGATTCCGTCCGTTTCGAGCGTTACACACGGACCGCCGGGATAACTCGCGCCGCTGCAAAGAATTAGCGCGCAAAAGGAAGACACTCGAACATTACCGCCAGCTGTCTGGCGAGTTCAGTTACGTCGATTTCGCGGGTCGTCTTTGCGGATTACGGCGCACTTAAAACTCCGGGCTTACCTTGCAGAAGGGGAGCCGAGTGGTTGACCGAGCAGCTATGAAAAATAAATCCGAAGAACCCTTTAAGTCCTGTAAGCGGGCAATTTTTGAAATGAGAGATTAGAAGGCTGCCTCCCGTTTCAAACGGTTCCCGGGGAGATCAAATGTTAACTCCTCGACTAACGAAGGATTCTTTGAAAGCGGTACTCTTCTTTCTTCAAGACTCTCGAGATTCGGTTCCCAACAATATAGAGCGAAAACAAAAAGAACCATCTCCTCGTGGCAAACGACAGTGATAAATTTCAAGGCTACGAGAGATTGGCTTCTGCTCTTCCCATAGGTCAGTGGTTCTTCGGACTAACTAAAATAATTTTCATCTTAAATTCATTTAAGGTCAACGAGGACTCCCAAGTATATCGAGTTACTATAGTTCAATTAAACGATGAGTAGTTGAAAACATTTCTATATTGTAAATAATGCTAGCTAATATAGTGACATTCAGCTAGGTGAACTCACAATAATAATGCAATTCAATCAAATGATATAATATTATATTCCTTTTATTTCGAATATTTTACTCTACGAAATCATGCAGCGTTCGTGTTAATATTCAGTTTAATATTCACCAATTATCATTTGTAATAATATACATTACAAATCCAGGTTCGCATATCATTGTGACCAGACATTTACTAAAATTGCATTTATTCTTTGCTTATTCGATCACTTTCTTATCATAGTCAAACTTATTAACAATTAGAATCATCGAATAGAAACGATCTACAAATCTATTCATATTTCATCCTCGTAGCCGCTTGTATTACCTTCCAAATAAATTCACGGGAAGATTCTTCTTAACCAAAAGAAAGTTGCCAACCCCTGTTCCGGAAGAACCATAACCATCCACCATCAGCCAATTTGATTTTCCCTGGAACGAGTCCACGAGGAATCTCCGTAGGCCCGCGCGATATTTCACCGCGCCGGAATTACCTTAGCAAACGGTAAAGATTGCGTCCGGTGTTTCCACGGTGTTCCGTCTGACGTCAACGCACGCTAAAAGAATTATGCGCCGACCGGAACGCGACGGCTGCTAAAACCGCGCTCGTGAGGTCCCCGAGGAGCGAGCTGTCGACGCGTATCCTTCGAAAGGTTCGCAGGCGATGAATCTTCATTCCTTGACGCCGGAGCCTTCTAATCTAATATTCCCGTTGAGTTACAGCTTTGTTCGGGACTGCCTCGACTACCTCGGCCCCCTGTTCTCCCTTTTGCTCTCATTCTCTTGTCCCTTTCTCTCTGTATCCGTGTTGCGTAGGAAAAGACCTATCTCAGCACAGGGGCGAGATCGCGAGTTATCTGTTCCTTTTATAGCTTTGATCGGTTAAATTTCACTGTTCTTGCTTTTGCTCTTATCCTCTCGCTGTCCCCTTCTCTCTGTATCCGGGTTGCCTAGGAGAAGACCTATGTCGGCACAGGGGAGAGATCTCTTGTTATGTGTTTCGTTTATAGTTTTGATCGGTTAAATTTCACCATTCTCGCTTTTGCTCTCAATTTCTTGTCCCTTTCTCTCTGTATCCGTGTTGCCTAGGAAAAGAGACCTATGTCGACACAGGGGTAATATCTCTCACTATGTGTTCCGTTTATAGTTTTGATCGGTTAAATTTCACCTTACTGATGAATACTTAGTGTAGAGATGGACAACTGTTATTGTCTAGTTCTTAACTCTTTGCGCTTGTCGTCGAGGTGACTGAGTGTATTTCAAGGGCGGAAGTCTCACCTGTAGCACAAGTTTTTATTTAGTTTAACTAAGTACAATACTTGAGTACAAACGTCGAAGTGTCGCTCGTCTAAAGGAAACTGCCTTCTTTCTTCTGTTCTTCCTCAGTATTTAAAGGATTTCGTATAGAAGCGGGGAAAGGGAATTTGAGAGAACTGAGGGCTGCAGCGATTTGGTGGGAATAGTTTTGTAATCTTGGAATTCCATCGCGGCAGTCCCTGAACTTCGGAGAAGCTGAATTTTGTCACCGGATGCATAAATTTGGTATCTAAAAGGAAAACTGAGCAGCTAGAAGGAAAAGGGATTTGCAGGATACACAATTTAGGTGCATAGACAGGAGGTTGTTCTAAGTTCGTAGAAAAGGCGGAAGATTAGAATGCAACCTCGGAGAGGACCTCCACTTAACGAACTCCAAATGAGATAAAGAAAGGGTGTGTGCTTATCACGACACGCTCCTACGTCGAGCGTGACAGTTTTATTCACAGGTGTGATTGTTTCGTTCGGCGCAAGAGTGAAGATCGTTTCGCGTGAGAGTCGGCAGAGATAGGCGTGCGAATCGAGCGGAATTGACCGTTCTGATAAGCAGTTAATAAACCGTCCGCCTATAATCCACCCTTACGTCCGCTCTAACAATAAGTAACGGGCGAACGCTCGGAACGAATTAGATTCCCGGGCCCTTGGCGGTTCTCTCTGGCCATCCGGCTGTCCGTATAAATCAGAGATATAATTATCCGGAATTGCGGCGGCGCGATACGCACGGGAACACGTGTATGCCTTGCGCGCAAATTGCGCCCCGGGTATCAAGCGCGTTGTGACCTGAATTCTGAAGCAATCAGCGGCTGGCATTAAATTGCGTACGCGCTCCATCGGATTCGAGAGGCGGCGGCCGCCACCGGTGCCCGCGCACCGTCGGCTCGATGACGTAATTAGTCAACGACGTAATACGGTTACCGATAATATTAGCTACAATTAGCGTAGGAGGCCTGTCTTGCCGATTAATTAGCGAACCCCGAGCAATCCGGTAACTTTCCCCGCCCCGGCGCCGCGTGTCAGACCGTTCGGTAACCGGTCGAGTTCGATCTCCGCGTCTGGTAAATCTGACTATCCAAGTGACGAGCGGTGATGGATAATCGTGCAGATCGAGGGCGTCGCAGTCTACCGGCGAACCAGATATGAGCTTCTTTGGGAACGAAGAAGAATCGGGCCGCCAGATAAGCGAGAATCGAATGCTTGAGTTATTGAACGCGAATTTTCTGTTCGTGTCACTTATATTTTAACAGAATACCTTCTGATGTTGGTAATGCACTTTCGAAACGAGTTGCTTTGTTAACTCCTATGGTTTTTTCAATTTCTGCATAGTGCAATCTATCTTACAATGATATTTAGCATTTACTTTGTGGCTAATTTAGTTTATACCACTAAATCTGTATGGTAGCTGTAAGAAGTGGTCTCTTGAGTCTTTCTCGTTCGTCTGAAGTGTCCAGAAGTTTTGTGGCCGGGTTCTTGGGGTGATTCTTCAGTCTTTGTTATGATCCGCTTTGTTTTGCAATTTCCTCTTTGACAGTGAGTGTACCGGTTTCCTTGTATATTTGTTTGTTTGGGATATAAAATTCCGAGTTCAGAATGGACCACAATGTTTTGTTCTGCCTTCTCTCTATTGTTTTTATGTTTGAAACTTACGTTACTCTTTGTTTCGTTTTAACACGTTGACACGTCGGAGCTTCGAAATTAAATACAATTACAATGAGAAAACTGACGTCGACTAAGAATAATTAGTAACACGAACAGCTAAATAGCGTAACACATGTATTATGATACCAAGTCATTAATAATTTCTAATACCATCCGCCTTTGTTATGAGAGGATACGTATTGTTACAGAAAACGTTCGAAGTTCTCGCGGCAGTCAACGCGTTAAGTTCGTTTCGATTCAGTTTCAGTCGAATCTCGGCCGACTTGTTATCGTTCCATTAGTTTCTATTAAGAAGTAAAACTGACATTTTCATTGGCGTATAGATCATTCTGTTTATATTATCACTCGACACTCGGTTCGTTAGAATTCCAGCGAACCGAGGAGTTGTCTTTGCGCCGAAGATATCGTTCGATTATTTCGCTCTAATTTATCGTTATGCCACAGTCTAAAGCACCCGAGGACCTTACAGTAGGCACTCCAGTTTCCGACGGAAACGTCCGAAACGACGCGAGCAAGTTCACCCTTCACCCGCGAGTTTCGCCGCTCGTTTTCAAGAGTTAGGGGCGAGAAATCCACCGCGACTCGCCTTTCTTCTTCGGTGTTCCGCCTCCGTTTTCTTGCCGCAGCCGGGCATTCTAAAGCGAGACAAATGCGCGTTACACGCTCCCAGCAAATCTGTTACGAGATTCGCGCGCGATGGTTCGGATATTCTTGATACTAATCCTGTTCCACCGTTGCAACGGAGATACCCGGTAATCCTATATCGTTGCTCAGATACCGCGAACGCAGTTACCTTGTGTACACAGAATGGATCGGGAATCGTGGCACAACTAGAACGAAGGTGATCTTATACGAAAAAAGTGAGCAAACATTCTCGTACACGATTTGTTTCTCAAGAATCTTAGAAGAACCGATTTCAGGAATTCATCGCTGTATCATTAACCCCTTGGTGTACTATTTACTTAAGCTCGTGTAACATTTTGCTACCAACTATTTGGAAGAAATACAGCAAAATTGTCCATTCTACTTGAAGTGGAAACTTGATAATAGCAAAATAGTTTGTTTCGATCCGTGAGTAATGAACAACATTGTTCTTAAATTGGTTTAGAAATCTACATCACGAGTCTCACTCGTCATTGTACAGCAAGGGGTTAATCAGCAGTTTGATCTTAACACTAAAAGCAACTCCAGAATGTACCAAAACTGCTTCCACAATTTTAATACAATTATCCAAGTCACAAAGACATTTTAATAAGTTAAATTCATGTACACAGATACAACGAAAGTCGCTCTAAACTTCAACTCTAAATTTTCCTACACAAGCGGTGTCGAAACCCCATAAAGACTACCATCGCCTACAACAATCCTCCACCGACTAATACCTTTCCCACTCGCTAAACGATAATCCCGTAACTCCGAAACACAGTGGAACCAGCCAAGAACGCGAAAGTGTAGATCAAAAAGCGAATTCCTTGAAAGCCGTCGGGTCGCGCGAGCGGGTATTAAAAGAATTTCAACGGCGTTAAAGGGCGAGCGTGAGTTGCGGGTGGCTGGTTGCGCGCGCACGTCGCCGTGTGATACATTGTACGGCTAATTAGTGGCAACTTTGTCACGACGGAGTTGCTTGTTCGAAGTAAATACGTGAGAAAGGCCGGAGCCATTTGAAATTCGCTTTGCCGGTGATACACGCGGCCCGGTGTATATTTAATAGAGTCTTAATTGGAGTCGACGGCTCGAAAGGTTTAATTGGACATCGTTCCGAGCCGCGGTTTCCGCTCCCCTCGGCCGCGTGCGCGCTTTTTTTTCCCTAGGCGAAGCGTTTCACGTGCCCTCTCGCTAGCGGATCAAGTGGCGCGGTGACGGATCGGCGGGGGCGAGGGGGGCGGCAGGCCGGGGGCTGGCCTCCGGATTACGTAGTCAATGACTGATGGTTCAAAGGATATCAAGATGTTCGTTTGAGCACACTGTCTGTCCGCACGGTGTTCCGCTTAAATGCTCTTCCTCGATACTAGACGAGTTTGTGTACTTGGAAATCACTTGCCGCTCCTGCTATTAATTAATCTTCTCCGTCTCTCTCTCTCTCTCTGTCTCTTAGTTTCCTTCTAAGGCTCCCCGTATCTCTCCCTCGGTGTTTCTCCTCTTTGCGCTGAACTTCTTGGCCGCGCAGCAGAAGCGTTACGGCAAAGCATTTTTCGAATTTTTCCGCCAGCCCCACCGGCGTTTCTTGCATTCCTCCCGACTAGACTTATCCTGCCCTCGGCGCGAATTATTTTTCACCGGGGAATTATTCCCGGGCCGTCGGACCCGGCGAAGTATTTTTCTTGATTATAAGTTTATTCCGTTTGCTAGTGCCGTTATTATTCCGCATAGTTTGGGAATCCATCAGAACGTCCGTCGGGTATATTGAAAAAGTTTGAAATTAATTTCTTCGATGTTCCGGAATGCAATATAAATCCGTCGGATCTGAGTGCGCGGCTTGTCCGGGGATGTACGAACGGCGCGACGGAAGCTGTACCCCGCGCGTTTCGGTTTTATGCGAACGCCTATTAGCCGCGCGTTTTTCTCGCATTAGAAGTTGCTCGATACACCTGGAAATTCGATATTCACCGGGACAGGGATATTCGATTACCAGCGGGACACGAATAACTTTGAAACGTTTGACGCGATTAAATAGCTGGCAGTCGGACGGGATTAGCGATAAACCGTCCGATCCGCGATGCGCTGGCAACCGTGTTAGCCGAAAGTTGAGGTCGCTCCATTGAGAGGCGGACTGCGCCGAATTCTCCGCTTAACGCGCCGCTCCGCGAGAACCGTCGGGAGACGAGGTCGCCGGTTGGTAAAGGTCGCTTTAATATTCGCCGTGATCAGAAATCATTTCGTTTACTGGAGCGGAACGGAACCGGTTGTTATTACCTGCCGCGTGCCGCGGATAATGACGCGTGGAACGCTTTAAACGTCACGTAACGGCGGAACATCGCTTTGAGCAGTTTCCTGGCTGTTTCCCTTAATAAAATCAACGGGCGTTATTCATTCGCACGCCGCGCACGTCGGTGTACACGCGACCGCTCATAAGTGCGAGATTACTTTTTACGTGACGCTCGAACATGGAGCCTTCACGTGGGCCGAGCTATCGCGTGGCGTCGCCCGAGATTTCATACGCTCGGCACGTCACGCTTTAGACTGTTAACGTTGTAAGTAGATTACGAGGATTCCTATGTGTTCGGGACGCACACGCGCGCGCGCCGGGAATCTTTGACGAGCTCGTCGCTCTCAGCGGAAACTTGCATTTGGCAGTTTATTTTGAAACTCTTTACCCCGACTTCAATCGAAATCCCCCACGGAAACTTACTCATTTGTTCGATAAACTCTGCTGTACCCGAAAATAGTGTGCAAATTTAACGCGGCGGTACCGGGTGAAATAACAATAGTTCCGACGTGTATAACTGATAAATATAGAAGTGGAAAATGCCTGTCGATCGATCGATCAATGCATGACTTAGGTTATGACTTAGGTTACCTTATTTATTAATTATCTAGTTCAATAAACTCTTATTAACACGTTCACGTACCACATGTGGTACACGTAACAAAATATTTTTAAGGGACACAAGGTCAAGAATAGCTGTATACATTACAAAGCACCGAAAACATCAAGAAACGATAACAAAATATATAAAATTAACCCTTTCTACTCCGTAGGCACCAGTTATAATATCAAATATTTTAACGAATCAAAGAAACCACCCTAAAATTATTAGATTCTCCACACATCCAAATTTCGCACTGATAAGGAAAATAAAAAATCGGAGGAACGTTAGAGCATTTTTCATTTTCACTAGAGATACCATGAAAATTAGTCGCAGTTTGATAAATTACAAAACCATCTGAAGTGCTAAAGGTTAGAAAATAACTTGAATATAACTTAATATTTTATTCAAAAAATTAATACAGTTCATAAGCAAAATATGACCGAAACTTCCGTGGCACGGAACGTAATATGAAATCCTACACAAGCGACTATCAAAAGTATTCTCGGAAATCAACGCAGCGCAGTGTGAACATCAGAAGAAATCCGACTATCAAAGTGTTATTCTCCGCGAAATAATCCTTAGAAGTTAAATCCGCCTAAGCGTTCCGCTGCCTCCGACCGGCGACGAACTTTAAAGCGCGCGTCCGCGCGTCAGAAGAGAAACATCCGACTCTTGCAGCGACAACAACAGTTGAATTGCAATCCATATTTCCCACGGTCTACCGAGACAGCGTTCCCACCGTCGACTCGATCCGCGGTCAAATCGAGAGTCCAGCGCAGAATTCCGAGTTATCGCCGGTCGCGCGAAATTGTCCTCGAGAACCGTCAACTTTCGCTCGGCGCTCGTCGGGAGCGGATCCCGTATAACTCAGGAGGCGAGCACACGCACCGGCTCGATCGATCGACGCATTAACAGGCTAATGCCGCGGAACGGGAAGCCGGGAACAAAGAGCGCGACGTCGGAGTTATTAACGCGCTAACGAACAATTCGTCGCCGCCGCCGTCGTCGTCGTCGTCGTCGTCGTCGTCGAACGGATCCTTTCGATTCGGTTATCGACCGACCGCGCGTTACTTTTTCCTCTTCCGTTCCTCCCTCTCGCTTGCGCGCTCTCTTTTTTTCCTCGTATTTTCTCTTTTTTTTCGTTCGCCGCCTGCCGGCAGCGGCGCGCGGACGTCAACAGGAACGAAGCTGACGTTGAGGCGCAAGTCGGATGTAAATGGCATAAAAAGTTTTGAGCGTGCATATGCACGAGCCGGTGCAACCGGCGCGGCGGTGGCGGCGGCATGAACAAGGGTGTGGTGGCGGGGCGTCGCTGGAATATGGCAACTGGAATTGCTCGCGAGCGCGACGAAGACGGGGAATTAGCCCGCCGGTGCGAGAGAGCGGCAGGACGAGGCGCGGGAGGGAGCGAGAGCGTTTCAGAGGCAACGAGAAAGCTCGATCCAGAGAGAGAGAGATAGAGAGAGAGAGAGAGAGAGAGGGAGAGAGAATGAAGTGCGAGGGAGGAGAGAGGCAAGCGACGATCAATGCGCCATCAGCTTAAATTACAATAATAACGCGGACCAGACAAAGAGACCGCGGCCATTATAAAATAGTGGTGCCGTGAAAAGCTCCGGCGTCGCGGGGTCGAACTATTCGGCAAACACCGTCCGGCGTTTAAGCGTTCCTAAAAACAGAAATAAAATGTCCATTAATTCCCGGCCGCCATTAAGGCCCAAGATGCCGGGGAATTGGATGGCCGTTTCCGGGCGGGTTTCTCGGTCGGATTTAACGGGAGTGTCGCCTCTCTTCGCGCCTCCCTGTTAAAATACATAGTGCGGGGGTGGCCGGTGACCGGGGACAATTCTCGTTCGGCCGGCGGTGTCGTAAAAATTCTGGGAAAGTCGGGCACCGAGGCTATTTCTCTGTGGTCCGTTCGGATCAATATGTTTTCCAGTATTTGGCGTTGCGCGTCATTTACCGGCGTCCTCCAGGCACGCCGTTTATTAATTCGGTAGTAGCTTTTTGCGCGGCTGTACCCCGCCGCATTGTTCGCGTTCAGCGATTTAATTGGTTTAAATTGTATATTGTTCTTTCTGGAAGGTTCAGCTTCATATTCGGCTGCTCCGTTTTCAACGAGGATCAGTCGAGCATCGCGAAATGCGGTTATCATTTGGGTATCATTTGTCGTTTTATGGTCTGTACAAAAATGATGTTTCGAGCGATCGATTAGCCGGATCGTACGGTGAAAGGCGAAAGTCAGCGAGGAGACGGAAGACACGGCTGTTCCTATAATTGGCGAGCGGGCGAATGTTGCGACCGCCGGTTACCAAGACCGCTCAGCCCCTCGCCGGCCGATCGAGCAACCGTGACGCGCGTCCGTCAGACGAAGAGGATTGTTATTTTAGCGTGCAATTAGCTGTCAGTAATTTAAACGTAACACGATCGATGGGACGCTGATGGCACGCGATGTTGCGGCGAGTGTCGAGCACGCTCGAACGACACTCGGAGCTACAGGTTTACATTTTGCACGATAGAAACCGTTCGGAATTGATAATAAAGGGATCCTGGAACTGGCGTGACGTGTAATTACATCGGGGAAAAGTAACGCGGGGGTATGGCGCAAATGAATGAAACAGGACGGGCGAGGAAGGCGAACGGGGAGACAAAGACAGAGAGAGAGAGAGAAGGAGAGTGAAGGAAGATGAGGAAGAGGCGGAAGGAAGGAAATAAATGTAAATTCGCCGAGCCGCACCAGCTCATATAATACGTAAGGGGACAAAAGGAGCTTCTCAGTGGCGATAAAAAATTGATACGGAGATCTTTGTCTTCTTCAACGAGTCCCGGGCGATTTCTTTCTCCGGTGACCGGCAGATTCGAAATGTATCTCGCGTTGTCGAGCGACGCGCGACGGGGACGGCTCAAGGAAAATCGACGAAACAGGGGAATCACGTTCGCACCGGCGTCGTTTTTGCGCTCGCGATTCAATGGCCGCTCGGGCTCGTTCCCGTCGAAATGGTCCGGCCACGCTCGCCACGGCGAAACGCCTCGTCGACGATGTAAAACCCGCGCCGCGGCCGCACGGCTTGAAATAACACGTCAATTTCCAACTTTCCAATAGCGAACTTTCGTCGTTCCCGCGGCGAGAAGCTAATTGTCCGCGGCAGGGGGGAGCGGCTGCCGGGCTGTGAATCAAAGCGAAACGTTCGCTCATTTTTTGATCGAGCGCAGTTCGACGACGGCGCGGAATGAAATCAACGAATATCGTTTCCTTTATCTCTATTCCTATCGTCCGTTCGTCTCTTTCTCTTTCTCTCTCTCTCTCTCTCTTCCTCTCTCTTTCTACCCCTTTTTTCCCTTCCTCTCTTTTTCCTCGTTAATTTCGCCGAGAAACTTTTTACCATCGGTTTCGAGAATTTAGACACGTATATCTGAATACTTAACACTTCGCCTATCGGAAACCAATTAATTGGTTTCCCGATGGCCGTGCTTTATCAAGAAAGAACTTAATAATTTTCTTTTGAACGATAATTCGAAAAGAAGGTATTCCAATCCTCGTAATATTCGCCATTATCTTTCGACTACTGTATTCCGTTTCACTCGATGAAATGGAAGTTCTTCAAGTGGCGGGGAAATGTTTCGATTTGAAATCGATTTGTAACTGGTCGGATGAAAGGGCACTCGATTAATTTCTCTGGTCAATACTTAAATAATCGATATTGCATTTACATGATGCTCGTCGATGGTTGGGGAACGACATCAAATTCATCTTTATCAGACGAGTGACTTGAATTATACACGTTTCTTTTGATGATAAAGTACACTTTGGGATTACCGTAAATACCCCTGGAGCTTCGAGCTACTGAGAGGTCACATCAGAGATTGCTCAGAGTGCAAAAGGTCAATAGTCCTATCAAAGCTTCCTCTACACGTTGTCAACAGTCTCTTGCTCTATAAGTGGAGCGATCGTCCCTAAAAAAACAGTCAATCATTAAAGCTTAAAACTAGACCTACCAAATAGACCAAAATGATTTCCTCAATTCCTTCCTTAGCGATTACCGAAGAGGTACGAATACCTCTTTAAGAAATCACTAAAGAAACTAACACCTAAGCTGCAATTTAAACCAATTCGAATCTTAATAAATCCACCTTTGTATTTTTCATAATAAAATTTTCAAAAGTCCAAGTGCTCGGTAATTCTAGTGTCAACTCTTTCCGATCGGCACATTTTTCTGGTGACAGTACCTACTAGTCGAAGCAAACATATATTTTCAAAGTTACTTTCCTATACGTGGTAAATAATAAATATATATGTGATAAAAATAATAAAATGATACTCACCACGTAAACACGATATCGTACCCACTAAATAAACCTACCATGCATTTCCGGCGAGATGAAGTGAGATGAAGTTTTCATATTTCGAAGACTAAGTCGTAAAAATGATTTAATTACTCGAATAGCGAGAGATCAGCACGCAGTTTCCTTTCGTTCTATCAATTACACAATCGATCTATAATTTAGCTTCATCTGTTGAAGGTTCGGTACATTTCAAAGAATCTTCGTCCGCAAAGGGTTAGCGGTTAAATTCCAGTTCAAAATCAAATAAAAATCAGAACACCCCAAGACCACACACAACAAAGACAGAATCGTTCAAACTTCGATCATCCAAAAATCCACGAAGTTAAAATGTAACCCAAACAATCAATGTACCGAGACTCCAATATTAAAGCGTTCCTTCTCACACATTGCAGAACATCGAAACCCAGTCTCGCCAAGGTTCAACGAGCGAGTGAGCCCGGCGCCGATCAGGATAGGGGAGACGATCGTGCTGTCCTGCATCTCCCAAGGCATACCGCCGCCGATGTACCTGTGGTTTCGCGAGTCGGTGTCCGGCTCGGCGATGATCTTCAATTCCGAGAGGGTGCACGCCAGGGAGGGCGTGCTGGTGCTGCAATCGGCCAGGGCCGAGGACGCCGGACGATACGTCTGTCACGCCAACAACACGGCCGGCTCCGAGAGGGTCGAACTCGAAGTCTCTATTATAAGTAGCCTCTCGATCCACCTAGCGGCTCAACAGGTTAGTTTCTGCTACTCGGTTGATCCTTGTGCCCGTATCCAGCCACTTTCGCCTCTCTCCTTCTCTCCCTCCCTCCGCACATAGCAGTACAATCATTCTTTGGCTGCTCTGCACCAAAACATTGCTTTGGTTGCTCCTATCCCAGGAAATCGAATCGCGTGATGCGTTGACACATTGCACGCTGGATAAATTTCAGCTACTAGAAGCGAGTATATTTTGATACATTTTCAACACGTTGGGTGCCACGTTTTTACCGAGAAAAATTTACGAAATGAAGATAATCTAATATCAAATTATGTAATTGAAATGCGTTATTGTTGCAGGTTTGTTGAATGTCACTGCATTAGGTAGTGTTACTAATACAGAAAAGTTTCCAAATAATCATCGTTTAATTGAAGAAATTATAGTAATTCGATTTGGTTGAGGTCACCGGCATCCAACGTGTTAAACGTCAAATTGAAGTTGTAACAAGGAATTCGATTTTGTAATTTTACTCTGTACTGTCACATTAATGTAAGGCTAGCAATAGAACGATAGGCCGACGCGCAATGTGTTAGCATGGATCCTTCCACCTCGAGATGATGATCTATCGTTATGTTGGTCACTCGAGAAACTCTCGACGCGATGGGAGATCGTTCTATCACTTGAAATTCTTTATTAGACTTTGAGGATTATAATATTTCAATCTGAAGGATCTTCCGAGTTCGGCGAAGTGAAGAATTATTGGTCTCGAGGGGTAACTTTGGAAAGTTATATAAATTCTCTCTC
This sequence comes from Nomia melanderi, assembly GCF_051020985.1. Taxonomy (NCBI): domain Eukaryota; kingdom Metazoa; phylum Arthropoda; class Insecta; order Hymenoptera; family Halictidae; genus Nomia; species Nomia melanderi. The sequence goes on along the minus strand of NC_135004.1, from coordinate 14,336,766 downwards.
TTGCTGAACGTTGAATCTAATAGATTTGTAGAAGCACTCAAACTACGGTAGATGCAAAACAATTGCCGACTGTGTATATTGAACGTTGCTGAACGTTTGGTAATGTCGATGTGTATAACGAACGTTTCAGTTACGACGAACGAGTTGTTTAATTAATTTGATGCACGGCTCGCCGATAAATAGCGGCGTTTCACGTAATCAGCCTTACCATTGGATAGATTCGTTCGGAATGAAGGTATTACGACGGCGGCACTGTGCACTACAAATATACACGATATTGCACATTACACTGTGCGCACACCGCTTTCTACGCGCGTCTACTCTCTCGACGGAGCGCCGGCACCGCTTCCTCCATTAGATTCCATCTACCAATCGGTTCCATTTCCTCGACCTCGATTGTATCGCGCGTCGCGGAAACCGCCTGGATTTCCACTTAAACCCTTCTGAGAGTCTAAGATTCACACTCAGCCGTTCGATAACGGCGCCTACGTTACAACGAATCGGTACCGAACAATTCATCGAACTTCCCGGGGCGAGCGGTTGCGTATGCACCGGATTGCCGAACGAGAAGTTGTATAACTGTTTTCGATCGACGTCGGTTTCGCGTTGTACAAACGATTTCGTACGAGTTCGTCCCCAATTACTCGATCGCTAATGAAGTATTCAACCCACGAATCCCATTAAAAGACTATTACACGGAAGAATGCGTTTGTTATCGTCCGCGAGGCTGTAACGCGCGTTACAAGTTTTAAACATCCTGAACGCACAATGTGGAAAATGTCGACAGACGTATAATTAATTGTAGATTTAAAGCTGAATTGATTTAATTTAAACCCGAAATTTCAATCTCGAAGCTCGCTCGTGACAGTCGCGTTAGTTGCAAAATGGATCGCAGAAACTGGTCGAACTATCGCGAAAGGTTAAAACTTCGACAACGTACGATCCGCACTCGACAGAAATTCGCCTGAAATCGTAGTCCCGGAAATACTCGGAGTCCTCGGAGCGATTTAGGGAATCTCCCAGGCGCGCAACCATTCCTATAACCGCGGAGACGACGGGAATCCCGGGATCTCCTCGAAAAAACTCTACGCCCTCGTCCATTTGACGCCTCAACAGGTTAGTATCCTGTTCCCAGGCGATTGGATCTCACGAGCGAATCAAGCGATTCGGTCCCCGGTGCTTCTCACCCTCCCTGCTCCTCGGTAATCCTCGGTGTTCGTGCTCGAAGGAATCTCGAGCTCGCCTCCCTTCCCGATTACTTATTCCCTTATTGCGTCGCGACGATCGTCTCGCGGACCTCCGTTCCCGGGCTTTCCGGCTGGGAAGGGTTCAAGGCGCACAGTGCGGTCGCCTGTGGACAAACCTCGAAATTCTACTTACATAATGAAACTTGAGTGTTACCAATGCGTTAGTCCTGTACAAAAAGATTTTCATTCGAAGAATTAGAATCTTAACCCTTTGCGCTCCGAACAATTTTTAATATAACCTTTCAGCAACTCCGAAACAGTTTTATAAACTGAGTTGTGTAAACCTATAAGCACAGCATTACGGCCCCATTCCGTGTAAAATTGGGTGGTCCTTCGACAATAAATTTAGACGGCACGAAGTGCAATAATTAGGGTCTCGTTCGTACCCTGACAGACAGCAGGAAGTCAGATCACAGATACAACATTAGAACGTAACAATCACCACAAGAACCAAGTTCACCTTAGCACCCACTCATTTTCTAAGTTTCGTCCCCGATCATTCGGTGGTCCTTCGAGAAGTATAAGTTTATAAGTCGGCACACCACGTGCAAACGCCTACAAGCTCGAACAAAGCATATCGATTGCATTTCTCTACTTGTATAACGTTTGAATCGTAGCACACAGTACTCATAATTACTGAAAGCACATTACAAGATCCCCATAATGCAACGAAAGCTGTACAACGTTTGTCTAAATCATGTTTCCGTGTACTTTCCAAGTTATCGAGTTTTCTTCGGGAAACGACCGTTTGGTCATGCAGCGTCGCGTCGCGTCGCTGGGGCCGGAAATAAACTCCGCGCGGGTCGGAGCCGGCGTTCTCGATGGCGAGTAGCCACTCTTCATCCATCCGCTACCTCAACAGGTTATACCGTTCCTTTATTCCGTTAGGTAAACAACTCGAGTGGCCGGGGCCCTCCATCGCGATTTCTTCTCGCAGCGATCCGATTCAGCCTCCCGTCGTCGTCGCGCTTCGAACGAGCCGCGATCCCAATTTCCAGCGGATCTGCAAACTCGCTGGTGCAACGATAACGGTTCGTTGCGCCGTGACTTTGTTAAGTCGACTCAGGAGAGTGAGAAAGTGAGGGAGAGAGAGAGAGGGAGGGAGAGGGAGAGGGATATCACGCGGAGCGTGATCCGCGCGAGAGCAAGCCGAATAAATTCCGTTCGACTCCGCGAGACGCCGACTAATTCCCACTGACGCGGATAATTAAGGATCGCGCTGGCAGTTAAACACGGCTGTAACAAGGAACAACGTCACGCTCCACGAATTTCCGGGATATCTCGGATGCGTCTTTCGAACTTCTCGCCGGCGCGTCCGCGGCGCGGAGCGGCGCGACGCGAACTCCGCCGCGAGGAATAACTGGGGTCGGCACTCGCTGTTGCGGATGGAACGCTTCTATTAATTAGTATTAACTCCCGTTAATTAGCGGCCCGAGTAACTCCGGGCTGGCTTCTTCCGAGTCGCTTTGATCTTTAAGCAAGCATCGTTAATTGTGTTCGCGATGTTTCCTTGGACGTTGAACCAACCTCGCGTCCTACCTCGCCCGGAAAGGATAACGGAATGCCCTCTGTCCGGATGTCCTGCCGGGGACTGCTGTGTATTTGCCGAGGAAAAGTCGTTGGTAGCGGCCTCCAAGCGTGGGAATGTTAACGCTGAAACTACCGAGTAATTTAGGTGATTTATCTTGAATTTTTTCATGGAATTAGAGCGATGTGTTCTTTGAGATTTGAAGCGTCTCCTGGTCTTGTGTCTATGTAGACAAATTTAGTTTCAAATCTATTGCAGAAACGTTTTTAGAATTGAAATTTCAGTGTTAACCCTTTGCACTCCAGAAACTTTTCACCGGAAATATTCAATATTTTCTAATAGACGACATTTTCTTAGACTGAATTAAGAAATCTCACATGCTCGAGGAAGAGAACTATTTTCTTTCAATATTTCGTATATTGATGCATAAAGTTTAATATTATATATCAAAGTTTATAGTTCTCCCATGTCAAATCATTTGGTGACTGGAGTGCAAAGGGTTAATATGTATTGGGTCTAGGGAACTCGTCAATTCGACGGATATTGAATTCTACAGATATTGCTAGATATTAAAATTTCATTTTGACTTTTTTGTTCTGCTCGTTTCCTAGTTCTTCGTTTTCGAAGCTCCAACTGCCGAAATCTATACGAACCAATAGTTTTCCGCGAACAACACAAAGAAATGTATAATAAACGTCCGTAAACCGTTAATTCTGTAGATAATCCGTATTTGTCGCGTCTTTGTTTCCTTATCCAAATTGTCTGTTCTATTTCCCCATGTAGACTTTGTCCGACATTACGTAGTTTGTCGACTCTTATGCAAGCATGGAGATCAGACTCTTCCGCAATAAAATAGAATTTTACGATGTTACCGAACCAGCGTGTGGATTTTTTAATATCCCGAGATCGCGCGAGATCTCGAGGTCCTAGATCGTACGAATTCAGGAGACGTTTAAAGTCGGTGCGAACCGAGAAATATTGAGTCGGTTATGAGCATCGAGTTCGAGCATCGATCGAACGGAAAATGCGACGGTAAAGCGTTGCAATCCATTGGAAACCCCGAGAAAGTGGTCTCTGTCGAAGACGGGCCCTAGGATGCACATGGTGTAACTGTTAGTACAAAATTGTGCATTCGAAAGTTCCTTTTAGACGAACTTCACGACGAAAGATCTATACAGTACGCTCTCGTTCAATCAACGCGGTGGAATGCGGTTAAGAAAATCGACAGGAAGTTGTTCCACGTGAAGATACGAGTAAAAAATGTAGAAAATTGTTTCGTAGAAAAACCTCGGTCGAGGGGAAGTTCGAAAATTTGTAGAACGCTCTGTGCGCACTAAAGCTAGAATACAAAGGCTATTTTATGATACACTTTTCGTTCATGCTTAAAATAACGAATAATTTTTTGTCGATTTTACAACGTACATTTAGAAGTTAATTAAATAAACGTTCGCCCGGCCACGTTGCATATTCTGCTTTCCCCCTGTTTTTCTATCATTTGTAATATTCAGGTCTGATTTTTCGTATACAGCTGCATACATTCTGGTTGAATTATCGATCGCAGGACACCCCGTATGGAACGAGGGAACAGGGAATCGACGAATGGTCCATTCCATCGGGTTAGGCGCTGGGGTGTGGGGGGCGGACGGTACGAGGAACGGAGCCGATGAAAATAGCGTTCATTCACCGGAAGCTTCTCGCATAACTTTTGCAGTCATCAGCAAAGAAACGCTTATTGCGGTCGGATTCTCTCATATATTGGCTGCCATTCGCTCCGACAATTTCCTTCCATTAACGCGGCCGGCTTGCCCGGGGCTTTATTAAATGCATCCCCGCCGCCTTTCGTTACGCACCGGTTTCAAAGAATCCTTCGTCTAATAAAATTCCTCGTCAGCAGTTCCGGTTTCGTGGTCTCATGCGGCGACAGTGTTTTGCACGTTAACCCTTGAAATGCTGAGTGGGGTTCTATAGGGAGAGTATGTTTATAGCTAAAAACAAAATAACGGTAATGTTTTTAACCCTTTACTCCAAGAGTTTTCTACCAAAAATGCCCAACATTTTCCGATGAAATATAGTTAACATTTCTTGAAACTGGCTTGAAAGAGGCTGTATTATTTTAATATTTCACATATTAATGCATCACACGAAACTTAATATTAAATATTATACATAATTTTTCTGTGCCACATCGAATGGCGACTGAGAGGAGCCTATGGAGTGCAAAGGATTAAAATAGACAAATCATCCACAATACTTGAAAAAAGAGGAAATACGTAAAATATGAAAAATTACAGAAAATGATTTACAAAATTATTAACGAAGCATTTTAAGGGTTAACCCCTTGATCTATCATTTCTTTCTAAACTCTGATACTACTTTGTCGTTAATCATTACTTGGAAAGACAAATTACAGGCATACGTTAAGCCTGTTTCCTTCTAAATATAATTGATTACAGAATAACAATATTTACTTGAATTTGAATGAAGTGAGTAATATTTATGTTTGACAAATCATTTTGAAAATCTTCACCATGAGTCTAGCAAGCCAAGAGGTTAACTCTTCTAAGAGCAACACTTGACTAATGACTCATCGAATTACTCAAAAATGCACATAATCGATTGCCAAACGATCATTGAATTATTGTCAACGATATTTTTGTATTATTTTCAATTTCAACCGAACCGTTTTAATACTAAATATTCTCCCACAATAATCGACTGGAACTTCGTGTTTGTTTAACAGTTGAATTCGATCCCAGGAATTGCGTTGATTTACTTTCCACCGACGCCCATTTTAAAGGAGCGTGATTTATGCATTTTAAGAGAATTTCCCGCGAGAACTTGCTCGATGAACTGAACTTTCCACGATTTTTTCCGACTTCGTTGCAGCGTCGCGTCCGCCGAGTTCGGCGCGCAGCCGGTACGAGAGCCGATCCGTCAACGGTGAAAATTAATTTTCTGACTGATCGCCCCGCGCCAATTTATCAAAGTCAGCCCGTATTATCTGGGAATTTGCGTAACGCCCTGTAATAATGGTTAAATAATGTCTGGGGACAATAAGGACGCCGAATGTCTTTCGCAACAACGGGGATCGCTCGCGTCGCGTCGCGCCGCCGGCGGCATTTGATTTATCCAATCTATCTAGCAGCAGGAGTCGTTTCATTCATGCCGCTTCACAATTCATTTGTCGTATTCTCCGGAATGCCCTCGAGACCGTCGCGCGCCGAGCACGGAGAATATCTTCGCATTCCGTGCCGCGCTACGGCCTCGCGCGTATCTCGCGGAATTTATTGCCGCTTATCTCCTATTTTTCTCGAAATTCTCGCAATGATCTCCTTTATTCACCCACTCGACTCGCTCATCGAACGTATACACGCGCTAAATAACCGTGCGCTTGTCGCGATTACGTAACTCTTATTAACGCATCGCTTCGCGTCGTAATAATGCACAGGACGTCCGACGAATAGCGTTGCAACGGAAATAATAACAATTCCACGCGGGTAACAACTGAACCGGATAAAAGCTCTTGTCGTTCGCTTCCAATGGAGTGCTCGGTGACGAAAACGTTGCAGTAAACTATCGAAAGAGATTAATATCGAACTAATTGAGTGATGCGATGTAATTTCTTTTACGATACGGAGTAATTAAAAGATAGCTGTTACGGAGACTTTATTAGAGACTCTCGAGAAGTGAAGTTACAGTTTTCATGCTTCGGAGAGCACAAATTGTCGGTAAATTCGAGGTACCGTAAACGAAGGTGATCATTTGGCGTAAATCCACACGCGCGGAAAAAGGGGGGCCTGAGAGTGACAGAAAGAATGCGAGAAGATGCAGCCGCCGAGACAAGTGGTGGAAAAAGGCAGGTAGATGGGACTCGCCGACGCCTTCGGCCCACCTTCTTTTTTCACTCGACGTTCCCGCCTCTCCTGGAGGCGCCATCCTGCGCGTCTTATTTCCCATTCCGTCTTTTCCCGTTGAATACCGTATCAAAGGATATTTAAAACCGCGCCTTCGGTTTAAAAGAAGGTTTCCTTCAGAGCGGCGGAACAAAAGCGGCCGGGGCAGGGACGCGGCAATGCGCAATCCTCTCGACAACGTTTAATGGCCGCGCAGGTGTGATTCAAGCCGCGAGAGCCCGTAAGAATTCCTCGGCCGGCTGAGAACCCGTCGCGAGTAATCCTGAGGATCCTGTGTAAATTGTCCGTATCGGAGTCTCGTTTATGTCGCGATCATTTCGAAGAAATTACGACGCCTTCGGTTAATCTCGATTTATAAGCTTTGTTTGTTGATTGTTTGTCTGTTACGTTGGTGGAAACGTTTGTGAAAAGAAAATAGTTCATTGTTCACCACTAAGTGATCACTAAGTGATCAGTTAATGGCCACTAGTAACTACTATTGATCACTATTGACCATTATTGACAAGTATTGACGAGTACTGATCACTATTGACTAGTATTAATCACCACTGATCACTACTGATTCCTAAGTAACCACTAAGTGATCACTAAGTGATCGGTTAGAGGCCACTAGTGACTACTATTGATCACTATTGACCATTATTGATAAGTATTGACGAGTATTGATCACTATTGACTAGTATTAATCACCACTGGTCACTACTGATTCCTAAGTAACCACTAAGTGATCAGTTGGAGGCCACTATTGACCACTACCAACCACTTAGGATCACTATTGACCATCACTGATCACTGACCACTACTAACCACTAAGTAACCACTAATGACCAGTAATAACTGACTATTACATACTGCAGATCGTTCACAAAGAGAACCACAGAACAGCACAGAGGCAAAAGGAATCCCTCATTAAAGATTTTGTTTATGATTTTGATTGGTTATGTGTAACCATATTTACGAATAGCCAATCAATACCGAAAATGAGATAAAAATATATAAAAGTGACGACTACTGTCTACTACTGATGACAAACAATGAACTTAACTCAATGTACTAAACTCTTTAATTAGTGAAACAGCAAGAGATCAGCACGTAGTTTCCTGTTTTCCTTAATTAAACGATCGATATATAATTTCACTTCATCCGCCGAAGGTTTTGTACATTTCAAAGAATCTTCGTCCGCAAAGGGTTAAACCTGTCCGAAAACACACGTGAACTATCTACGAACAATTTTCTATCCTGAAGAAGAGATTTGTCCAGCCATTATTTCTGTCGAGCATCGGGACGCACCGCGTTCGATACGCGACATTTCACGCTCCTCAAACGTTTTCGAAATTCATAGCCAGACAGACAAGCCATCGCGCGACCCGAATCCTGGCCGAGCCGTGCACATCGGTTGGTAGTACAGTACCGTTCATAATTGAGCCGTTGAAAACGGAGCGGCTTAGCGAGGGAAGTCAGCCAGATGACGCACGCCGATTTTCATCCGCTTTTACTATGATTCCGGGCTCGGGAAAATATTCGTTGCGTGTCGAGTTTGTGATCCGCCATCGTACGTTCCGAAGGGACGAGGACAGTCCGTGTAGATAACAGTGGAAAATATGTTTAATCGATTCTCTAGGAAATTATTTGTCGTGACAAAGAATCCGGAGAATTATATATTAAAATTCATGTACTTTTAAATATATTGAATAATCACATTCAATCTATTAACGTGAAATTCAGAATTGTTCTGTAAAATGTGTGGGGAGATACTCACTGTACAGACAATGAACAAAACGACCGACGGAATTGTTGAAATAACGAGAAAACTATTTTTGATCATCGATCTCGCGTTAATTATTATATTACAGAAGAATTTTTTAAAATTGTTTTGTTTCCAATTTGTCCGTCGGTATTGGTATAATAAAGGGATTTTTCAATTAATTGAAATTCGTTGCTTTGTATTCTAGAATTGAACAAATGAAAATTTTTTAAAATTTCCAAAAATTCTTTCACCAGATATATTCATTTTCTAATGAAATATCAATTTTATACTTAATATCAATAACATAGAAACGAAGGGATAGAACTATTCTATTAAAGTTTCATGGATAATTACGCGAAACGAACTTTAATATTGAACATCGAACTTTCTAATTCTACTGTACCAAACCAAATGGCGTATGCGAGTTGCCTATCGACTGCAAAATGTGAACATGCACGCGAACCGAAGGATAGCACGCGTATTCCTCGGTTTTCGCCGGTGACTGTACACCTTATTGAAACGTTGCTCGTAATCTGAACGCGGAATCGTCGTAACCGCACTCGATTCCCTTTTGTACAGGCTGCGCTCGGCTAAACGAGGCTCTTTAATAATACATAAGACCGATCCCTGGTCGGATCAAAGGGCCACATCGCCGATCGGATATCAATTAAGACCGGGCATGGAAATGTCAGTAGGTCACTTCATTCAATCGCGCCGCTATATAGCGGGCTGCGGTCAGTCGCGTCTGACTAGGTCCAGCTTTTTCTACTCGCCACGGGTAATATCGCGTCTGGCCTGCATTAAACGGTCCGACACCCTGCTGCATTACCGTTCGAAATTCCACGACTGATCCTCCAATAAAGAACAAACTTGAATTCCAATGGAACGAATAAGAATAACAATAAGAACATCCCGACATCGGTATTATTACGAGACAAGACGCAACGTCGCAAACATGGAATACGTCCCTCCTGTCTGTAATTTATAAATTGTAAATATTCCCAGACGGAATCGCATGCGAACCGGAAGATTTATCCGCGGAACCGGGAACAAAACAGACGTTCTCTATGATAATGGTTCTATTAGCTAACAAGGAAATCAAGTCTGCTTCCCTGAAGACTTCGTTCCACGACGTCGCGAATTACGTACAATCCGCTCTTCAATTATGACAAACATTCGCGTCTAACTGCTGGAGCGCGCCGAGTCTCATTAGCAAACTCATAGCACGAGAAGTCTCGTTAGACTTCCAACGAATGAAAACTCTAATCCGAAACCGCCGATCGATCCTGTCGTTCGATCTTTATCCTCCCGAGTCCCGCGGCTGTTCGATCGGTTATCACAATCCGTCGATATGACGAGGCCCTCGAAATACGAGGCACTGTTAAAGAGGCCCGCCGTTTACCCAGAACGATCCTCGTTAATGATAAATCAGTCGGGCGACCGGGCTGATCAAAGGGAGGATGCTCGCGTGACCCGGATGCAATTAAGCTCCCGATGGCGGACTTACTCGACGGTACTTCGAGTTCGCTCGGAATTCCTACCGTTCCATCTGAGCGCGGTCACGTGCCCGGACGAACGCGAGATCCAGTTTTACGTTGCGGGCATCGATCCGAAATCCTTGCGAGTTTGATGCCCGCCCGGAACCTTTCATAAATTCGGTGGAACGTTCGCCGAGATCAAAGGATACCCTCCGAGGCGAATGATCCTTCGGAGGCGCCGAACGTCCTGGCGGGAGAACGGAGGAGGGAATTAATATGCTGATTCCTTGGGCGCGGAACAAAGACCTCGCGCCGGCTCTAGACCGAGGCGCGCGTCGCGGCACGCGATCCTCGCCTTACGATATTATTATTACGGGCGGAAAATGTGCGCGCCGTCTGCACGCGCCTCCCTATCGCCCTGCCCTTTGACGGAGTAGAATGGAGTAGCGTTACGGTGAGTGGCAGTGCCGATGCGAGATTATGTGCGTTGATTAACCCGTCTTTGCTGCGTTACAGCCGCTGTAACAGTGCCAGCCGGCAAAGGTAAATTCCAGCGAGATTCGGGAATTCCGGCGTAAGTTTGTTAAAGACGATATTAAACGGAATTTCCTCCCCATTCCGTTTCCTTCGTCGTGTTTCAGTAGGATTATGTAATATCCGCGTTGGCGAGTGTAGCTGAGGTTTGGAGGGGAAAGAAGGTATCGGTATGTATTTTTGTTGGGAATGAGCATGAAACGTATTTTCAATGGCTACAAAGTATCCGTTCGTGTTTTTCCCGTTAATTGTTTTTCCAGAGGACGGCCATTTTTATTGCACGCGCTGAGCCTTTTTTCGCGTCGTTCGGCAGTTCGTAGCAAACGCTCAACTTGAACTGCGTTCCGTTTTTCAGTTTTTAAAGCATCGTAATATATACTTTAATGAATACACTTAGTTTTTCAAACTGTGATGTTTATTTTGACAAATAAATATTCAGCAATTTTACTGGTTCAATTTAGGCGTGATGGCGTGGGGTATCAAGGTTTAAACTGCCTTTTCAAAGGAAAACTATTGTAATTAGTGTATAATAAATATAGCGTGCTGCAGATAATTATTCACCAAGTCTCCAAACTATTCACAATTACAACCAAAAACTACGATCAAAACTATTACTATGATTAACCGTTTGAGTGCTGAGTGCTATAGCGCTCTTGTGTTGTGCCCAAATTGCGAAGAGCGCGGAGGCGCTTGTTTTTCTATGTTTTTAGCCTCTGTTCTTCAAGAAATAAATCAAAGTTATTCGAATAAATGTTATTTTTCGATATTTTTGTAATAACACAATATTTGTGATCTCATTAGATAACTACTCTTAATTTTTTCGCATACACGCCCAATTCCGAATTTTCGGTAAATATGCACAAAACTTTAGCATCCAAACGGTTAACAACACTCGATTCAACTACGTACCTTCACTTTACGACTTCCAAGAGGCGAACTAACCTCCTCAACCCCTGTTACACCCTAAAAGTTCCCAACTATCAACCCTCCTCCACCACGTCGTTTACATGAATCAACCTCGAGAGCTACGTTACAACCCGCCGCGACAAATCTCTGAACGGATCCCAATAGATGCATCTCTAAAACGTTCATGCTACTTTCCCACTGCTGAAGAACTTGAGCGTAGCCTCTTAGTCGTTCCCGCTCCCTGAACGTTCGCATTCTGTCCCGGGCGAAGCAGATTCCCCCGAAACAATCGACTGGCTAACTTTCCACGGTAACAACGTTAAGCTTCAAGGACAGTTTCGGCGGCGGATGGCACGGGGTCGGGGGTCGGGCGGGGGGAAGGGAGTGGGATTAAAAGTGACGTTTATGGGCGAACGTGCTCCGAATAACCCCGGCGAATCGATAAACCGTTTCAGGACACCGTCGACTTGGGGAAGGACGCGGAATTCCAGTGCTCCGTCACCGGGCAGCCCACGCCGACGATCTCGTGGACGAAGGACGGGCTTCCGGTGCGGGAGAGCGCCTCCGGCAGGAACAAGATCACCGGCACCGACGGCTCGACGCTCCACATATCCTCGATCGTCAGGGACGACAAGGGGATGTATCAGTGTTTCGCGCATAACGACTACGAGATGGTCCAGGCGACCGCGGAGCTGCGCCTCGGGGGTGAGTCGGCCTTTTTAATACGTAATCTTTCATCTGCGCGCAACGCGCGAGCGGGGAAAAACCGCTGCGACGAACTCCTCTCGAACGAACGAACGAACGAACGCCGCCGCGTGGAATTAGCTGGTTCGGAAGTTAAGAATTCAGGGCCAATAAAAATGTACAGGGGAAAGGTCGGGCGCAGCTGGAAGATGAACGGTGTCGCCTGACACCGGCGGGCGTACGGTTACGGTAGCGAATGCAATTCCGGCGAGTGCGAGGCGGTATTTTATGCGACGAGACGCGGACGAAGGGAACTTTTGCTTCTGACGGAAGGATTCTGGTCGGATGGTTTGGGGGATGGGATTAGGAGAATGAGTGATCGATGGGTTTTCGGGGTTGAGGTGTTTGATTGGGGTTCGATCGAGCTGTTTGCGGTAATTGTGGGAGATGGTAGTGGTGAGTAATAAGATGAGTTTCGGTTTGTTTCTTCGTGGGGATGTTGTATTGATTATTAATCGTTATTGGTGGTAGGTTATTAGGAGAATTTGATACTTGTTTTTTTTCTTTTTTCGTGGGGATGTTGTGTTGATTATTAATCGTTATTGGTAGTAGGTTACTAGGAGAATTTGATACTTCTTTTTTTTCGTGGGGATGTTGTATTGATTATTAATCGTTATTGGTAGTAGGTTACTAGGAGAATTTGATACTTGTTTTTTTTCTTTTTTCGTGGGGATGTTGTATTGATTATTAATCGTTATTGGCAGTTTATTAGGAGAATTTGATACTTGTTTTGTCTACGTTTGGTAACATAGTAATGTTTAGTTTGTATTCAGGAGAAGCATATAATATTCAGACTTCTCGAGTTCAGGTTTAAATTGTGATAAGGTACTATAAGGAGATGAAGTTTAAGCGTTAAATAAAAGAATCGCGAGGGTCCCTGATGAACCGTTCGAATTTAGAAAGGAATCAAGCGAGCCTCAATCGTGTACATTAAAAATATTTTCTGGTCGGTTTGGGATTGTATAAAAATAGGTGCGAGCATCGACCTCTTTTTCTTCAGGGATCCTTTCTAGAAATAAATGTCACAAACGCGAAGTTATATCCATGAATATTCCGCGGAACTCCGTTCCCAGAATTCGAAATTCGAAGGTGTGGCTTTATTCCGGCGAAAATACAAATCAAAAGACTTTTGATGAATAGTTCCGCGCGGCTGCGTTTAAAAATTGCAACGGCAAGAAGAGATAACGAGAAGCGCGGATGAAGCTGGAATTCAAGCTCGCACGGGACGTGGCCGATGTTAAATATTTCTTATACTGTCGCAATTATAGCCTGCGGTCGGTGTTTTAATATTGTTTGCGATCATTTGTACGCGCCGCAGGCATTGACATACCGAGCGTGGTCTCAAAATTATTCGTCTTTCCAATTTATTAGAACAACGATTACCGTTCCTCAACGCTCGCGTCAAAAAGCGAACGAAGTATCAAATTACTTTAAAACGCATTCCCTGCATCGCACTTTCCGGCGGGTGAACGAACAACTCGTCGCATCGAATGAAAATATTGAAAATCTAGCGGGACTCCACGGTTCGACGAAACGAACACCGGTAACGATCGAGTGAAATCGATGTTTATCTTGTGATAGTATTTAACAAGACAAATATTTCGAGCAAGTGTGCGTAGGAAAATGAACTTTGTCTCCATTCTTCCTCCAGCTTCACTCTTCTTATCAGTATCGCTTATTAACACTAAACCCGAGCAGTTAAATTCATTTTTCGAAATTCCTCTATAGCAACTTCAAGAGTGCATTCATCATTAATTGATTGATAATTTAGTATACGTGTTGCTGATTCAATTTCTTGAATAACCTCTTCGAGATATATCTGTCATTCTTTTAATAATTGCAAAAAGAAGAAACCAGGAATGGGTGATTTTGACCTGTATGGTAGGTTTAGTGTTAACAGTAGATTCACGACGTTTGTTCTACACTTTATTGTATTAATTCTCGAAAACTAAGTATTTATCTACATAGATCGCGCAGATTATGGCTTCAAAGTTAGATTATTACAATGAGTATCCGCACAATCCTCGAATAACGTTTAAAAACTTCATTATCCGTCAAATCGACGGATTTAGCAAATGTCGAGTAACACTCTATTTTCATTTGAGAACGTTTCACTTTAATTCTCCGCGCAATCCAAACTACCATTCCCATTCAATCCTCCCTTCTTCCCTTCAATTTTCGTCGACTGATAAATCAGCCCGTCGTTCTAATCGATCCCAGTCGTCCCTCATAAAGCCATCAATCCCAAACTCTCGTTGAACCCGTAGCCGCGCATAAACTCGCGTACCCGCGAAGTTTCGCCGGCGCGTCGTAGGGACGCGCTAAAAACGCAGCGCCGCGAGCGAAGACGGATTAGCTCGCCTAAACGGTCGTAATCCGTCGGGTCGGCAGTTTCCTCGGGCAACCGGTGCGAAAGTTCCGTCTGAAAATAATAAGGCTGAATTAAAGCTATTACCGGTGGCGCGCCGGTGTGAACCCGTCCGGCCGGTTACTCTATTGCGAAAGTTTCGGGGCGCGGTTTTTATCGGTCGTTCGCGAAAGTAAGCCCGTTAAACGCGATAAAAATATACGTATTACAGGGGAGCCGGCCGGCCGTTATCTCGCGGATGAGTTGAATATTTTTAATTAACGTGGAAGTTCGCCCCGGCGCGGCCGGTTCGTTAATTCGACGACCGATCGCCGGGAACTCTTGTCCCGCCCCTCTCGGCGACAAAAGGGAGGCCGGGACGGCGCGCGGGCCGCGGCGGAAAAATTCCCGGTCCACTTTAGTTCCGGCCGGGAATTTATTCCGAACTCGACAACACGATCAAACACCCCTTTCACGGATCGCCTCGGAGCGGTCTCGTTCGTTTCCACCCCTCCCCCGCCGCCGCGCGCCCCCCTCTCGCCTTGAACCACCTGGTCCTCGGCGAACAACCCGTTCAATACGTGGGACCGAATTCTTTCATTATCCGAGCGGTCCTCTCGATTTCACCGCGACGACGCGGCCTCTCGCTCGCCGATTCTCTCGCGTCGGGGTCGAATGAAGAGGCCGGCGAGCGAAAGGCGGAGTGGACGGCGCGGGGAGCCGGGGAGAAGGGAAACGGTTGGATGACTCGGGGTTCACGGCGAAGGAGAAGACGAAGGAGCGAGACGGCGCGGTGAAAAAGTCGGCTAGGGAGCCGGCCAGAGGAAGGAATCCGCGGTGCGTCGGGCGGAGAAGAAAGAGCCGGCGGCGCGGGAGCGCGCGGCGAGCGGGGCCGGGCGAAGGAAAAAATGAAATGCTTAACGAGGGCGATGCAAAATAGAGAAAGGAGAAATCCACTGGCTGGCTCGCCGTGAAATAAATATATACCATTTGTCTTAGTCGCGAGGGTGGGAAGCCGGGCGAGGCCGGTGTGCTCGAATGAAAGAAACTCGACGCCGCGCCGGGGCTGGCGGCGCTGAAAGTGTTGGCAGCGCTCGGTGCCGCCCCGCAAAAACCCGTCGGAGAGGCGGCATTCGCTCCGGCCGCCGTCTCCGACGGATATTTCCGTCGGCGTCTTTAAAATCGCGGAACGCCGACCCCGCGTGACATAATCCATTACCTCGAACGACGCTGTCAGTCGGCTGTCTTGGCTGCGCGGGCTTACCGACGGTTATCCTCGCCCCGGCGTGCCGCGGCGCTCTCGCGCTAAACGAACGAACGCTCGTTTGTATCCCGTAATGACACCGTTAATGCGTCGGGCGTCACGAGGTCACGACGAAATAAATGGAACTATTGTAACGCGATTGATCGAGCGATCATTATTTCGACGTGTCTCTGTATTATAATCCGTTGACATTCGACAAGATGAATACGCGGTAATAACGGAATTACATTGTTCGATATTAATTAAGCGAGACAGTGCGATTCGTTTATTTGTCGTATTACTCGTTTGTTTAAGTGGCGTAGAACGATGGGGAATTAGGTCACGGAACGTTCTGCGGTGTTTTATGCGTCGCGTATTTTCTGATGTTACAGAGACTGTCTCTTAATGCGCGACTAGATTATTAGAAATACTCTGTTGCTTTGAAATATAGTTCACACTTCAATAAAGGTAGCGCGTGTAAAACGCTGCAGTCTTAGCGTTACACTGGCTTTACAAGTTCTACATCCGCGGTTCCGTGTGTTTACGGAATTCGTATTAATTACTCCATATTCCGGGGATATCGAGGATACAGGTCTTGGTACCATGTATCGCGAGTCTTCTTACGGAGGATTAGGAACAGATTAGAACGAAGAGTCAATTCCCGTCGCCTCTATATCGTTTTAGCCTGCAGGCAGTCGGGTAACTCCTCTCCAGCGGGCAGCGACGTTTTTCGGCCCCAAGCGGCGGATGGTCCGTTTCGCGTCCGCCATTTCCACTGTTCTCTCGCCCCAGTCCCTTTCAGCGGCGGCCACGTGCACACAGAAATCTGGAAATTCGAAACGTTTCGGATAGCGTATAATTTGCGAACCGTGAAGAGATAGTCGGGCACTAGGTCGAGGTAGGTAGAAGCCCGGGATTGTTGATTTTCGCCCGCGTAGAACGTCCATTAAGGAAATTTCACTGATTACCGCGTGTTTGAAGGGGATTATTGGCTGATGAATCGTTCGTTTCAAGAGTTCCTTTTTAACGATGAACTATGTTAACGAGGACGTTCAATATGCAGCTTGCTGTGTTTAGGAAATTAATTTCATTGGTGTGTACCATTCGCTGGATACACGCGCACGGTATGAATTATTAATTACACATAGGTGTACGTGCCGGTGCCATTATTCCCAACAAGTAAATTAAACGAGTATATCAAGTTGCAAATTGGATCTTCGATTTTGCGAGCCCGTTCTCATCGATCGCGATTATTCGGATGAAATCCGGTAACGTACAGTTCCGCGCCGCGGTGTGTTACGATCGATAATCGAACGACCGGCGTAAAAACTACCTCATCAGGTATATCCGGATCCGTTTTTCTCGGAGCCGTAAACACGCAGCGCCACCATTGAAATTCAATCGTCCGCGACGAAAAGCCATCCACGGGAATATCCGTTGCGCGTTCTCGATTTACTTTCCCGCGAAAATTAATATCCTTCCCGACGTCATCGTCAATAATAGATCGCCGCGCGTAACCTGCCATCATTGTTAATGAACACGGCCGTTGTCCGCGTACGCGGCCGCTCGCAAAATTTCGTGCCCTGCTTAGGGTGTATCGGCCGGTATCGGCCCGCCATTATGGCCGGCCGTTATCGCTTAATCACGATCGATAGTCGTCGGTCGGAATCACTTTGCGCGCCGCGTCCTGGCTTTACATGCCGCACAGCGGGAGAATATCGATGTTTCTGTGGCCAAAAATCAATTCGGAGTTCTCGAAGGAATAAAGCGATTCGATCGATTCGCATTAAAATTACCGAGCAATTAGAACGACTGGCTTTCGACGTTTCATGAAAATTCGAACAATCCTTGATTCTCAATCGAATTTCTAAAATTCTATCGGACATTGCGATGATTTACATCGCATCTTTAATTTCGTTCTCGTCGGATTATAAATTATCGGCAATTTCTACTCTTCACTTTTTTACATTTCATGGAAATTAGAACAATTCTTGATATTCGATTCTCGATCGAATTTCCAAAATTCTATCGGACATTGCGATGATTTATATCTCATCTTTAATTTCGTTCTCGTCGGATTATATCGTCAATTTTTACTTCCCACATTAACCTTTTGAACTCTGTAGGCTCAAATATTTTAACGAATCAAGGAAACTACCTTAAAATCATTAGACTTTCCATGCATCCAAATTTTCTACTGAGAAGGAAAATAAAAGGTCAAAGTGATGTTGCATTTTTCATTTTTACTAGAGATACCATAAAAATTAGCCGCAGTTGCTGACAAATTACAAAACCATCTGGAGTGCTAAGGGTTAAACAATTTCTGTGTTACTATCTTTTCAGCCTTGTTCAGAAAGAGAGCCGCAGTTCGGTTTCTATAGAAGATAATTACAATCCTTTCACAGAATTACCAAGGAACATTCCAGTGTTACTAGAAAACTACTTGCCATCGCTAGCTCAAGACGTTACCGATCTTCCAGCAGTGAAACCGCGATCCCGTCCACCGCGCGTCCCAATAATTGCTCGGTACGGTTCCACCGAAGACGACGCGGCTTGTGGGTTCCGTTTTATTTGGAGAGCGTTAGTGCCTCTCGCAAATATTGAGCGATGCTCTCCGTTAGCCGGCCGGGAAACGGAGAAAGGACGGGGCGGTCCGTTTATCTCTCCATCCGGCTCCATTTCTCAGCCGAGCGTCGTTCCGCGGAAATTTTTAAACGTCGTGAAAAAAGGTCGCGGCGGTCGGTCGCGTCCCGTCGATCGTTCAGCTGCGCTCGCCTCCGGTTAAATAACTTTCCTTTCCCAGCCGGCGATTAATCACCAGAGACGTTTCCCTCCCGCAAATAGATAGGCAACGCGCCGAGCGACGCATTGTTTTCTTTTTCTCGTCAAATAATTTGCCGAGCGTAACGACTCGCGAAACGAACGAGCGAGAACCAGGGGGCGGAGGAGGAGGAGGAGGATGGAACAAAGTCGAGATCTGTTCGCGAACCGGTATCGCTTTGTCAAACTCGAAATAATTGGAAAGAGGCTAATCCGACGGGCGCAACAAAGGGAAGAAATCAAAGCGGCAAACTTTTGTAACGATAGAAAAGCAATTTTGAAAAGGGCAGCGGACGCGCGCGCCTGCGTTACGTTTGAGCGCTTTTGTCCGACGGTTCTTTTATTTTTGTTCCTATTTTCTTTCTCCCCTCACTTCTCTCTGTTTCCTTCTCCCTCATTTTTCCTGTTGTCGGGCCCGTTCGACTGAAAAAGAGCGAAAACGTTTATGGAACGAGGGTATAAAGTGAAAGGGAATTAATAGAAAATAGTGGCCGCTGAATTTTAGGCTGAATTATTCGAAGGAACGCGCGGTATTTTCTTCCGCGCGGCGATTTCACGTTGCGCGGACCGCGGCGTTCGGGACTGGCATTCGATATCGCTCGGAAATATTTATTCATTTTAATAGTTCACGTCCGAACGTTCCGCGGGAAATAAAATCACTGGCATATACCGCGTTGCAATTACTTTCAAATAAATATTCATCGTTCCTCCAACGTCTCCTACGATTAACGTCGGGATACTAGGGAAATTATGTTTTCGTTCGAGCTAACATGAGCTTATTCTTTATTCAACTAATACCTGAAACTACCGAGCAGTTCAATTGACTTTCACAAATTCCTCCATAAAAACTAATCTAATATAATCTACAGAAAAAAATTAATAATTCCTCAGAGAAATCTGTTATCTTTCTAAGAATCGCAAAAGGAAGACATCAGGAATGAGTCACTTCGACCTTTCCGGAAGTTTCAGTGTTAACGGAGTCTCTAGACAATAATATACAACGATGCCATAGAAAATAAAACCGCTTAAACCGCCTTTTACTCGGAAACCCGACGAAACCGTCATTATTTCCCCGGCGACCGAGCGTTTTTCATTCGTCGATCTCTCGACCGATATATTTCCCCCGCGTTCTCCGAGTCCCGCGCAGCTGCGCGTAAATACCGCGGCGCGCGTGTATCGATGGTTTATTTTTTAAGCGGCGAATGGTAAATTTCAGAGAGCTCGAACAAAGGGCCGGCGGTAATGTCGCGTCGCCATTTTCATAGGGGCACGTCCGGCGCAGCGGCGCTACACGGCACTGGCTCACTTCCATTATATTTACACCGCTCGCGCGCGGGGCCTGCGATCGCTGCACGGTAAATAATGTCTTCCCGTCGAATTACCGAGTCACAAATCGCGGCGAGACAAGCGACAAGCTTCCCCCTATCAGCGAATTGACGGCTACCCCCGTGTCGCGTATATTCCGTAGAAAATGCGAGCATCACCGTACGGCGAAAAGCAGTCGCGAGGATATCACGGTGACGTGACGCCGCGGACGGGAAATAATTTAAATGGACAATGCGATGATCGTATTCGACGACACGTAATACCTCGGAAGAACAGTTTTATAATTATTTTATGATTCCGTAATTGATCGGCGAGCGCGGGCGATCGAGTTGCACAGGCTTCTCATAATCACGAGCGGTCTCGCCTGAATTCGCGATTTCACTGACCGGGCTGCCTTATGATTTTTTTCGCAACTGCATCCGCGCGATTGTTTCACCGTTAATATTTGCTAGAAGTAAATGGAATTCCGCTTTCACCGTGAGCGCGGTTTTAACGCGAGCATCGAATGTTGGTAGCCGTGAAATGATATCTCGTTTCTGCAGTTATATGCGCGTGTTTTAAATCGTGCTCGAAAATTTCATCGCGAATTTAACTGGATATCATCGGACAGGAGGTTAACGGGAATTAATTTACTCGTTTGAAGAATATCCCTGAATGCGCGCGCGCGCGCGCGCGCCGCTGAGTCGGTGTACGCTGTGTAAATAGAATAGTGTGTATAATGGTCGGTTCCCGGCGTTAATTAGCCCTAAATCTGACGGCAAAGGCGCTTAATGCGACACAAAGCTGCCGGATTATCTACGACATGGAAATTTCACGATAACAGGGAAATGCACTTTCTTGTTGCGGCTTCGATATGCTTAACCTGTACTACTGGAGACACTCGGAACACTATCGAGAAGCGTTCTGCGCGGGTATCGTTCGAACACAGGGAAATTTCGGTTTATTTTAACGACTGGCAGAAAGGGAGAGTCGGTTAAAAATAGTACGAACAGAGACACGGAGCTAAAAGTTTAACAATGCAAATGATATATGAAGCTAACGGTTGAAAGACTCGTCAAAGGAAAAGTAGGTTGAACATAATACGACGAGAATCGCGAAAATAATAAACAATTACCAAGTGTTCATACAAACGGAAATTGAACGTTTCGATGGAAACGTGACCTAATCAAGACCTAATCATAGCAACCACTTCTTTATTGCGAAATAAACATGATAATGTGTGATAATGGGAATAAGTAATGGAAAAATTGCCAAGAAAAATTTTATTATACAAAATTTGCCACTATTTGCGGACAAGCCACACGCGAGCCTTCAGGCGAAATGGGTTACAGATCAATATTCAAAAATACAAATATACGCGAAGTGATCACGGTCGAGGGACTCGGAACAGAATTAATGCAGAATAAAATGAAATAAAACTGCTCAACAGAGTGTATGAAGCGGCGAGGTTCATTATGCATTCCCGGCAATGTATGTGTGTATGTACACGTGCGAGGATTTTCCATGGAATATATAACACCGAACGTCGGGGCCAGGTCACTACGTCCAATCCAGGAGGAGTTCACGGCGAACCGACAAAATGTTCGTCCGTTTAAAAAAGGAGAACGGAGAAACGAGAAGCCGTTCTCCAGGAAGAACCCCGGATTCTTTCGACTTTCCCTTCCCCCTTTCGTCCGCCGTCCTCTTTTCACGCGAATGCTTCGCAAGCTCGCGATATTACATCGGCCAGCCGCCTCCGGCCGAACGAGCGAAGAAAACCTGATGCCGGCGACCCGAAAATTGAACGCTGTAACCAATCAGCGGTGTAATACCATCTCGCGCAATACTTTGCTCGATAAATCGTGTAATCGATAGCATCCGGAGATCTCCGACTGTTCATCCGAGTAATCTTACTTCCGTTTCAATCAGATTGATTATCCTCTGAAAGTATGGAGGGATATAAAATCATCGTCTGCGAGAGTTTGTAGATCTTGCGATTGTACACAGGATCTTCCGAGGTTTTCCTAAACATTCCGTAAAATTGTATTCTTCGAGAAATATATGCAACGAAAATGGAAAGTTAACTTTATGTTTCTGAAAATCGATAAGATTCCAAGTTTCGCTGCAAGGAGAAAACGAGGTTTCCAAAATTGACCCTTAACGGACCCGAAGTATTCCAAGTTGATGAAAAATATCGTAATGTAGATAACATGCGGAAATTTATAGAAGTGACCTAGCACAATACTTAACGTGTTAATTGCAAATGTTACAAGAGTGATGATAGTAAACTGATATTCACCACCATGTACACGACATCGTAACTACTAAATAAACCTACCATGCATTTGTCTATTACTCCATTAACCCTTTGCGGACAAATGTCGACATTTGCAAACAAATGATTTTATTAGTCAGACAACAAGAGATCAGCACGTAGTTTCCTTTTTCCTATTAATTAAGCAATCGATATATAATTTAACTTCATCTGCCGAAGGTTTTGGACATTCCGAAGAATCTTCGCAAACGGTTAACGGTTAAATTCCAGTTCAAAATCAAACAAAGATCAAAGCACCCCGAGACCACACACAACAAAGACAGAATCATTCAAACTTCAATCACCCAAAAATCCACGAATTTCCATCGAACATCAGCAAAAGAAAACACTATTAACACGTTGACTGCCGCACGATTTTGCCGAGACAAATGTAGAGAATGAAAATAATGTAACATCAACTTACGCCATTGAATTACGTTATTATTACAGGTTCGAACTATTGAATGTCAGTGCATTAAGTTATTACTTATAATATAGAAAAGTTTTCAAATAATTATCGTTTTAAACCTCGCACGAAACTTCAAACTCAGATCAAACACCTGGAAACCACGTGCAACGTGGAAACATTGCCAAACTCGACGCCTGAGAATTCAAGAGCCTTCAGCCAGCAAAGGAAGAGAGGAAAGTTGCGTACGAGATACCGATCGCAGTACGAAGACGACAACGAAGCCGGTAGCGTCGCGCGTACAACAACACGGCCGCCGCAAAACGGGGCGTGGCCATTCGGCAATACGGCATCCTGATTTACGCCGTGAGCAAACAGCCGCGCAGCTCCGTGCCTCGGTTATTGTCGGCTCTATAATTTGGGGTTAATTCACTAGGCGGCACTCGAGTTCAGGCGTCAAACCGCAGATCGATAGTTCTGCCCGCGTGCGGGGCTTGTCATGTAAATGTTGCGTGCATAATACCCCGCCTTGCGGCGAGCCAGGATCATTTCCACGGGGCCTCCGGCCAGGTTCCTCGTGTGTGCGTCGCGCCGTGAACGCACCTGGAGCGGCAGGTGGAACCGCTCATCCGGCCCGGCTCCGTGCCATTTCGAAATTCAGCCCGCAGGTAACTCATCACCGCGGCCCGGCCTGCGAATTTGCGGCCGCCGCTCGTCCCGGCGAAGCACGGCATTCGAACGGTGGCTGGATTCCGTGCCCCTTGTCTCGATCGGCAGGGACGCGGACTGTCTTGGCGCGTTGTTCGGCAGTTTTACGGAAGCTATGCTATGTCACCGGTTATTATTCCGTAATTAACCCTTTGAAATCGAGTGGCGACAGTCACCATTTGATTTCACTCGGTAAAATTAGAAAATTGAATATTGTAGTGGTTACTATGTTATGGGTAATGAAAAGATCTTGAGTAATCGAGAACGAGGAGTAAATGTATTATAGTGGTGGTTATTATTATTATTATAGATATTGAGAAGGTGGATCTTCAGTAATCGAGAACTAGGTATTGTAGAAAAGAAAAACCGAATTCAGGGGCGTTGGGGATTCGGAGGATGTATTTTGGGGAGCGCGAAAGAAGTTGACACAGTCTACGGTTTCTCAATCTAATCTTTTCAATTTCTAATATAATGGATACTCGGAAAATTTAGTAAGAAAGAGAGAAAATTCGTGGGTTTGTTCTATCCTCAGAGTTAAAATGTTCACGTGTCTGACACGTTATTGTAGGTCAAGAACTCTTTGCACTCCGTTG
Organism: Nomia melanderi; assembly: GCF_051020985.1. Lineage (NCBI taxonomy): Eukaryota > Metazoa > Arthropoda > Insecta > Hymenoptera > Halictidae > Nomia > Nomia melanderi. The sequence continues at coordinate 14,312,932 of NC_135004.1, read as the reverse complement.
TCGCCATTGTGGCATGTGAAATCCTGTGGTATTCAACGTGTTAATAAAATATAATCATTTTATTATACAAAGAATATTTTGCACTTTGTTTCCATATTAAATCGATTATCATCTATATTCCTTTCGCAAAATTCTAAGCGATGGCCGGTACGTTTAGCCTTGAAACAAGAGTACAGTTGCACAGGAGATGGCCTCCTGAATGGCACGGAGGCAAATGGGATTTGGTATGTGGTTTGCTGACAGTTTTGATTGGTTACGTGTGATCGCATTAACGAATACCAAGTTAGTATCGGATATGGAGATGAGATTGAAATTGAAAATGAAATTATAATGTCAATATGAAATCTCGGGAGTTCAAGTTGTAGACTCTACCGCTGCGCCCATAAGTTCTCAATGTCCCCTATGCTATTAGCCACTGGCCTTTGAAATTGCGTACCGTAGAAATCGATTGAACGACCGGTACAAACTGTCAATAGCTCATTAAGAAACTGTCGACTGAAGCAGAGTGTGAAATACGCGAGGCACGGGTAACCGTTGTGCGCACGAGTACAATTACGAACGGAAAATTCAAAGGAAATCAACTTATATAATTGTCCTTTTCAATGATTAGGCGTTGAACAGTTTTCTCTCGCAGAATTAAATGCTTAACCGTTCGAGTCCCAAGCGGATGGCGCTTCTCTGTTGCATTGTCGAAAAATGGCAGTCTATCGGTTCGTAGAATCTCCTAATTTTCCTTCTAATTATTCATTTTTATTTTTGTCATTGCCCGCCTAAAACTGGAAGAATCTAACGATCGCACTGTTTAAAATTTTTCGTCGAAATAGAAAAGCATCGTTCAGTTTCGAAATCGAAAGGAAGCGCGGTCGCGCCGCTTGGCATTTTTCGGCCGGGTTTTCGCAAAAACCCATGGGAACGGTTAACAAAAATAACCTTTCGCGTTACTTCTCTCGGCAAGGTATATAAACGAGGATGCTGCAGGTAGATCGCATTTTGGAACAGCTCTCTCGTTTCCGCTCTGCGAGGGAACTAATCGCGATAACATTGCGCGCAATCCTCCGCAACGAGTCTACGCGAATAACTGGGCGCGTTTACCTGCTTATGGCATGCGGCCACGCACCGTCGAATTATTTCGAAATCTCGATAGATATCGAGCGAATTCCAGCGAGATCGATTTCACCGGTGAAATAGAAACAGTGTCTGTTCACTGTAACGGTATCAAATGCGTCATTTCACCCTACGTCACTAATCTCTCGTCGAAATAACTACCATACCTAGTTCCATCCACGAAACAAGTGTCTATTGAACGAAGTTTAATGATCTATAGCTAATTTCTAATACGCGGTTGGACTAATTCCTTAACCGTTTGGCTGCTGACGGATCTTTTCGGACATGTGCCGAAACTGGAAAAAATGGAAAACACTTATCATACAATAAACTCACTTATATTGCATTGTAACGACAAAATTTTTTTAAAATACCATTTATTTAACACGTTCCGTGCCACGGAAATTTCGGTCATATTTTGCTTATGAACTGTACTAATTTTTTAAATACAATATTAAGTTATATTCAAGTTTTTCAAAAATTTTATATATTTTGATATCGTTTCTTGATGTTTTCGGTGCTTTGTAACGTATACAGCTAATCTTGACCATATGTTCCTTAAAAATATTTTGTTACGGAAATTTCAGTTATATTTTGCTTATGAACTGTACTGATTTTTTAAATAAAATATAAATTTATTCAAGTTCTTTTTTAATTTTATATATTTTGATATCGTTTCTTGATGTTTTAGATGTTCTGTAACGTATACAGCTATTCTTGACCATGTGTCCCTTAAAAATATTTTGTTACAAAAATTAACGTGTACACGTGGTACACGTGGCACTGAACGTGTTAACAGGTTAAGAAAGTTTAAAGGAGATAGTTTAAGGAATTCGATTTCAATTAGCTCGAGGAAAGAGCACGAGCGAAAAGATTGAACGACAATTCTAATGAGTCGGTCGGTGAACGCGTGTGTTGCAGACGCAGCGCCGCAGCTACTCCATAAATTCATCGAACACACCATGCAGCAGGGCCCCACGGTCTCCCTGAAGTGCGTCGCCACAGGAAACCCGACGCCGCACTTCTCTTGGTCCCTGGACGGATTTCCTCTACCGCAGAACGACAGGTACGGAGACTCCTTTCCACCCCTTGTTCCGCTGGCGAGGTCTGTTAACACATAAAACGCCGATGGAGTATTAACCCCGGAACCCTAAGGGACGGGGAAGTTCGACGAACTGGCACCTTAGCAGTTCCACGTTTAACTTTCCGCGATACGGCGTGGGTATGAACTTGCCATCCAATCTCGTTTCAATTAGTTCACTTCTAATCTCGCGTTTCTCGCAATTGAAAAATAATCATCCCTCTAAGAACGAGCTACGACATTGCCACTTTCACACTAAAACTACCGAGCCAATTGACTTCTTGAAATTTCTCTATGGAAACTCGAAGAGGGCATCTGTTCAGACTTTGATCCCTTGGCCTATGATATCTTTTACAACTCTGATCGATATGGCCACTTTGTCACTAATAATTTATTTAAAAATAGAAAAATTCCAAGCATATGTTACGCCTATATTACCTTCTAAGTATAATAGTTGATTGCAGAGGAATAATATTTACTTTGCATTCGAATGAACTGAGTAATATATATTTGTTGAATCATGTTGAAAATCTTCACGACGAGTCTCACTCGTTGTAGGACAAGGGGTTAATTGTAACAGTTTCTTTAATAATTTCCAAGAGAAATTTTCGTTGGATTTTTAATAACTGCAGAAGGAGTCAAGAAGCAGTCTGGTAGTTTTAGGGTTAAACAAGTATCCAACACCGTATCGATAGAGAATAACGGAAATTTCAATGAAATTTCGGATAATTACAAAGAATCGTAAATGTCAAGTCACGAGAAGGTTGATTATTGCACAAAAGAAATTGTTCTGTTATTCTTGGTAATTAGATGAAGGTTTCATCGATTTCATTCGATATAATATATTCAGTCATTAACTGCTCCGGATTATCGAGATCCTCCTCCTCTAAATGGAGTGTAACAAATTTGCAGTGCATTAAATGACGCATGAATTCAATGTTAATGCCCTTTAAATGTCGACAATGCTAATCGCGTAAGGTAGAGCGATTTCCAGAAGCGAACAACGCGGAACGTTCGTCGAGCAGCTTTTTTGTGTAAAGAATTAGAAGAACGCTGCAAAGGTCCCGGACAGGGGAATCCTCTTCGATCCCTGGGAAACGTTGCCACCCTCGGAAATCGATGGATGGTGTATACACAATTATTTTCGGTTATTAAACCGCGGGTATTACGATCGTCAGAAAATCAGACCGGCTTCCCTGGCTATAACGCGGCTCCCGTGGGAACGGATATCTCCCCGCGGGCTTCGATTCTCTGAACCAATTGAGGGGAAAATTACCAATCAACCGGGCTCAGTCTAAACTTTTTAGAGCCGCTCGATTTAGAATGATCGCGTGTATGCCATTTGCTAATGCCATCGGATTTCTGATTACCGGACTGCGGACTTTTCGCCGGACTCCATGATTTTCATGCGAATTCAAATCTTTTGGAATGTAATTGGAAAAATATCGTTACCATGGGAAATAGTTCTTCGTGGCGGATGTTATAAGAGCACTATGCTTTGGATGTTTTATGTAAGTAATTGGGATGTTTGGAAATGTGACTGGAGAAGTAGAATTAGGATGGAGAATAGTTTTTTCTAGGAAAGTTTTATTATCTAGATTTATTACACAAATAAGTTTGGATATTTTATAGAAGTAACTGGGGAACAGTATTACGATGGAAAATAGTTTTTAATGATAAATATTATAAAAGATATTATGTCTTGGATGTTTTATGCAAGTAATTAGGATACTTGGAAACGTAATTGGAGAAATAGAATTAGGGTGGAAAATCGTTCTTTCTAAGAAATATTATAAAAAGCATTATATCTTGGATATTTTATATAAGTAATTGGAATGTTTAAAAATATAATTAGAAGAATAGAATCACGACAGAAATTAATTCTTCGGAACGAATATCCTAAAACGCATTATACCTTGGATAATTACATATTCTTTTACGTGCATAAAAATCCGCAGTCCGCTGATACGCACTCTTTTTCTTTATCTGCTTCTTTCCAATGAAGTTTTATTGTGCAGTAAACTTTCACCGCATAATGGGGAAAAAATGAAGAAGCATTGCGTTATGTATTCCGGGCAACGTTTACGGTCGTTGCATTGCAATAACCTGGCGAACGAAAACTTGCATAATACGCCGTATAAATATTTTTACGGGCACTTATCGCGGATGTTTGAAGATGTTCCGCCGCGAGCAGGGAAAAGAGAACGGAAAAGCACAAGAAAATTGGGAGGACAGTTATAATTGGATTCCGGTAGACAGGATTATTGCTGAAATTAATTGCGTCCTGAAAAGGATCCTCGAGTAGCATCGTAACTCACAGTGAAGAACGCAGGAAAACCGTGCCCTGTAATTAGTAGTTGAAGCGCGAGTAATTTGAAAACAACATTCCTCTCTTCAAATTTCCTCATTGAGAAAACTCCATCCGAATCTCCCGCTTTCTTCACAGAACCAACTAATAATTCACAAAACTGATATAAAATTCCTCTACGTACAACAACGAGCGAAGGAAATCTAAAACGGTTATTTTATTTGCTCCCATGTTGGAAACGGTCAAGCGTCATTTCCTATTGGCAGTTAGCCAGGCGCAAATGCGTTCGTCAAACCTGCGGACCCCTTCAAAAGCGAGATTCCAAACGAAAAATCTTCATTCCGCATACTTCACTTACTTTTCCGCGTAGAATAACATCCTACTATTACATTCCACCGTACCCGACCGAGTCGAGCTGCTAAACACACG